>NC_084846.1:65524242-65826742 GCF_033115175.1 Lepus europaeus
GAGTGAGTTTGGGGGCTGAGGTTACCATGACTGCATGATACGCTTGTTTAATTCAGAACGTAAGGAGAAGACATTGCAGGTGTACCTGGGCTTGAGGAACATCAATGTGCAAGAGCCAACGGATGCAACCCAACCCCGAGCAAACGTGAGCTGCAAGCAGGCTCTCTCACCTGAGAGCGCTTGCGTGCTGGTTTGGACATGAGCAAGCTTTTTGACCTCTCTTCTTATTGCTCTCCAAGTTTTTCACATGTAAAATGAATTTTAAAAGATAAAACTCATTGAAACATTGTTGAAACGCTGTCTCAGGACCCACCAATATCTTGGGATCTAGAGCAGTGATTTTCAGAATGTGGTCCCTGGACTGCAGCTCAGCACCACGGGCCACCGGTCACACGCTGATTCAGACCAAGGCCCATCGCGCTGCCCTTCCCAAGCCTCCCAGGTGACTCGTAACGTCAAAGTTTACAGCTGTTGTTCTAGATGAAGCAAGCTACATTCCAGAAGAGATTGTGAATGGAATGATATGGTACAGAGATACAGTTTTCTAGCCAATAGAGATTGATTAATTTAGACTGTAATAAAAAGAAATGCGAGCATGATGACTCGAAAAATTTGCAATAACTAAATTACCAGAAAAATAACAAACCCATTAAAAATCCATTTGTTCTCTCAAACTGTGAGACTGAGCTCACAAACTCATCGAAGTGAAGAGTTTTGTTTGTATTTTCTTTGGATTGTAACTGTATTTGCTTTCAGTTTTTCAATAAACTCTGTGCTAATGAAATCATGTGATTGATGAGGGCTTCAGCCAACAATCCACCTTATTATTTCCCTCCTTTGAATTATGTGCATCTCAAACGTTATGACAGTTTGGAGTAAGTCGGGACTCTAATAACAGTGCCCTGTCACGAACATGATGTGTGATGGGCCTGGGGAATGAAAAATGCTGGCTCGGAGGAGCCCTTCAGCAAGTGGAAGCTGGAGATTTAAAGCTTTGCTATAGCTGGGAGTTTGGCTACCTGGGTGCACCTGCAGACCATGTGTGTGAGGGAGAAACGAAAGATCACTACATTTGCCGCACATGTGTTATTCTGAAACAACCACATCTCAGAAGGTAGCAGTACATGGCAGTAAGGAGAGAAAAAAAACAAACTTGAATTTGTTGCTTTCAAACATATTTTAGTGTTTAAAATTGTCTTTTAAGAAAGCAAACTCATCAATATCCTTTCTTTATCTCTGTAACCCAAACCAATACCCTCCATATTTTAAGTTTTTTTTTCTGATTTCCTAACCCTCTAAATTAGTGCTTGAAAGATGAGCTGAGAGGATGGGACTCATATTCATAATATAAATACTTTGGAAGTGGGAAAAAGGAAGGAACTAAATGTTGGGAAATACAACAGCTCCCAGAAATATTGTTTCACTTATTTATTACACGCTACGCTACCTGAAAGTTATTCTCCCTGTCTCACCAGCGAGGGCACTGAGTCACTGGTAAATGACACTAGGGCATGTGTCAGTGGTTTATTAACAAATGGTAGATGTGGGAAACAGAAAACAAATGACTTGACCATCCTCACTCCCAGCCAAGTGAGAATATTATGTCTTTCATTTAAATTCTATACAGAGAAATAAGGAAAAACCGTACGTGCTGAGTTACTGTGAAATTTAAGGTAACCAAAAACAAAAGAAGGTTCTCAAAACTTGACTGAAGAGATCATTAGAAATTGATAAGAATTATAAAGACAACAGACTTTTAAATCATAGCACAATATGACAAAAGATATTGCAGTAGTATTTTGAAAATATTGAAGGGGAAAAATGAGTTTGCAATTTTACATCTATAAAATATGTTTTAAGCATTATGGCCTAAGAAATACATTCTTCATTAGTTAAGAAAAACAATATGAAGAGATAATCCAAATAGGAATAATCAAATCTCATAAGATTTGTGGTGTTGCAGCCGGTGCTGTGGCATAGTAGGTCAGGCCTCCACCTGCAGTGCTGGCATCCCATATGGGCGCCGGTTCAAGTCCTGGCTGCTCCACTTCCGATCCAGCTCCCTGCTAATGTGCCTGGGAAAGTGGTGAAAGATAGCCTAAGTCCTTGGGCCCCTGTATGTTCATGGGGAACCCAGAAGAATGTCCTGGCTTCTGATCTGCTCAGTTCTAGCCCTTGTGGCCTTTTAGGGAGTGAACCAGTGGATGGAAGACATCTCTCTCTCTCTCTCTCTCTCTGGCTGTCTGTCTGTCTGTCTGTCTAAATTCTGCCTCTCATATAAATAAAACCAGAAATTATCTACAAATATCTAAAAGAAATTAGTGATGAAAATATGAATTTGAAGCTTCCTCTAGTTTAGACAGAGCATGGAACAAAAGATCTTTATCCTGAAGTAGTAGTTACAGAAAGTATCAGCTCAGAGTTCAGTAGAAAATAACAACGAAGAGGCTAAATTGTAATACAACCATGCTCTCTGTTGAAAGTATCTTAATGTTCCATACACACTAATGAGTTAAGTCCAAGGCTTTATATGTTAAAAAAAACTGTTTGAAAATCAGATACCATTTTTCAATTGAAATACACATATACATATTTCTCTGTAAATGTCATGAGAGAATAAATGCAAGCATAAATTCTGGGAAGGAGAGATGGCTCCATGTGCCTGGGATGCAGAACACAAGGCTGGAGCTGTAACAGTTGGAGCCCATGTCCCTGGACACAAATAATGGCTCTTCCAGGAATGAAATCCGATACAGGAGGAGGGAGTTCCTAGATTTCCCAGAAGTACATGGGCCATATTTGAGAGCTGACACCGGGCAGGGCCCTGGTCTATCTTTGCTGAGAGCAGCACGAGTAAACTCCTGCTAGGGCATCACTGTGTGGAATTTTGGTGGAAAAGCGTCTACGACAAGGGGACACTGAGGAGAGCTGAGGAAGGAAGGTGCCGGAGACCTCGGTCACAGCAGGCACCCTGATAACCTGGGACAATCCCTCCGCAAAACTTTAATTTAATCAGAGCAGCAAAGTCACCTTTGTGAGGCAAGATAAAATTGTCTCATGTTCGGGGACTAACCCTCCGTGTAGGTAATTATTCTGTTCACGCCAGTACTCAACCTGCAGTATCTCATACTCCACACAACAGCTCCTCAGGAAGACTACAATCCATCATCAGAAAGATTACATCTTAACTTCTATGTGCAGTTGATGATTGCTGAGAAGGCTCCATCTCCAGCCCAGCTCTCTCCATTAAACTCTCGTACATACACTCAGTGTTGTAGAGGCCTGGAATGCTAGCATTAAAATGATATAAAAGCTCTAAAATAAATAAGTACGTGCCATAAGGCATCTTTCCAGTGGTAAGAAATGTCTGAATTAGTCAAACCATAGGAATAGAGAAGCCAGCCAATGCGTCAATACTAAGAAAGAAGACATGGTCGTCAGAAAACAAAACCAAACGAAATGAAAAGCAAGCCAAGGAAGCATGCTGGCTGTCAGGGAGACTGGTACTACTGAGTTCAAATGAGTTCGCACACATTTATGAATGTACATGACACGAAGCTTAAACTGTGGAGTTACCTGGTACCATTTTTCATTTTTTAAATGGGATAAAGTATTAAGTTATACATTAACAGTCAGGACAAGGGCCGATCAAACTTTTAAGATGCTCTTTTTATTTCAATGCCAAACCCCAAAACTGGACTGGTCAGTCTATTCAGTCCTAAATCTACTTGTGCTTAATACTCATGTCCTAGGAACTCAAGAAAACAATGCCACGCCTGTTCCTTCTAATTGTTAAGAAATGTATTTCTTGGAATTATATTGGATTATATTGGAATCCCCTGGCACATTTCTAATGTACCAATGCCATCTCACTAGTCCAAGTGATCAATTTCAGTTCACAATTGATCACACTAAATGTCTAAGAGTCAAAGGGATCACACAAACAAGACTAGTGTCTGCTAATACTAACTGATAGAACGAAAAAGGGAGAGAATGATCCAACATGGGAAACAGGATACACAGCAGACTCATAGAATGGCAGATATCCTAAATAGCACTCTGGCCTCAGAATCAGCCCTTAAGGCATTTGGATCCAGCTGAAGAGCCCATGAGAGTATTTTAGGCATGGAAAGCCAAGACACTCTGGAAAAAAAAAAAAAACCCAAATGAAAGATCTCTGTGAGTGAGATCCCAGTAGAAAGAACAGGCCATCAAAGAAGGAGGTACCTCTCTCTGAAAGGAGGAGAGAACTTCCACTTTGACTATGACCTTGTCTAAATAAGATCGAAGTCAGCGAACGCTAAAGGATTCCATAGCCTTGGAAACTCATGTCTAGAGCCTAGGGATATTACTGACACCATAAACAAGAGTGTCAAATTGTTAAATCAACAACAGGAGTCACTGTGTACTTACTCCTCATGTGGGATATCTGTCCTTAATGTGTTGTCCAATGTGAATTAATGCTATAACTAGTACTCAAACAGTATTTTACACTTTATGTTCTGTGTGGGTGCAAACTGATGAAATCTTTACTTAATATATACTAAATTGATCTTCTGTATATAAAGATAATTGAAAATGAAACTTGATGTGAATGGAATGGGAGAGGGAGCGGGAGATGGGAGGGGTGCGAGTGGGAGGGAAGTTATGGGGGGGGGGAAGCCATTGTAATCCATAAACTGTACTTTGGAAAATTATATTTACTAAATAAAAGTTTTTAAAAAAACAAATAAAAATTTCCAAATAATAAAAAAAAGAAATGTATTTCTTGTGGAGGGCATTCGGTACAGAAGTTAAGACATTGCTTGGGAAGCCTACATTTCATATCTGAGTGCCTGGAACCATTCCAGGCTCTGCTACTGATTCCACCTTCCTGCTAATGCTACCCCTGGAAGCAGCAGCCACCCATGTGGAAGACCTAGACTGAGGCATCTGGGAAGTGAACCAGTGTATAGAAGATCTCTGTTTGGATGTCTGTCTCAGTCTCTCCACTTTCAAAAAAATACATTTTTAAAAAATATATACTTATTTTGGTATTATCTTGATTATTCTATATCCTTAGAGTAGATACTATATAATGCACAATTCCACCTATATGAAGTTGTAGAAAACACAAGAGTGACAAATCTGTTCAGGTTAGCCAGGGGCCAGGACCTGGCCAAGTGAGACAAACCACAGAGGGCGGGGCAGAAGCATTGTGGGGGGATGGAATTATTTTACATCCTGATTGTGGTAGTGGTTGCCCTGTTCCATGCGTTTGTCAAAGCCCATTGCACTTTAAATGAGCAAATCTGCTTTTCTGTAACTGGCAACGTGGTAGAAGGGTGACAGGTCCCAGAACAGCCTGTGGGTTTCAGGGTGTCCCGGTCACCAGCAGACATGAGCTAGCCTGGTCTGGCCCTTGTGGGCTTTACTGTGAAGCCAAACAGACCGACTCTCAAGTAAGGACTTGAACCCAAAGGAGATCTTTAATGCCAAAAATGGAAAAGGAGCGTAAGGTTTGAGAGAATCAGAATTGGCTGTGGAGAGGGAACAAAATGATTTGGAAATAGCATCCAAGCCACAAATGAAGTTTCACAGGTACCACACTTTGCAGTACACCCTTGTTCCAAGTCAAATCGGAGTCTGGGTTAAGACTGCTGGTGTATGCTCCATCCAGAAGCAGCACCTGCTCCAATCTGGGCCATGCCAAGGGCTACTTCCATCTGAGGATGAGCATGGAAGAACTGTCAGTGGAATTCTCCGGCATGCACTGATCCGTGTCCAGATGTGACCCAAGTGGCCCTCGACCTTTCATTTCCCCAGGGTCTACTGTGAGCCACAGAAAGATGGGAGGCGGGGAGGAGCTGGAGCAGGTGCAATCCTACTTGCTGTCCTTGTCTGCACTCTTTGGCCTCACCATTCAGAGCAAGATCTATGGGCAGAGACAAAATCTCCTCATCTATTTAGCTTTCTTCTACCAAATGAGTGATGTAGGTATGACATCTTTTGGCTGGCCACAAGAGAGTAAGCAAGAAGGAGGACAGTTGCATGGGCAGTGACCAGAGGTGATGTGGGGACCCTCAGCCTGGGTGTGTCCTCTTTCTGAACTAAGAGCAATCATCCACAAGAAGCTCTGGCAAGGGAACATTTTAGGCAGCAAGAAGAGAGGTGCATGGAGACTGAAACCGGAACAGATGTGAGGGGGCTGACAGGCAGCCGTGCGACAAATCCTTCACTGGACAGTTAGGAAGGGAGGACTGGCAGGGAGGCCACGGATCCGAGAGGCATCAGACCTGGTAGCCCTGTGAGCCACGGGGAAGAACACAGATTTCACTGCACCTATGAGAGGTGCCCATAGAAGTGCTTTCTGGAGGTGAGTGACTCCTTTTGCTTTATATTTAAAAGTGTATTTTAATCATTTTTAGAAATTAACCACAGGTGGACAAGCATAGAAGCCCAGGGGTCAATTTCAAGGCTCTGGAAATAGCCCTGCTGGGGAGGAGACTGGAGGTGGACTGGGAGTAACGCATGCAGAGACCTCTAGCGGTGATGTGTCTGCTCTGTGTGGCTCCAGTGGACCGGGCTGCCATGGGTCCAGTGGACTGGGCTGCGTGGCTCCAGTGGACCGGGCTGCTGTGGCTCCAGTGGACCGGGCTGCTGTGGCTCCAGTGGACCAGGCTGCATGGCTCCAGTGGACCAGGCTGTGTGGCTCCAGTGGACCAGGCTGCGTGGCTCCAGTGGACCGGGCTGTGTGGCTCCAGTGGACCAGGCTGTGTGGCTCCAGTGGACCAGGCTGTGTGGCTCCAGTGGACCAGGCTGCGTGGCTCCAGTGGACCGGGCTGTGTGGCTCCAGTGGACCAGGCTGTGTGGCTCCAGTGGACCGGGCTGTGTGGCTCCAGTGGACCGGGCTGCCATGGGTCCAGTGGACTGGGCTGCGTGGCTCCAGTGGACCGGGCTGCTGTGGCTCCAGTGGACCGGGCTGCTGTGGCTCCAGTGGACCAGGCTGCATGGCTCCAGTGGACCAGGCTGTGTGGCTCCAGTGGACCAGGCTGCGTGGCTCCAGTGGACCGGGCTGTGTGGCTCCAGTGGACCAGGCTGTGTGGCTCCAGTGGACCAGGCTGCGTGGCTCCAGTGGACCGGGCTGTGTGGCTCCAGTGGACCAGGCTGTGTGGCTCCAGTGGACCGGGCTGTGTGGCTCCAGTGGACCGGGCTGCCGTGGCTCCAGTGGACCGGGCTGTGTGGCTCCAGTGGACCAGGCTGCATGGCTCCAGTGGACCAGGCTGTGTGGCTCCAGTGGACCGGGCTGTGTGGCTCCAGTGGACCGGGCTGTGTGGCTCCAGTGGACCGGGCTGCTGTAACTGCTGAGCTGAGGAGCTGTGCAGCACATCCTCAGCCTTCCTTCTGTGCTCCCAAATCATTCAATTTGTGCCCCATGGGGAGGATTTTTTGGTTTCCCTTTCAGTGATTTGTACACACGCTTATAGTAGTCCTAAGAAGAGAAGCTATGCTTTGGCCAGCTAATCCTCCACCTGCGGTGCCGGCACTCTGGGTTCTGGTCCCGGTTGGGGCTCCGGTTCTGTCCCAGTTGCCCCTCTTCCAGGCCAGCTCTCTGTTGTGGCCCAGGAAGGCAGTGGAGGATGACCCAAGTCCTTGGGCCCTGCACCCACATGGGAGACCAGGAGGAAGCTCCTGGCTCCTGGCTTTGGACCAGCACAGCACACCAGCCGTAGCAGCCGTTGGGGGGTGAACCAACGGAAGGAAGACCTTTCTCTCCGTCTCCACATCTCTCTTTCTCACTGTCTAACTCTGCCTGTCAAAAAAAAAAAAAAAAAAAAGAGCTATGCTTTATTTGCAATTTTCAGACTCCCGTTGCCTCATGATTGGGTCTCTTGCCAATTCAGTTTATGTGGGATGGTTTTTGAACTCTCTATTGGCACACAGAAAATTAAATGTGACTAAGCTCTCAACTGCTATTTAAGGTACATTTATTGTGTAACTGTTGGTGGCCAGTGTATTGGCTCTCACTTGGTAACTTTCTGGCAGCTGTGTGAACAGGGTGCTGGCTGTGTGAACAGGGTGCTGGCTGGGATCCCAAGATCTTCCTAGCTGATTCCCTGTGCGGGAGCTCTTCACCCCTCACAAATGATGGTGTAAGTCTGGGATAAGTTCACATCAGTGTGATGCTACTGGATTGGGAAGCGACATAACTTTCAAGGATTTGTGGGTAAACACTGGAAATCTGACTGTGCCCGTGCATCCCTCCTCCGTTAAATCTGTTCACTTACCACATCCTCATGGGGCCCCACGACTGGCCCTGACCCGGGGCCAGTAGCCACCCTCGCCCTGTTCTGGATGCCTCTGAGGTCTCAGGGAAGCTTCAATTCCCGCTCTTCCCCCTCATCTCCAGACAGCTCTTTACCGCTGGCCACCTTGCAGGGCTGTCGAGGATTTAGAGAGCTAAGAAATACAAAGGCCTTGGTGCCTGGCACAGGTCATCAATTTACGTATGTGTGGTCATTACTCACAAGCCTAATTAGGTAATGTGCTTTGGGCATAAACAACTTACTTGAGGAACCAAAGAAATGAAGGATAAATTTAAGACTCGGCACACTCTTCTAAAAGTTCATGGAAAAAGTGTATTTGGAAAACCTATGCATGAATTTTCATTTTTTTTGGTATCAAATAAACTTATCTTTTAATGCTTTTGTCACTAACATTTTAAAGACCCTTCATACATTATTATTTTTCCTTGAGCTTAGAACTTAGGAAAGTAATCATTATGAATACATAAAGGATTAGATAATGGGCTTTAGGGTCATTACAAAGCAAAATTTGAAACTTTTAGACTTAAAATTTGACATTATATTGAAATGTGAATATATCTACTAATTTGTTTTTTTGTTTGTTTGTTTTTGTTGCTTATTTGTTTACCTAGCTACTCACTTGTTTTTACCCTGCCGAAATGATTTTCTTTGCCCGACAAAATTAGCCACTGTTACACTGTATCTGACACCCAGGCCTTAATAAATTTGCCTTTGTAGGTTGAAATTCAAATGGTTTAATGGTTATCAGAACCCTTTTTATGGGAAAGTAAGAATTTCTGCAATTGCTAGGTCGGTTCGTTGGAAAATTCCTTGTAGTCAAGCGTCTTTTAGACTGGCAAGTGTATCTCTTTGGGGTTTACACAAGGACAGGAGCAGGTGTGTCACTTTCACTGCTTATCGAATGAGTACACAACAGCTTATCGGGGGAAAATGAACCTTAACCTTCACAGATGGAAAGTAATTGCAGGGCTTCCCTTGTGCATATCAGCAATCGACCTTATAAATCTCCTGAATTATTTTTGTGACAAGCAGAGTGGACAGTGAGAGAGAGAGACAGAGAGAAAGGTCTTCCTTTGCCTTTGGTTCACCCCCCAAGTGGCCATTGTGGCAGGTGCACCGCGCTGATCCGAAGCCAGGAGCCAGGTGCTTCTCCTGGTCTCCCATGGGGTGCAGGGCCCAAGCACTTACTTGGGCCATCCTCCACTGCAGTCCCGGGCCACAGCAGAGAGCTGGCCTGGAAGAGGAGCTACCGGGACAGAATCCGGCACCCCGATCAGGACTAGAACCCGGGGTGCCGGCGCTGCAGGCAGAGGATTAGCCTAGTGAGCCGCAGCAAATATCTTCAAATGAGTACAGATCATTCATATCCCTTTGTTATTAACCGTTCAGTTTGCATCTCTGTGTAGTCTTTTACTGCTAAGTGCAGGGGCATGGCTCTATTTTTTTTCACGAGAAGGGGAAAGAAAACGTTAGACAAGATTCCTTCTGCCTTGTTAATTAGGAACAGACAGATAATGATGTCTCGTGGGCAGCTCTCGTGGACATAAAACTGGCCGTGAGGAAGTGCACCACGGAAGCCAGGTCTCAGAGTTCTGGTTTCCCAGCAACCGTGGCTCCGCGTGGCTGTCTGAGCATCCACGCTCGTGGTGAGAGGGGTGCCATACCACATCCTGGGGGAATGCTTGATTTTCGGTTCTGTGGTGTCACTATAGAGAAACATTCAAGTTAGGTGTCTTGTGCTCAGTCCTACACTAATACGTCAGCTTTTCTCACCACTAAACTGTGACTCTAATAAGTTTGATTTTTCTTTTTTTTTGAGTGTATTCTTTCCAGTTGCAAAACAGAAAAAAATAATGCTACACACTTCCTGGACTGGTGGTGATGGACGGATCACAGGGAGCGCTGGCTCGGGGCTGGGCATCTGACAAGAATGACTGACACTCACAGAGGAAACACTGGGTGCCAAGTAACTCCTGCAAATGCAGCACATGGCTGTCTCAGCAGCTCTGCACAGTAGGGACCGCCTGTCCTCCCAGCATGAGTTCCCCTTCTTCACTCACAAACAATCTGACTCCGCTCCCACTCTGTGTCACAGGGAAAGATGGCTCCACCCCAGCCACAGGTGCAGAGGCTGGCTCTCTGCACACATTTGGCCACCCTGTATCTTGTTGGTGATGGACTGCGGAAGGAGCACTGGCTCCTCCCTTTGATCCTTTGAAGGATCCCCTGCTCTTTGTGTGCAGAATGCCGAAGTCTCGTTCCTTTCTCTGGATCCTGCTAGGAGGGGAGGTGATGCCAGGGCCACAGGACGCTGAGGGTGAGGACTGCAGAGGGCTGAGTCAGGAGGAGAGCAGAGAACCGGCCCCAGAGCCTGGTCACCTGGAGCCCAATGTTCTCAGGCTTCGTGTTGTGATAGAGAGCATTCTATTTTCCAAAATCCAATTTCAGAAATTAAAATATTCCTACTGAAAAGCCATTTTCCTAAGTAAGGAGACAGAGTTATGTTCAAGTAAGAACCCAGCATAAGAACCAAGAGTCTCCCTGAGGTCCATGTTCCACTGTGTTCTGCTGCCTCCCAGAGACTGAGCTCAGCCAACCGGGAGGTCTGGTCTACCGCCTTTCACCGTCATAGGCATCTTCATCACACATCTACCTCCTTTCACCATCAAAGGCATCTTTTTTTTAAGATTTTATTTATTTATTTGAGAGGTAGAGTTACAGACAATGAGAGGGAGAGACAAAGAGAAAGGTCTTCCATCAGTTGGTTCACTCCCCAAATGGCTGCAATGGTTGGAACTATGCTGACCCAAAGCCAGGAGCCAGGTGCTTTTTCCTGGTCTCCCATGTGGGCGTAGGGGCCCAAGCACTTGGGCCATCTTTTACTGCTTTCTTGGGCCACAGCAGACAGCTGGATTGGAAGTGGAGCAGACAGGACTAGAACCGGCGCCCATATGGGATGCCAGCGCCGCAGGCAGAGGATTAACCCACTGTGCCACAGCGCCGGCCCCATCATGGCATCTTCAGCAGTCACTACTTCCTGGGGGTTCGCCCTTTTCCCATATTAGCTTTGATTTCCTACTTAACAGCTGCCATGATTTCATGATAACAGGGTGCACCGACCTCGGGGACATAAGAGTTCTTGTTCTGATGTCCAGCCGTCTGGGCCACAAATCCTGGTTGGAGAATTTATCAACTGCTGGTTGATAACTGCTGGTCTTTATCAACTGCTGGTCTTCACGTTCGAGATGGTTTGAAGCCCCTGGTGAAGGTGTTGGAAGGATGAACGTGGGAAGGCACGAGCGACCTGGCACAGTTGCCGCGCAGGCCTGGTTTCCGGCGTTGGTACCCGCACCTCTCACATTTCCCACTTCTCCTGCTCTTTAATTCACCAGCCTGCTCTGACTACACAAGCTCCATGCTTTGTTTCTTAGCTCAAACATCCCCTCCATTCCCTTGTTCTTGTAATTAGCTTTCTGCTTGGCCATTGCTAGAATTTCCTATGATGCTTCCACCTTCTTTTCCCATTCTACTCTGAGTCATAAACTTTTTTCAGTGAAACCAAGATTTATAAAAATCTCACTGTTGTCACACCCACCGCTTCTGCCAGCTTCCTTCCTTGGATGTTAGCTGAGTTCACACGAGCACTGGTACCCATTGCGACCCCTGAGGGCTTTTCCATTGGGCATTTACGCTGTCCAGAGTGTCATGCAGAGTTGAAAGAGATACCTGAGAAGACCTTTATTAAAGTGGCCTGCACCAGCCCAGAGGGAGGTCACCATCCTCGCATTATGTACATTAGAATGGCCTGCACCAGCCCAGAGGGAGGTCACCATCCTCGCATTATGTACCTGTCCAGAATCACTGATGGCCAAAGGTAGCTCTCCCACCACTGTGACTCCCACACCAACCACATCCCATGACCCTCCCCCTCTATTACTCAGCTTTGTGTTACTATCGCAAGCACTCCAGGCAGCTAACTTTGTAAAGAGAGAAGCTTCCTGTAACTCACAGTCCTGGAGGCTCAAAGTTCAAGTGGTTTAACCCCTGGGAAAGGCAGGGGATAGGATGGTGGAGCTGCACCTGGGAGCAAGCATTCCCATCTCCAACCAGGACAGAGGTGAGAAGAGAGAACAGGTCTCACCGTCCCCATTGGCAGGCATGACCTCAAGGAACTGAAGACTTCCCCTGAGGTTCTACCTCTTTTGTTTTTTTGACAGGCAGAGTTAGTGAGAGAGAGAGACAGAGAGAGAGTGAGAGAGAGAGAGACAGATCGGCTGCGCCAATCTGTAGCCAAGAGCCAGGTCCTTCTCCTGGTCTCCCATGCGGGTGCAGGGCTCAAGCACTTGGGCCATCCTCCACTGGCTTCCCAGGCCACAGCAGAGAGCTGGCCTGGAAGAGGAGCAACCGGGACAGAATCTGGCACCCCGACTGGGACTAGAACCCAGTGTGCCGGCGCCACAGGTGGAGGATTAGCCTAGTGAGCCATGGCGCCAGCCCTGAGGTTCTACCTCTTAAAACACAGCACCTCCCAATCCCACTACGCTGGAGATCAACCCCTTTATGGGACACTTGGCATACAGATCACAGCACTCTTCCCAACACCTCAACCAAGTCCACACTCAATTTTCCTGTAACTAAGTGTCTTGCTTAACAGCCATGCTCTGCATCTCAGTAACTAATTGTGGTGCCATTAGTAAGGTTTGAAGCACAAGATACTCATCTTTAGAATGCTGGTAATCAAGGTTCACATCTCCCTGAGATGTGAGCAGAGTAATAAGGGATATCTGACATGAGGAATGGCTTAATTTGCATTAGTTAGGATTCTCCTGAGAAACAGAGAAAATAGGATACACACATATAAATTCCTTCAACAAATTCTTGAAAAAAAGAGTTCAAAGTGTGAGTTTGGGTGTGGGCATGGTGGCACAGCTGGTGAAGCCACTTGTCCCACACTGGAGTGCCAGGTTGGGTCTTGTCTGCCCTCTTCTGATTCGGGAGGCAGCAGGAAACAGTGGTTCTTGTTGTTGAAAACACGCAGTGCTTGATTTTTATGGATTCAGAGAGTCCTCACAAAGTGACAGACGTCTAGTGACAACACTGACTCAGGAACTCTCCCTAGGTCTCAGCCTCCATGGTTAGAATCCTTAGGAACAAACCTTGTGCCAAGAGGCAAAGCCTCCAGCGCCTGATCTCTGCTCACGAGCGCATGTGGTCCTAGGGCCCAGGCTCCCAGTGCCCCAGCTTCCTGGAAGAAGAAAAGACTTCAACACCAACTTCCCAGACCGGGCATTCTCGGGCTTTCAGTTTCTTATCAAGCAGCTAATTTTCAACACGAGTACCTGGAACTCTTTCCCAGTGATCTTAGTAGAGGCCACAGCCTTCTTTGTTTCCTGTTTGGAACTTCAGTCCCTACCTAAGATGTGGGGATGCCCAGGTTTACCTCAGGGCAAGAAGACGAAGGATGTGGATCACAGGTGGTCACACAGTATTTCTTTTTCTTTTTTTTTCCTGACAGGCAGAGTGGATAGTGAGAGACAGAGAGACAGAGAGAAAGGTCTTCCTTTGCCTTTGGTTCACCCTCCAATGGCTGCTGCGGCCGGCGTGCTGCGGCCGGCGCACTGCGCTGATCCGAAGCCAGGAGCCAGGTGCTTCTCCTGGTCTCCCATGGGGTGCAGGGCCCAAGCACTTGGGCCATCCTCCACTGCAGTCCCGGGCCACAGCAGAGAGCTGGACTGGAAGAGGAGTAACTGGGACAGAATCCAGCACCCCGATCAGGACTAGAACCCGGGGTGCCAGCGCCGCAGGGTGAGGATTAGCCTATTGAGCTGCGGCGCCTGCAGTCACACAGTATTTCAAAATGCAGAGATCCATGCATGCTTAGTATGTAGAATAAGGCAAGAAATTAAAAATAAATTTAAATTACTGGGGTTTTATCATGTGCACTTAAATTTAGGCAATTCACAGCAATCTACTTTGACTGCAAATGATTGATTCTTTTCTGTAAACCTGGGCTACTTCACTTATACCTCCTTTATGACACTGATTACTTGGCCCTCACCCCTCCCCGTCTGTGAATATTCTAAATGAGAATGTGGATCTGGCTGGGGTTTGCGTCTGCCCTAGTGTCTGAAAACGCCTTGCATATCCCATAATATGTGCACTGGCAGTGATAAAGCTGTCACATCAAGGTGCTCTCTTCATTACACAGTTTGCGAGCATTCTAAGCTGCAACAATTTATTTCAAAATATGTTTGAGTTGTCTTTATGTACTGTGATATAGCAGAGAAAAATGATACTTGGAATTAGATGACAATTTTATTTCTGTGCGCTGTCCTTATTAAACACATGCGTTATATGCCTATAGGCTTAAGCTGTCATCCATGCATTAGCATTTTATATAGCCTTCACCTTGTACCAAGTACCAGCTTGATTCCTAGGTTGGAGCCTCAGAGAGTGAGGAAGCGGACACAGTCCCAATGTCACAGACTCCAGTCTGCTGGAGGAAGCACAAAGGCAATAATGGTCTCATCCAGCAGGAGGGTACGTGAGAGACGGATTCCTCTGGCTGGGTAGTGGTCTCCCTGATGACAACACAGCCAGATCACAAGCCGGGTGGGGCATGGGAATTAACCAGAGGAAAGGCTGGGTGTGGGGAGAAGACTCCCCGACAGAGCTGGGCACAGCGTGGTATTTTAGGGACAATATCGAGTCTCAGGACACCGCCGTTTCTGTAGATCACAATTTCAACTGTGCTCTTATGCAAATGAGATATTCAAATATGCTCACGTGCGCTTATTCAAATACGCCATTATGCTCTTTGGTTCAATCTCATAATAAAATCTGAAATCGAGTTGACAGGTTAGGATTCAGAGGAAAAGATGAGAGAAAGACTGGTGCTCAATGAGATGTACAGTGGGGGCTTTTGAATTTGGAAAACAAAATCAGGCAGTGGGTCTCCAAAACATGGAAGACCTGTATCGGAGGTCGCTTCCAGCAGGTCTCCTGAAAGAAAAGCTGTGGTGTTCAAACATCAAAAAGCACAAGGAGGTGTTCCCTAGAGAAAAGGAATTACCCGGGTGCGCTGAAGCTAATCTTCTCTGTTAAATAAAATGCACGAAGTCTATAAACACAGGCAAGAAGCAGCTTGCTTCTGGTCCCTCATGGGGAAGATTAATTATTGTCAAAAATGTATTTTTCAAATCAGTCTTCTTTGCAACAGATAGTTTCCACTGTAGAACTCCCACAAAGCTCAGGAGGAAAATCCAAGGAGGAAGTAGTCATCGGATGCTTTGAATGACCCCACAATCTGACACAAGGGAGCAAACAGGAGCTGGTTCTTCTGTGAACTCCCCCAGCTGCAACTTAACTCAAGTATTATGTCCCACTTTAAATTAAATCCATGACTGATCGTGCACACGAATGGCATTCATTCATATAAAAAATGTACCAAGCTCTTCTCCTGAGTACTGGATGATACCTAGACATCTGAGTTCGGGAAATAAACACCTGCCAAGAAAGCGCGGCTTTGTCACGGCCAAAGTGTCTTCAACAAGATTCTCCCCATGTGGGAAGTTAAAGAGGGTGAGAACAGAGCCACTCTGTGGATCCGTCCAATGCCTCATTAAATAAAGCTCTGTAGGTACCAGGTCCTTGCTGGGTGACAAGGGAATAAGACGCCTGTGACAAGTCGCCCCTTGGCAGTACTGGGTCCAGCAGGGGAGAGGGAGAATGAGACTGCAGCCTGTGGGAGACAGGGCGCTGGAGAAGCCCGGAGAGGCTCATCCCAGCCCAGCGCCTGTGGCACCTGCACATCTTCCTCCACCCCATGCAGCAGTCACTCCCCTATGACGTCAGAGTCAGCTACAAGGCGCTGTGTGCAGCAGCAGTTTGACTACTTATTAGTATTTCCGGTGCCAAGGAGCAAAAACGAAACAAAACTCCACACATGGTACCTACACCTGGATAATTTTGCTGGCCGTCATTAAGTGACAGACATAAAACAGAAGCATCAATTGTACAGAAAAGCAGAAAATTCAAGGAGAGGGCTCCTTGCCTCCCACCTTCTCCAGGATCCCAAAGCTGATTATTTGACTCTTGCATTCCTTTCTTAAAAAGCAACTGAAATACATGAACTTGTACCGATGCCTCTCGTACACGCACGGCTCTTCTCCTCGTCCCGCTGCTCCCATCTACAGGGTCAGGGACAAGAAGATACCACATGAGGCATATTTTTCTGATCTTTCCTTTGTCTTAAAATACGCATTATGGATATATGTTCATATCATGACGTAGAAATCTACTTTAGTAGGCCATCAAATGTTCCGTTAGAGGAACACAATCTAATTTGATAACCAATCTCCTCTTGATAAACATTTTAGTTAAGCCCATTGTTATTGGAGGGATGGATTGATTGCTGGCACGCAGTTTGGGAGTATAGCCATAAGAGACATAATACACTCCTAGAGGTAATTTTTTTAGTTGTCCCAAAATATATACTTTTTTTTTTTTAAGTTTGGGAAGGTGTTGACAAATCACCCTGCAGAAAGCTGTAATTAGGGAGTGCTCAGACCTCAATGATGTGCTTCTATACACTTTAACTGCCCTACTAGTAATGCTTTGTTCTTAATTTGGGTGTTGGTTATGAATGTGGTTACACAACAAAATAACTCATTTATTTATACATTTATTCACATTTCTTGGTATGTACACAGGATCTCAATAAAATGCTTTAAAAAGCAAAATCATGGGACCAACATTGTAGCACAGTGGGTTAACTAGCTGCCTGCAACACTGGCATCCCCTATGGGTGGCAGTTCATGTCCCAGATGCTCCACTTCCAATCTAGCTCCTTGCTATTGTGCCTGGGAGCGCAGCAGAGGATGGCCCAAGTGCTCCGGCCCTGCACCCACGTAGGAGACCCGGATGAAGCTCCTGGCTGCTGACTTCAGCCTGGCCCAGCCCCGGACATCACAGCACTTTGGGCAGTGAGCCAGTGGATGGAAGCTCTCCCTCTATCCCCAGTCCTCTCTCCCCTTTGGGTGGTTTCTGTATGCAAGACAACAAGAGACAAGAGCTTCACTACAAAGGCAGTCATGTTCATCCTGGACAGCAGAGAGCAGTGAGACTCGCCGGTCCAACGCCCGGGGGAAGGTGACTTTGATGAGGGGCGGGCTAACCCAGTGCTGCAGGCTCCGTCCTCAGGGACCTCAGGAAGCAGGCAGGATGGGCACGGCAGGAGACCTGTTCAAGTGTTTCTGGCACCCACGGCCATCAGCCTACTCTGGAGACAGCAGCTCCCCCCCCAGTCCTTCTGCTCAGAACGGATGCAGAGCTAAAGTGTTTTGTCCCCAGGAAACTGGCGGCGGCAGGCTCCTTTCTTCCTGTGGGTGGACTGGGGGTATCCGACAAGTCATGGGGGACTATGTTCTGCGCGACAGCTTTTCCTCTCACACACAGTCTTGCAGAGGAGTTTCAGGACTAGAGTAACAGCGTTTGAAGCACTGATCTTTCCAGAACAAACAGGCCTTTTATTGCTCTTGGTGTCTTTCTCTCGCTGAGGGTCAGTGTGCTCAGCACACCATCAGGGCAAAATTGACCTTAGGTTCTATCTTACAAAACTAAGAAGGCAACGTGGAAGCGTTTTCTGAGTCTGTTTTTTCGCATTGGCTCAGTGTGAGACTAGACATGCAGGCAGGGTCCACACGCACAGCTCTGTGAGGGGTTGCATCACGGGTCCTCCAAACTGGGTGACCCCGGTGCCCGGGACTCCAGCCTATCCTTGCCCTCCCCGGCATCTGGCATTTCCAGCCTTTTCACTTTGAGCACCTGGCGAACGTGCAGTGGAATCTCACGTGGCTCTCACTGGTGTCTCCTCTTGCTCTGAAGCAGCCCTTTCTGATATCACTCTCAGACATGTGGCTGTGTGTGTGGGTGTGGGTGTGGACTTCCTGCTTTACCTGTTTTTACCTTATTTTTGCTGTGTCTGGGCTAGGCAAAGTCTGGAGCCTGGAACTCCACCCAGGTCTCCCCAGTGGGTGGCGGGGCCCCAAGTACTTGGACCATCTTTCACTGCTTCCCCAGGCACGTTAGCATGGAGCTGGATTGAAAACAGAGCAGTCAAGACTCAAACTGGCACTCCCACGTGGGTGTCCACGTCCTAGCAGTAGCTGAGCCTGCTGCTCCATGATCCTGGCCCTCAGCTTCAGCGTAGAGAGCAACTTGTCCCCGGATCTGAATCTGAAACATCAAAACGCTTGTGATCATGATGCTGGGTGTATTTTTGGAATCTGATTTTCATCCTATTGATATGTGAATCTGTCCTCGTACTGCTATCACATGGTTTTGATTTGTGTAACCTGATGTGATATTCCACATTGGAATTTTAATTCCTGCCACCTGCTGCTTCTTCAGGATTGTTTTACTGTTCTGAGAATTTCATTATTGCCAAACTTTATCCCCTCCCCTTTGTTCTCTTGGGTCTTCTTGGCATCTGAAGGAGGAAGTTTATGTTATTAATTTGGATGTTGTCCTTTTAAAATACAAGTATTTACAAAAAATCCTTCTCCTGCTTCCCTCTCACACAGCTTTCAGAGCGTCCCGTGTTTGCGGTGTGCTGTCGTTTGTTTTCGTTCATCTGAATGTGCCTGATAATTTCCCTTATGAGTTTTTCTCTCAGCCAGCGGTTCTAAGGAGTGTATTCTTCAATTTTCAGGTATCTTGGAATTCTTTTTTTTTAAGATTTATTTTATTTATTTAAAAGACAGAGTTACAGAGAGAGGTAGAGACAGAGAGAGAGGTCTTCCATCCACTGGTTCACTCCCCAGATGACTGCAATGGCTGGAGCTGCACCATCCGAAGCCAAGAGCCAGGAGCTTCCTCTGGGTCTCCCACATGGGTGCAGGGGCCCAAGGACTTGGGCCATCTTCCACTGCTTTCCCAGGACATAGCTGAGAGCTGGATCGGAAGAGGAGCAGCTGGGACTAGAACTGGCGCCCATATGGGATGCTGGCGCTTCAGGCCAGGGCGTTAACCTGCTGCACCACAGCGATGGCCCCACTTGGAATTCTTGAAATTCCTTTCTGTTGCTGATCTCTAATTACATTCCATCGACAATAGAGGACATCCATCCCATAGTTTCCATTTTATAGTGATCTACTGAGGTTTGTTGGAACAGAATTGATTTTAATCCTCTCAAAAGCCTCTGACAGCCAGGCAGAACAAACAAGGGGACGAAAGCCGGCGCCCACAACACATTACAGCAGATCTCCAGGAAGTCACATCACGAGCAGCCACGAGCTTCACGTGGCATCAAAACTGTGTGAGAGGAAACGTGAGTCAAAAGAACCTGAGATGCCCCCAAGGCTGCACCGCTCCACCTCCAATCCGACCAGCTGGGCCCCTTGGGAGGCCAGAGGCACAGGAGGAAGCAGCATCACACGATTCCTAGGCTGTTTGGTGAGCGACTTTTGGGGAACCTGAGCGATTTATGGCAGCTTGTGCAATGCATAGCATCCATTTATCTAAGACAAATATCCATATTCAAATTTCTACTCCTGTGTACATACGTGGCTTCAGCATTTTCATGGGACGTGGTTGTTTCTCTGTCTGCGTGGACCCTTGCCCTGCCAGTCCATAACAGATGATATGAATACACACAAAGGTAACAGTAACTGACAACAGACCCACCCCAGTTACCGATCTGGAATGTGGTTCAGAGCTGAGGCTAGTCTTCCTTACAAGTTATCAGCAGTAGTCACTGTCTTATGGCTCATCACTACCCCAATTTTGTCTGGGCTCCATTTCTGCTTGTCCATAGAGCTCCTTAGTTTCACTACAGTATAACATGTTGTTACGTAGGTATTGACCATTTTTAATTGGGTAGAAATAATTAATTCCATTTTTTTTGTTGAGTGATTTTGTTCCCTCCCAGGAAATACATCACTTCTTCAATACACATCTTCCCAACTGCTTGAAAGATATGACAAATTGAAAACTCTCTGAGGTGTGTTAATACATTCTACTGTCTGGTTATATTGTATTTTAATGTGGGGTCTTATAAAAGATTAGTTAGATTTTGTTCTGGCTTCACAGAGGTATAAGCTGTACTCAATAACCCTTGTCAGATAAAGGTTAAAAAATGAATTAAGGAATAAATACATATAAATTGTTACAGAAAAGTAATAGATTTCTTGCATCTTTTATAATAGCAACACTCTGCTAAAACCATTAGATACTATATAAGCCAGGACAGGTCCAAAGGAAAAACAAGTGGGAGGGATCCTTTGCTTTCAGAATGTACATCGTGCCTGCTCAGATTTTTTTTTTACTTATTTGACAGGTAGAATTAGACAATAACAGAGAGAAAGGTCTTCCTTCCGTTGGTTCACTCCCCAAATGGCCGCTACAGCCTGCACTGTGCCCATCCAAAGCCAGGAGCCAGGTGCTTCTTTCTGGTCTCCCATGCGGGTGCAGGGCCCAAGCACTTGGGCCATCCTCCACTGCCCTTCCGGGCCACAGCAGAGAGCTGGACTGGAAGAGGAGCCACCGGGACTAGAACCCAGCACCCATATGGGATGCTGGCACCACAGGTGGAGGATTAGCCAAGTAAGCCACGGCGCCAGCCCTGGTCAGGTTGGTTTCTAACAACAAAGCAGAAGCTCCAAGATTCATTGAGCTGATTTCAGAGGCTTTTGTATTCCTTTGTAACACACTTTAGAAATTAAGTCCCCATTTATTATTAGTTGGTGTAGTTGCATAGGAAATACATTTATAATTATGGAAAAACAAGCTTCGTTAAGTAAAATGTTCAAAAACTAAAGGGCTAAACTTGCTCCACAAAAGTTTATTTAAGAATAGTTATCGTAACATTTTGTGTCTGTTTTTCAGTAGAGATTTCAGGAAGTGAAAAGATGGGTGACGCAGGGTGATGTCCTCAGCAAACAATGAGTGAGTCAGTGTCCTAACTGGTGGTCTTCCTAGCAAATGACTGTAAACGGATGGAGTCAGGTGACAGGCTGTGTGTCTTCAGTTTCTCACTCCAGATCCATAATAGAGCAATCAACAATCAAGAAAGAAGAGCAAGCTGGAGGAACCTCACTAAACCCATATAGAAGCAGTCTTAAAAGACTTATGAGGGTACTTCAGAAAGCTTGTGGAAAAATGAAATTAAAAGGTAAGTTCATTTTGGTGTAAAAATGTTTTAAATCCATGCACATAAGAAGTCTTCAGAAAGTTTGTGGAAAATGCATATTCTGAAAAATGTGTGTATGGATTTCAAATGTTTTGGTACAAAAATAAACATCTTTTAATTCCATTTCCCATGAACTCTTTGGAATAACTTTGCATAAAGATTTAAGAAACAAATGGCACAAAGTTAATTAAAATTCATAATTTATAATTCGAACAACTTTTACAAATTATAATCCAACAAGTTTGGGGCCAGAAACTCAGATTTTATTTTTTCCTATGAAGAATATAACTGAGGGCCAAGGGCTGCGGATGTGTAAGGGTCAGCATGGACACGGGGACCCCTCCACCCACCGAGTGCCTGACGTGCAGTGCATCTCTGCAGGGTCTGTTTAAAGGACCTGCGAGTCATTGTTTGACTTCATCCCGAGTTGTCTCGGCTGCTTTTGCGGAACCGAATCCCTGTCTCCTTGTCGGCACCTGAGCTTGTCTCACCTCCAGGCCCACGCGAGAGGTGCTCTCCCATCCCCAGATACCCTTGTGTCTTGAATGTACTCCAGGCGTCTTACCTGTGGCCCAGTGCAGAGTCTTGAATACTCATTTCAAGGAGCACAGGAAGCGCACTGCGCAGGGAGCTGTGCAGGGAGGCGTGGCTCACATCGGCACGCGGTGGGTGGAGGGGTCCTCGTGTCCTTGTTGACCCTTACACAGCAGTAGCCCTTGGTCCTCAGTTATATTCTTGATTTGACTTTTTTTTCTCTTTTCTTTTTTCAGCTCCTTTGTATTCGTTACAACCTTTTAAAGCAAAATGACTTGGGCACCACATTCCATCCACAGACCTCAGTGACTTAGTTCTCAACAGCTTCACGACACACCCAGGTAGGGTTATAATTAGCGGTTGGAGATAGGTAAGTAAGAATTAAAATGAAGTGTACATTTTAATGAGAAGGAGTAGAAAATAGGTCATCACACTGTAGACCACACTAAGTGAAGACACCATAACCAAACACACCTTCAGGCAAAGAAAAATTACAAAACTCCCATTGTCTAATTCCAGAAATTGGGATTTCTTGTCTCTAAAATAGAGCAATAACTTCTTCATTGTGAATTCTGAGAACAATATTTGAAAACATCATTCATATTTGTAGCTTTCTATAGATTGTGCATTATGTAAGAGTAAAGCTTGAAAAATAAGAAGAAATAGATTATTAAAATATCCAGCTTTTATTTTATTTTAGAGGGAGAGAGAGAAACAGAGAGAGAGAGAGAGAGAGAGAGAGAGAGAAAGGGATCTCCCATACCTTGATCAAATGCTCACAACAGCCTGGTGTGGGCCAGGAACAGAGCAGAAGTTGGAATACAACCCAGGTTTCCCACGTGAGTGACGGAAAACCAATACTGCTGCCTGCGAGGTCTGTGTTGGCAGGAAGCTGGGGTCAGTGCCAGAGCCGGAAATCAAACGCAGGCCCTCTGACAAGGCACATGGCGTGTTCACCACTGGGTTAAAGGCCCAAGCCTGGAGTATGTAACTTCTGACTCCTCTCCATCGTCAGGGCTCTTGGCTTGAAATTTTTTCCCAGTGTTTCGTAGAAGACTGCTTGAAATAGGAATACTTGGGGAGTGGGGTTTTCTGTTACAGGTTTACAATGACAGATATGCTGCACATACCTCCCATGAGGTAGTCTTCTTGGTGAGAGTCAAACAGCCTGTTTTGTGTGTAGTCTGAAAAATGGAAATCTATGAAACATCCCCAGAATTCTGCTGAAAAGCTTCAATGCTGGTGAGAGAAAACCAGGAGTCAAGAAGAGAAAAGAAGGCAGAGTGGGTAACACAAATTAAGTTCTATTTTAACAAAGCAGCTTGGGGAGCTGGGGCAGAATCACAGCCCTCGGTACCAGATGGGAGGTGAGAGGAGAGCGAGTGACAGCAAGGGAAGCAGATGCAGGAGCCGGGAGACGGCATCCTCCCCGTCTGACACCCCGGAGCTCAGCCCCGTAAACGCGCTAATCAATGGTCTCCAGTTTTTCAGGTCTGAGAGCAAGCAGTGCTCAATCTTGATGCCTTCCATAAAATACACAATGGGATTGCTTTGGAAGATTTAGTTTAGAGCAGGATTACATAACGGTTATTCAATCAGCAGCCTTGCCACAAATCATAAGCCCTCCGAGCAGAATTACTTCATTCCTCGAATATGATTTTCTGATGTGCTCTACTTGGAAAGGGAAAAGAAGACACTGAAAATAAATGTAGCTTGGAAGAAATAAATATTTAGCTGGATAATTGTGAAGTACTAAGGTCTCCTGTTGTAGCTGGCTTAGTGATCTCACTGAATCTTTGATTATTGGTTCTGTCTTAAACATAGAAGGGTGAACTTGCTGAACACCCCAGTGCCTGCCTTGATTTCCGTTGTCTGATAGCCTTCTCCCTGTGATAGGTTCTCTCCTTTACAAAGATGGACATCGGGGTGTCAGCAGTCACCAGGGTTCCCTGCTGGCAGGACAAGGTTCCATCTATCCATGAGGAATATATGGCCACCACACCTATTCCCAGTACATTCCATGTGGCTTAAAAGTCAAAGTATTGGATTATAAACGTGCTTAGGGCATCAATGGTTTGACTAGTTCATCTCACCCGGAAGTCTACTCTCTGGAGTTTCCCCATCCATTTCTGTGTGCATCGTGGAGGGCCCTACGAGAGCCGTGGGCAGTAACTCAAGTCTGCTACTTCGGCATGTCCATGTCACAGACCGTACAATGCACCAGTGGATCAGTCACAAGGAGTAACTGCTCTGGACCTTTTGTTGGATTTAATGGATTTCCCGTGGTACGAGGTGGTTTCTAAGTAGTGTGGACTTTTCCCAGTGAATTATTCACCTCTGCACTCACACACCCTTCAGGGTCTCTTGTCCTGGTGGTGCTTCCTCTTCGGCCAGGTGGAAATGGAGGCCAAATGGTTTTTTATCTTATCATTTGTGTTACAAACAACAACTATACCAACGCAAAGATGCACTGAAAACACAGAATTTTAAAAACGTTTCACATGGAGGTAGCCCAGTGTTCTTTTCAAACTCTGCAGGCTCCGTACTTCGCAGATACTCAGACAAACTGAATATTTCTTTTAATCAGCCTAAAATATGGATTTATCATTTATGCAAGATAATTAAAATAATGTGTTTCAACTAGTGCTTACATATTTTTGATACATCCTGCACTGAATTTTAGAAAAAAGAGGTATTTAAGTATAAAGTCTCGTAAAAGAAGCTGGAGTAGAACCTTTCACGGATAGAGATGGTCCTGCCTTTATACTTTGCTGCCAAACTCAAATGCGAACAGCACTTTCTATCCCTTCTGCATTCCTGTAGGAAGGGGGCAGACCTGTGTCTTGGCTGTGTCTTTCTACATCCTCCCCCTGGCATTTAGTACTCAACAGGTGGGGCCCACGTGTGGAGGCTCAGCGGGGGCTCTGGCTAACCTGGGGAGACTCTTGGAAGGCTCCCTAGCACACCCTGAGAACTGTAACATCAGGCCCAGGGCCATCGGTGTGCAGCACCACCAGCTGGGTTCCTCCTAGCTAGAGAGCTGTTGGTTCAGAGTACGCTCCTGAGCCGCTCTGTCAACATGTCCCATGGAGTAGGATGGGGTTTGTTTCTCCTGATTTCTCTCTTGCCCCAGGCATGGCCTTTTGTGGGTCATAGGAGCTGGAATATCTGATTGCCTCACTCTTCCTCTATTGGCAGATTTGTTAATATAAGTTATGATAACTAGCATCCCGTACCTAGTAGGATATGTTGGCTCGACCTCACACACCTGGGTTATGCACCCATTCAGCTGCTGATGGTCTCATGTGGCCCATAACTTATATTATGTGGGTGCATTATAAAATATCTATGCTGTAGGACAAGCTAAACATGAGTCCTTCAAAAAGTTTGTGGAAAATATGTATATAAAATGATGCATGCATTTCAACTTTTTTGGCATCAAAATAAAGCTAATTTTTAATTCCATTTCCTCACAAACATTTTGAAGTACTCTCACAAGTTAAATTTAAGCATCTGCACTTGGATAGATGGGATGCTTTCCATCTGAATTGCAAACAGGAATTTGATCATTCTGCTGAAGGTGGGAACTGGCTTGTTCACACTGTGTCAGGACCACAGCATGGATGAAATCACGGGGCAGAGCTCTGTTCCCACAGAAAGCATCATAGGGTAGCAGTTAGCAACACGCGTTTTGTGATCACACTGGGGAAATAACCCTTTTCCATATATAGGTAAAGGATATGCTTAAGGCCAAAGATTTTGTCAAAAGGGCAAGACTCAAAAACTCTTTGTGGCCGGCGCCGTGGCTTAACAGGCTAATCCTCCGCCTTGCGGCGCCAGCACACCGGTTTCTAGTCCCGGTTGGGGCGCCGGATTCTGTCCCGGTTGCCCCTCTTCCAGGCCAGCTCTCTGTTGTGGCCCGGGAAGGCAGTGGAGGATGGCCCAAGTCCTTGGGCCCTACACCCGCATGGGAGACCAGGAGAAGCACCTGGCTCCTGGCTTTGGACCAGCACGATGTGCCGGCCGCAGCGGCCATTGGAGGGTGAACCAACGGCAAAGGAATACCTTTCTGTCTGTTTCTCTCTCTCTCACTATCCACTCTGCCTGTCAAAAAAAAAAAAAAAAAAAAAAAACCAACCTCTTTGAAGGACAGAGCATACAGTTCCTTCCAGTTTCTTGTTTTAATGTGTAAAATATCCCACGCTGATCTCTTTGGCATGCTTACTTCTATATTTTAAACAAAACGTCTCAAATATATTTGAAAGTTAGGTGCTCAGTAAAAGGGAGCATTCACAGACAAGCAGGTGATTACATACAAATAAAAAAACTTTTCTCAGATTGGAATTTTTATAGATTATTTTTTAAATCTCATCTTTCTTAAGTTCTCTTCTGGATCAAGTGTTGGACTTCTTCAAGCTCTTCTTCCTGTCTTAAACATTATTCTCCTCTCCCCCCGCCATCATTATTTCTCATATTTGTGTGAATGTCTGGAATTTTTAAAAACTTTTCCAGGTAGAGTCATTTCACATTTACCAGTGTTTGTTGTATTTTTTTTTAATTTTACTTAATTTTCTTTCTTTTAGAGATTGCGTTTCCAGCATCCAAAGCATCCTACTGGTTTTCTGATTGCCCCGTAGCTCCACAGAACGCTGTTTCTCTGGCGTGATATTCACTAGGATCTCCTGGGATGTGTGACACTGTCTTCCCTTTCCTGCTTCCTTATGTCCAGCCCTGGGTTTGCTTCTCCCACTTTCACACCCTGGATTTTCTTCCATGCCTCAAGTGCTGGCCACCCTTGCTTCTGCTTGCAGCTCTGAGGAAGTAGTTCACTTGCTGATTGGGCTTCCATAAACAAGTGGTACCTGCCCTTTGCCTGAACTGGCTGGGACCTGCGTCACTGGCCACTGCTTGTCCAAGAACGTGTCTCTAGGATACGAGGTGCGAGCAAAGAAAAACGACTGCACAAACCTTAGAGCCGATTAGGTGAGCCGGAAGCGAGGACTGCGCTGTTTGTTACCTGGGTCTCCTTTCTCCTTTGTGTTTCTTTTACAGAGGTGAGCTGCCCCAAGCCCTGCTCCAATACCCTGTCTGGCTCCTCCTTGCTGACAGACTTTTCCCTAATTTAGGACCCTTTTCTCAGCACTTCTCTGCAGGGTAAAAGTGAAACCATGCCGTTTGTAGGACTGGGTCCACGTGCTGCTCCTTCAGTTGTTGTGTGGGTCAGCATTCAGTTATTCCTCTGGGGTCACCCTACAATCAACTTAAGATTTGAATCTCTTTATGAACATTTTTTAAAGATTTTATTTATTTATTTGAGAGGTAGAGTTACAGAGAGAGGGAGAGACAGAGAGAAAGGTCTTCCATCCGCTGGTTCACACCCCAAACGGCTGCAACTGCCGGAGCTGTGCCGATCTGAAGCCAAGAGCCAGGAGCCAGGAGCCAGGAACTTCCTCCAGGTCTCTCATGCAGGTGCAGGGGCCCAAGGACTTGGGCCATCTTCCACTGCCTTCCCAGGCCATAGCACAGAGCTGGATCGGAAGAGGAGCAGCTGGGACTAGAACCTGCGACCATATGGATACCAGCACCACAGGCGGAGGCTTAGCCCACTGTGCCACAGCACCGGCTCCTTTATAAAACATTTAAATGGAACATATTTGTGAGCGTACAACAGTGCGGTGTATAAGATCACTGACTCAAACCAAAAGCAGACTTCCTGAGTTCCTTTCCCAGCCTATTGATACCCTGCAACTCTTCATTTTTTTTTTCAAAAAGAATACAGCATTATTATCTATCTCACAGAGTCAGCAGGTGCAAGGCAACTGGACATGTGCTGGCACACGTGAGCGAAATTGAACGTCAACAAAGCCCCAGCTCTTACTGCTCTGGTCCCCTCAGCTGTTCTTAAACAGGAAACTGTTAGTGACTACACACTGTACACTCTATTCTGGAGAATAAAAATTTACTCCACAGAGAAATTTGTGCTCTTTCTATGTATATCACATAGTTGTAGTCTTTCTCTGGAGATAACATTAGAAGAAAGCAATCAGTTTTAAACTCAGGAACGACTTGTGTCAGTTAAGTCTTTCTATTTAAACTTGAAATTATTTTCTGATATCTCTGGGTCTGTTTCATTTTCATTTAATAAAACAAAGTATAGTTATGGCACGAATTCACAGGATTAGCGACAGCAGGTGAGTAGAACCCTTGTGGCATCATATATTTATCTACTAATTAATGCTTCCTCTGCTGCCTTTCACTGGGACTCCTGGGAGAGTTAACATAGTGCCTCGGTTTGCCGACTCCCGTGGGGATGTGATTGTCTTCTACCAGCGGGCGTCAGATGACTAATTACCAGTGTGAGTCCTCATGGACCCCAACTGAAGACTAAGCCAGGACGACATTCCAGACCAGAATTTAGAGACACTAAATCATAAAAAAATGACTATTTTATAGCACCAAACCTAACCTAATCCTTTTGTTACTGGTCCAGCCGACCAATGTGGTTTTATTGAAATCATATATTTTAAGTTTCTCTATCTTTAAAAATAAAAATCAGAAGTAAGTGGTTTGTTCAGATCGCAGTGCATTCGTCACCTGGGTTGCGCCCCTGTCACTCGGAATCAGCGCCACTGTGGGAAAGAGATCCTTACTGAATAGAGAGAGCTGTCTGAGGCTCGTACCAGACCCCTCTGGCTGCGAGATGCTGAAAGAACTGAGTGGACGTGGACCTCTGTGCCTAAGGACCGAGCAGTGAAAGATGCGCTTGGTAGTTTTCAACCTGATAAACTTTGAAAAAATCTGCAACATCTGTATTTATAAATTATAAAAATAAATTTTTGCAAACAGTGTTCATTCTTTAATAATGGGATGGTGTCACCAACTGCATTAATTTAATTAATAGTTGATTTATTTCATTGTCAGGAGGATTCATGTCAAGCATATTGCATTTATGAGCAAGACTTTGTTTTATTCCCAGACCAAATCTTAGCTAATGAAATTTTACACACTCACAGGCAGAATTTATGTGACTTTCTATAACACTTTATTCTGATTACAGATGGAAGCCATGAGATACCGCAGGTGTTTGGTTTCAACTCCAAGTGGAATACACAGTCCAAAAATGTATCATGAGGGTACTGGGGAAACAAGTTTGTGTCACTCACTTCTATCCTTTTGTTGGATTTTTCTCATTTACTTACAACCCACTTAGAAGTTTCCTGAAATAAGAAAATGTGAATTGTGGTGTGCAAGGGGCTGCGGTTTTAGCAGTCATTCTTAGGCCAGTCGGGTAACACACAGCCTAAATTCCTGGTGTGTGGCTGCTTTGTGGGGCTGGCGTTGTGGCACAAGGGGTTAGGCTGTCTCCTGCAACACTCGATTTGAGTCCCGGCTGCTCCTATTCTGCTCCAGCTCCCTGCTACCTGGGAAAGCAGCAGATGACCCAAGTGCTTGGGCCCCTGCACCCATGTGGGAGACTCAGATGAAGCTCCTGGCTCCTGGCTTCAGCCTGGCCCAGCCATGACTATTACAGCCATTTGGGGAGTGAACCAGTGGTTGGAAGAGCTGTCTCTCTCTGTCTCTCCCTCTGTAACTCTGCCTTTCAAATAAAAAAATCTTTAAAAAATTAGGTTATCTTATTGCTCCTACAGTGATGAATTTTTATCATAAATTTTATTGCCCCAAGCACTAATTTTGCTAATTTTCAGCAATTCCTTTGATGTCCAATATGTTGATTTTATTTGTCTTTCATTTATTTTTTAAGATTGTAAATGTTGTTTTTTTTTTTAAAGATTCATTTATTTACCTGAAAGGTAGTTACAGAGAGGCAGAGGCAGAAAGAGAGAGAGAGAGAGAGAGAGAGAGAGAGGTCTTTCATTTGCTGGTTCACTCCCTTAACAGACACAACAGCCAGAGCTGGGCCTATCCAAAGCCAGGAGCCAGGAGCCTCTTCTGGGTCTCCCACGTGGGTGCAGGAGCCCAAGCATTTGGGTCATCTACTGCTTTCCCAGGCCATAGCGGAGAGCTGGATTGGAAATGGAGCAGCCGGGTCTCGAACTGGCATCCATATAGGATGCTGGCACTTTAGGCCAGGGTGTTAACCCGCTGTGCCACAGCGCCGGTCCCAGCAGACATCTTTCAAAAGAGGAAATTCAAATGGCCAACAGACTAATGAAAAAATGTTCAGGATCACTAGCCATCAGGGAAATGCAATTCAAAACCATAATGAGATTTTACCCTTATCCCAGTTAGAATGGCTCTTATACAGGAATCAACAAACAACAAATGCTGGCGAAGATGTGGGGGAAAAGGTACCCTAATCCACTGTTGGTGGGAATGTAAAGACACCATGACAGAATTTCAGGCATGGAAAGCCAAGCCACTGTGGCAAACAATGTCCTACATGAATGATCTCTGTGAGTGAGACCCCAGTGGAAAGAAGTGGCCATCAAAGAAGGATGTTCTTTCTCTAAAGGGAGGAGAGAACTTCCATTTTGCTTATGGCCTTGTCTAGATACTGATGGAGTTTGTGGATTCAAAAGGCTTCCATAGCCTTGGCAGCTCATGTCAAGAGCCTCAGGTCATCACCGGTGTCGTGCATAAGAGTGTTAATTGTTAAATCAACAACAGGAGTCACTGAACATTAACTTCCCATGTAGGACCTCTGTCCTCAATGAGTTGTATTATGAGAGTTAACTGTAAAATTTGTTCTCAAACAGTTTGTGTGTGTGTGTGTGTGTGCAAATTTTTTGAAATCTTTACTTAATATAGAGTTGGTCTTCTGTGTACAAAGTTAATTGAAAATGAATCTTAGGGGCTGGCACTATGGCTCACTTGATTAATCCTCCCATCCAATATGGCGCCGGATTCTGTCCCAGTTGCTCCTCTTCCAGTCCAGCTCTCTGCTGTGGCCTGGGAGGGCAATGGAGGATGGCCCAAGTGCTTGGGCGCCTGCACCCACATGGGAGACCAGGGAGAAGCACCTGGCTCCTGGCTTTGGATAGGCACAATGCCGGCCATAGTGGCCATTTGGGGAGTGAACCAACGGAAAGAAGACCTTTCTCTCTGTCTCTCTCTCTCACTGTCTGTAACTCTATCAAAGAAATAAAAAAAGAAAGAAAATGAATCTTAATGGAGAATGGGGACTTGGAGGGGTGAGAGTGTGGTTGGGATGGTGGCTATGGTGGGATGAATAACTATAATCCTGAAGTTGGACTTATGAAATTTCTATTCATTAAATCAAAGGTTTCTTTAGGAAAAAAATAGACACAGAAAGAAAACTTGTTGGCTATACCCAAGGGTTTCTAAGTGCTCTACCAGAAAATTTACTTAAAGAGAAGAAGCATTTCCCTGTCTTTGAGAGAAAACATAAATGTTTTAAATTTCTTTATTTTCAATAATTCAGAAAATGGTATGACTTATTTACAAAGCACTTCAGCAACTGTCAGGTCATGGGTAGAAGGAGTCAGAATACTGGGTGTCACTGATAGTCACATATGATGCATACTGAAAGGAATTACCATCTGTATTAAACACTGAATTATACCTTATCGGTTAAGTGATATTTTATAACAACTGTAGGAAGGGTGCTGCTTAATCTTGATAAATAGTTCTTTATTTATGGCAAATAGGAAGGCATTTCCAAAAGTTGATGGAAAAATGGAATTAAAATATGAGTTTATTTTGGTGTCAAAGACATCTGACATCTATGCATAGTTTATGTTATAACTTTCCCACGAATTTTCTCAGGTGTCCTCCTGTGGTTTAATTACATTATTGAGGCAGGGAAAGCCTTCTGTTAATAACAAGTTCATCAGCCATGAATTATTTTTTAGATATTTATTTTTTAATATATGTTCATTTGAAAGACAGAACGAGAGAGAGAGAGAGAAACAGAGACAGAAAGAATAAGAGAGCACTCTCATCCATGGTTCACTTCACAAATGCCTGCAACAAACAAGACTGGGCCAGACTAAAGACGGGCGATAGAACTCCATTTTGATCTCCCACGTAGGTGGCAGGAACCCCAGTACTTGAGCCGTCATCTTCTGCCTCCCAGGAAGCACATTAGCAGGAAGCTGGATCAGAAGCAGAGTAGCTAGGGTTCAGACCACGCATTCTGAGATGTGAGCACCCCGAACAGCATCCTCACTGGCTGTGTGACAAAACTCCCACCAGACATGAATTACTCCCTTTCCATTTTATGACAAGAACAATGGAAAAGCCACTTGAGGAGAGAAGACAATAGGATTCTGAGAACATCTATGTGTATGAGACGACGCTATTCAGCTGGCGCTGCTTTGCACAGCTTGTGACCCGAGTCAGTGTGAAGCAGGAAGAATGAAGACTTCCGGTCACAGAGAGCATCTCCAGCGGGAGCAGCCAGCCTCTAGAGAGCAGGACTACGCTCCAGATCCCTCTGAATATTAACCACCACACCACACGCCTTCATCATTAACCACCACACCACACACCTTTATCACTAACCACCACACCCCACGCCTTCATCACTAACCACCACACCACACGCCTTAATCATTAACCACCACACCACACAGCTTCATCATTAACCACCACACCCCACACCTTCATCACTAACCACCACACCACACGCCTTCATCACTAACCACCACACCCCACACCTTCATCATTAACCACCACACGCCTTCATCATTAACCACCACACCACACGCCTTCATCACTAACCACCACACCACACGCCTTCATCACTAACCACCACACCACACGCCTTCATCACTAACCACCACACGCCTTCATCATTAACCACCACACCACACACCTTCATCATTAACCACCACACCACACGCCTTCATCATTAACCACCACACCCCACGCCTTCATCACTAACCACCACACCACACGCCTTCATCATTAACCACCACACCACACGCCTTCATCATTAACCACCACACCACACACCTTTATCACTAACCACCACACCACACGCCTTCATCACTAACCACCACACCACACGCCTTCATCACTAACCACCACACCACACACCTTCATCATTAACCACCACACCACACGCCTTCATCATTAACCACCACACCACACGCCTTCATCACTAACCACCACACCCCACGCCTTCATCATTAACCACCACACCCCACGCCTTCATCACTAACCACCACACCCCACACCTTCATCATTAACCACCACACCACACGCCTTCATCACTAACCACCACACCCCACGCCTTCATCACTAACCACCACACCACACGCCTTCATCACTAACCACCACACCCCACGCCTTCATCATTAACCACCACACCACACGCCTTTATCACTAACCACCACACCACACACCTTCATCACTAACCACCACACCACACGCCTTCATCACTAACCACCACACCCCACGCCTTCATCATTAACCACCACACCACACGCCTTCATCACTAACCACCACACCCCACGCCTTCATCACTAACCACCACACCACACGCCTTCATCACTAACCACCACACCCCACGCCTTCATCATTAACCACCACACCCCACGCCTTCATCACTAACCACCACACCACACAGCTTTATCACTAACCACCACACCACACACCTTCATCATTAACCACCACACCACACAGCTTCATCATCACGGCACCTTCCACTGTTTAGCACTTTCCTCTGCCCCACCGTGGACTTGGTGCTGGTGTTCAGGGTACTTGTGTACAAACACAGGGGTTTCTGCACAAACTTGGTCGGTGTAGATGAGTGTCTCTGCCTTGCTTGTTTCATAGGACTATTTTAAGATGAATTTAAACCTGAATTTGGTTAATGATGACAACCCAGTCTTAGATCTTGGATGTTGGTAGATTGTTGTCATGTTTGGTGACTAGGAAACATTTGCATACTCCAAATGTGCAGCTCTTGGACACTTTGAATAGAAAATTTGTCTGGAAATATCTCCAACTTGGTTTTGGTTCTAGTCACATGGATTACTCATACCAGGAAGGAGCACATCTCTACCTCATGTCGTTAATCTTGACATGCCTCTTGTTGTGCCTTCCTCAGTTGGGTCTTGGGTAGTTGCTCCCCTAACTCTGTTCTGTGTCAGCAGGGGAGGGAAGGTGAGAGACACAGATAGGTGTACAACTCTTCTCATTTCCCAAGAGGTCTTCGTGCTTTGGAGGGGGGAGAGCAATGGCCTAATGAGACAGTGATATGAAGGTCTTGAGTCTGAACTTCCCAGGGGACCAAATCACTTTCTTGCCAAAGAAAACTTAAAGTTAAGAATAAGTTTTCTTTTTTTGTAAGTAAAAGCTATCTGAATGATATTGGAGTAGTTGGTATTCCTTTTAGTTGAATATTACTTTAATTTGAATTTATCTACAAAGTAACACCTGCCTAAACACATTAATTTCTTATTTGTGATGCACATCCAGTGGCATGTATGTGTGAGTAGGTGTTAAGTGTTTCGTGATGAATGAGTAGGAGATAAAGAGAATGGAGACTTTTTTTATACCATTTTAATTTTTCAGTATTTAGAGACATTGAAATAGCTATGTGCCATTCTAACCCTGGAGTTTAAAAATGATATTTGTATATATTGCAAAAAAATCATTCTAAACATAGTACAGCTCCTGCCGTGGGAGGTACAGTAAAATAGACACTGGTTTTTCCAAGGAAAAAGGCCAGGGGCCAGGGTGCTCATCACAGTCCTCGAGTGTGGAGGGGAAGTGAGGGAGATGCACAGAGTCCCGCCTGCAGGAGTCTCGCTGGCAGGAGTGTGTGTTCAGACGCCCAGGATGGTCAGTGCAAGGCCGGTGGCACGAGGATGGTCAGTGCAAGGCCGGTGGCATGAGCGCTCCTGTGATGCGAAGGAGAGGGAACTGCAAGCCCAAAGGCATGGAGCTACAGCAGAAGCGCGTCAGCCAGGCAGGTCAGAGCAGGACCAGATTACCCCGGACTGACATTTAGTGAGAGCAGAAGTGGCCCAGATTGTGTGTTTGCCTTTATTCCCTTACAGTACTGAGACATTGGTAATATTCCTGTATCAGGGAAAGCGGAGGGGTAATGCTTGAACTCCTAGATGACGAAGCACCCCTCCGTGACTGTGACCAATACCCCCCATCCAGCTGGGCAGCAAACTGACAGCCAACACAGATCCAGATCCCTGTGCACCTCGGGGATTCCTGGGGCTGACAATGATTCTTAGACAAGACACAATGTGTATCAACTCTTAAGGGAAAGTGTTCAATTGGACTCCAAAATTAAAAATATCTGACCTCAGAGAGACACCATTAATATTTGCAATAGATAACATCTAACGGAGAACTTACATCCAGAATAAGCAAACAAATTTATAATTAAATAATAAACATAATGTAGTTTGAAAAAGGTAGGCAAAAATTTTCAGAAACATTTCGGAAAAGAAGATATAAAAATGGCCAATAAACACAAGAAAAATATTCATTGCCATTGGCCATCAAGATTAAATTATTCATATTGGCTTACTAGTACATATTGACTAACTGGGATGAAAGTTAAAAGACTGACAGTATCAATATTGATGAGCATCTAGGGCAAATAAAACTCTCATATATTACAAGTGGCATTACAAAGTTATATAACCACCTGTGGGACAATTGGACATTTCTTATAGATTAGATCACACCGTCACCAGAACACACGGTTCTCATCCTGGGGCGTTACCCAAAAGAAAGGAGAGCACACGCCCACAAAAAGGATCGAGCCTGAATCTTTACAGTAGCTGTCCTCGTGATAGACAAAAGTTGGAAATAATTCAAATGTCCAACAAGAAAATGAATAAAAGCATTGTAGTAAATTCATACAATATTAATGAAATCAAACGGAATTTAACCACTGAGTCACAGAACTGCAAGGTTCTTCATGAAAACATTCTAAACAAAAGAAACCAGCCACAACAAAAAAGTACATGGTGTGGGAATCTATTTGCTGGAGTTCTAGGATTGGCAAGATGACTGTGTGGTGGTAGCGCGAGGTTGGTTTGCCGAGGATATGGGTAGAATTGGCTGGACTAGGAAGGAGCATGGGAGAGTTCCTGGGTGGTGGGAGTGTTCCATCACCTGACTGAGGTGGGGGCGACCCAAGTATAGATCTCAAGACCATCATATGTTCGCTTCCAACGGACACGGGAGTGTAGCGAGATTCAAAACAGGGTCTGTTGTGTTGACGCAGGAGTGTTGGTAAGCCCTGGAGGACACACCCCACTCCGACTCACAAATGCTGAGTGCAGGAAAGAGACCGAGGCGGTTGAGAGCCACGCACGGGCACAGACCACGCCGTATGCTTGCCTACTTGTGTTGAGAGCCACGCACGGGCACAGACCACGCCGTATGCTTGCCTACTTGTGTTGAGAGCCACGCACGGGCACAGACCACGCCGTATGCTTGCCTACTTGTGTTGAGAGCCACGCATGGGCACAGACCACGCCGTATGCTTGCCTACTTGTGTTGAGAGCCACGCATGGGCACAGACCACGCCGTATGCTTGCCTACTTGTGTTGAGAGCCACGCATGGGCACAGACCACGCCGTATGCTTGCCTACTTGTGTTGAGAGCCACGCATGGGCACAGACCACGCCGTATGCTTGCCTACTTGTGTTGAGAGCCACGCATGGGCACAGACCACGCCGTATGCTTGCCTACTTGTGTTGAGAGCCACGCATGGGCACAGACCACGCCGTATGCTTGCCTACTTGTGTTGAGAGCCACGCATGGGCACAGACCACGCCGTATGCTTGCCTACTTGTGTTGAGAGCCACGCACGGGCACAGACCACGCCGTATGCTTGCCTACTTGTGTTGAGAGCCACGCACGGGCACAGACCACGCCGTATGCTTGCCTACTTGTGTTGAGAGCCACGCACGGGCACAGACCACGCCGTATGCTTGCCTACTTGTGTTGAGAGCCACGCACGGGCACAGACCACGCCGTATGCTTGCCTACTTGTGTTGAGAGCCACGCACGGGCACAGACCACGCCGTATGCTTGCCTACTTGTGTTGAGAGCCACGCATGGGCACAGACCACGCCGTATGCTTGCCTACTTGTGTCAGCCGTTCACTTACACTGAAATATGCAATACGGAGGGATGGGGACACCACTCGTTTCCGTGTCAGTCCTATGGGGCTCATCCCTTAGCCAGAGCAGACCGTGTTGATGGAAGTGTGCATGTGCGCATGTGTCAAGTGAAATTAAATCAAAGCAAAACAGTTGGGTTCTTGTTATGCATTTTGAAAATAAGGAATATATGTGTACATATATATATATATGTTCAAGTTATGGAATACAGGTTGCAGAATTTTGATGATTCTACATGCATCAAATGTTTATCTTTGCATGTAAAAGTGTTATTAAACTATATAAAGATGAATGCTAAAATTCCTGCTACTGTTGTAAAGAGTTAGAGCATTCACTAGCAGATATAAAACACCGTGACGAATCATGAGAGACACAATGGGAGGAGGGGGACAGCTTTGTATTTTAGTACCTCTAAGAGTATTTGAGTATTTTTCTTCTTTAAGAATTCCCCATGATTTTATGTTTCTGTTGAGCCCTGAACATTAGGTAGCCATCTCTGTATCAGAATTAATGCCTACTGAGATCTGGGCCCACTTGTGCCCCCAGCCCACTCCCGACATCCTGTCTCCCCAGCAGGATCTTGAGTCCCTGCAGGGACTCCTCTGGGTGCCTCCAGCTTCCGCTCCTGAGCAGTAGGACTTCTGGGAGTGGCTCTCACAGCGTCCAGGCTGTAATGAAATGCCACCTCTGGGACATGATATATCTCCCTTCCTTGGCAGCTGCTGAAGGGGAGAGATGAAGCCACCCTAAATTTCAGGAGAGTCATCTGCTCTCAAGGTGAATTTAGACTACAGGAGACCAAGGAAGGGAGGGAGCAGAAGATAAATTTCATGGCCAGCCCTTTATGTACGCGCTGGGCAGAAGCACGAGTTCTCCATGAGTCCTGTCTACACGCTTCCCTGGGCTTGTGGCTCCCCGTCCTGTGACTGCCCCTGCCACTCCACAGCTCACTGTCAAGAAGGAACCAGCACAGTAGCACATCGCTTTTTTTTTTTTTTTTTTAAGATTTATTTGACAGAGTTACAGAGAGAGGTAGACACACACACACACACAGAGGGAGAGAGGTCTTCCACCCGCTGGTTCACTCCCCAGTTGGCCACAATTGCCAGAGCTGCACCTATCCAAAGCCAGGAGCCAGGAGCCAGGACTTTTCCCAGGTGCAGGGGCCCAAGGGCTTCTACCGCTTTCTCAGGCTATAACAGAGAGCTGGATCCAAAGTGCAGCAGCTGGGACTCAAACCAGTGCCCACAGGGATGCCAGTGCTGCAGGCTGGGGCTTTAACCCACTGCACCACAGCGCTGGCCCCACATTGCTTGTTTTGGTCCCTGTCCTTCCCTCTCAAACGTCCCTTTCGCTCCCGCAGTCAAGTCCCAGGGTTGCCCCTCTGTAATAATCATAGCAGGGAATGCTGTGTCAGCTGCTGCTTCGGTACTCCAGCCAACACTGGGTCGTTTTTTTAACTGAAACTCTCGGGAAGAGATTGGAGTTGGATTGCAGGTCTGCCTGTTAGCAACCAGGGGCCCTTAGCTTACAGTAAGGGGGAGGGCAGAGACCCCGGGAACCTGGCAGCGTCACACTTACTCAGGTCTTGATCTGTGCTTCCTTGGAATTTCGTAGACGTGGAAGGCAGGAGGTTAGGAGATCGGTTTTGCTAAGTGTGCAATGATGATGAGTGTGTGAGTGATGACAGCTGTCCTGATAGTGTTACAATGTTAGAGATCCGAAATGATAGGCTCAGATCAATTTGTTGACAGCCTAAGCTTGTTCTTAGAACCCAAAAGCAACTATGGCATCTATAAAGGGACTCATTCCTCGCAGGTGGATTCTTTGAAAAGTTTGTGGGAAAAAAATGAATTAAAACTTTATTGTAGTGCAAAAAGCTTTTGATTTTTTTCACTGTATGCATTTTCCCTGAACCTTTTGAAGATCCCTTGTATCTGTGCTAAATTCAGGTTAAGCATTTTAATGCTATAGGGCTGCAAAAAGACAAAATGTCTTCTTTGGGGCTGGCGTTGTGGCACACTGGGTAAAGTCGTCGCCTGCAGTGCCAGCATCCCATATGGGCACAGGTTCAAGTCTCAGCTGCTCCACTTACAGCTCTCTGCTGTGGCCTGGGAAAACAGTAGAAGATGGCCCAAGTCCTCAGGCCCTTGCACCCGCGTGGGAGACCCAGAAGCAGCTCCTGGATCAAGGCTTCAGATCGGCACAGCTCCGGCCGTTGCAGCCAACTGGGGAGTGAACCAGCAGATGGAAGACCTCCCTCTCTCTCTGTCTCTCCTCTCTCTGTGTAACCCTGACTTTCAAATAAATAAATAAATTTTAAACAAAAAGAAAGCTGTCTGCTAGGTCCTTTGCCCATTTCTTAACTGGGTTGTCTGTTTTGTAGTTGTGGAGTTTCTTAATCTCTTTATATATTCTGCTTATTAATCCTTTATCAGTTGCATAGAGTGCAAATAATTTCTCCCATTGTCGGTTGACTCTTCACTTTCCTGAGTGTTTCTTTTGCCATACAGAAACTTCTCAAAATCCCATTTGGTATTTGGGCTTTGATTGCCTGTTCCTCTGGGGTCTCTTCCAAGAACTCTTTGCCTGTGCCAATGTCTTGCAGGGTTTCCCCAATGTTTTCTAATAATTTGATGGTGTTGGGTCATAGAATTAGGTCTTTAATCCATGTTGAGTGGATTTTTGTGTAAGGTGTAAGGTAGGGGTCTTGCTTCATACTTCTGCATGTGGAAATTCAGTTTTCCCAGCACCATTTGTTGAAGATACTGGCCTAGCTCCAGGGATTGGTTTTAGCTCCTTGGTCAAATATAAGTTGGAAGGGTACATTTTTAAGAATCACTATTTTCTCTCATAGATTCTAAGGGAAAAAAAGCCATCAGACTAAATTACTTCAGCTATGTTATATGGTAAATGGACATGTTGTGTAGTGGGACACAGCTTCACCTACAATTCCCCACATGGGGAGGGAAGGAGAGGAGAGGGGTAGGGAGGCTGCTCCCAGGTCCTGTGGCCAACAGTGGAGTTCTCAGCACTGTCAAAGGTGGGGTCTAAGCTTCCACATGGTAGTCAATCAAATTCTCCCCTCTTCTTTGGAGAGCAGAGAAAAAACTGACAGCTTGTTTCTCATGTAATGGCCAATACATAGTTGCAGATAGCTAAATATTCTGTTCAGGATTTTGTTTTTCGAAACACCAGATCACTTCATCTTTGTTCATAAAATGTAACTCCATTCCCTTGGTCTTTTCCAAAGTCATGATGGACACTGCTGTATCGCTTGATGGAAGAACGTGTTTTAAACAGCAGCCACTGAGTCTCTGAGCAGGTGGGGAACCTGCAGGCTGCAGATAGTTGTGCGAGACTGAGGGCGGTGCTCACCCTCACTCCCATCACCTTTCCTCAAAGTCCCGTTTGTCTATGTTTTTAATTTTAAAGTCAGGGTTACATAGACAGAGAAGGAAGGCAGAGAGAGAGAGAGAGAGAGAGAGAGAGGTCTTCCATCTGCTGGTTCACTCCCCAGTTGGCCATAATGGCCAGAGCTGGGCCAATCCGAAGCCAGGAGCCAGGAGCTTCTTCCAGTTCTCCCACTTGGGTGCAGGGCCCCAAGCACTTGGGCCATCTTCCACTGCTTTCCCAGGCCATAGCAGAGAGCTGGATGGGAAGTGGAGCAGCCGGGACTCGAATCGGCGCCCATATGGGATGCTGGCACTGCAGGCGGCAGCTTTACCCACTATGCCACAGTGCTACACCCCCAATTTGTCTATATTAAATACTTTTACTTGTACTGAATGTTTTGCTCTTGAATTATATCATTTGTGTGAACACTTAGGTAATTAAGACACTCAAGTCCATTAAATACCTGTTTTCAAGAATATTTTCTAGGACGTATGATACATATTGAAGTTCATTTTCTTGTCTTGAATCATATGCTTCTTTCACACAGTTAGGGTAGTTCCAGTTTTTAACAAGAAATCTGATTGCATTTTAAAGAAAGAAATATAATCTTCATGAATAACAGATTTCATTTGTTCATTATAAAGTTTGCTGGCATGTTTTGCATACAGGAAAACATATTTACATAAAGATGCATAAAACAGAAGTGCACATTTGGGTGAGGTTTCATAAAATTCCAAGTCAGGTAACCATCACCCGAGCATGACAAAGAAGCAGAACATTGCCCAACTAGAGCGGTCCCTGCCCAATACTCAGTCCTCAGAGGAAACCCTTTTGTGAACTCTCATATCCATATCAGCTCGCCTGTTTCACAGCTTGAGTGAACAGAATCCTACTGAGAACACAATTTGTATCAGCTTCCTTGACTTGCTACTTGGAGATGTTGATCCTAGTAGATGAGCATTTTTCCCTTCTTGCTGTTTTTGCAGTATTATATAACATAAACATACTGTATACTATTGATCATTCTAGTGTTGATTTTCATTTTCTTCTCATTTTATGGGCACATTTCCAATTATACTGCTGTAAATGTTTTTGTGTGTTTCCTTTGATGAACATTCCTGTACATACTTGCCTAGGAGTGTAGCAAGGATGTACAAGGTGAATTTGTTCAGCAAAAGAAGAGACGGCCATTTACCCAAGTGTCTGTACTAGTTTCATCTTTTGGGGGCACTGCCTGAAGGTCTTCCTGGCAGAATCCTCCAGAACTTACAGTCTGAGCTTTGTGGTTATATTTGGTATTTTTCTGAGGACTAACGAAGTTTAGAAACTTTATGCTTACTGGGAAGTTTGGTACCTACTTGACGAAGCGCTTAGACCAAGCACTCACTACTTTTTAGTGTAGGTGAACTGGAGATTGCTGATTTGAAGCGGCTCTTTGCATGACTGGAGATGATTCCTTTCCAAGATTAGGTCAGTCGGTCTTCACTTGTCACACGTTCTCTACACACTTATATCACTAGAATTCTTTTCTAACCTCAATATCAACACTCACAGCACTTTCGTGATCCTTCCCATGCAAGTACGTGTGCACAGTGGTGAACAAATTGAGTGGTTTTCCGATACACACGTTCCCAGCTGAGGTTAGACAAGTGATGCCTCTCCTTCCTTCTTCAGCCTCGCATGATCAGAGAACTGAGAGGGAGGGGACAGTGCAGTGGGACTGGGTTGATGGGATGTGAATCCCAATGGTGGCATTGTTACTGAGGGCCTTGACCTGGCCACTTAACACTCTGAACCTCATATGCTAAGATGAGTCATTTTAGGAGTCAAGGTTATCATCTTTATGAAGTGAGATCGATAAAACAATGGTTCATTATTCACTAATTAAGTGCATTGGAGTTATAGAATGTAACCGCTTTGATTAATGAAAATTGACTCTAGTATAGAAGTAGTCTCATAATCTGTGTTTGGCTTTTTGCTCTCTTAATGTTGTCTTTTGATTAACAGAAAATTTATGGTACTTTAGAAAAATAGATAATTTTTTATCCTGTCCAGGTCTAATTTTCTGTGCTGCCTTCAAGCCAATGATTCATTTTGTCAGACTTTATCCTATTGTATTTGTAGAGTTTCTGTTATACAGTTAATGACTCCACTTCAAAGGAGAAAATAATACATCTTCAGTTAATTTATTTCAGGCTACATTAAACTATTAAATAATTTAGAGAAAATATTCCCATAGTTTTATAGCAATTATTGTAATAATCTATCCTAAATATTTTAATTTCATCATATTGCACTTATAAATGGAGGAAATTAGAAACTAGAACATAATGTGCTACATTTCCACTTGATCCTGTTATACATATTTCTCCACTTCCTACATCTTTAATTCTCATTCTCCTGCCCCAGCCCTAACTAATTAGCACGCATGCTGTAGATATCTCTTTTCTTTTTAAATTTTTTTATTTATATAAGGTAAACAAATTTCAGATATTTCCTATATACAGGTTTAAGAGCATAATGATACTTCCCACCCTACCTCCCTCCTGCACACTCCCACCCTCTCTTCTCCTGCCTTTTAATTTTTTATCTTTTAAATTTTACAATGACATACTTTCAGTTTACTTATAATCACAAGCTTAACCCTCCACCAAATGAATTCAACAAGTAACAAGTAGAAAAACCACTGTTCCTCAAGAGTGAAGACATTGCTGTCAACGACAATCAAATCTCAAAATTTCAGTTTTACTCACATATATTATAGTTCTTAGTACAATGTCTGTTAACTACCACAATCAAGGAAAATGTATCATAGTTGTCTTTTGGGGACTGGCATAATGGTTTCCCGTTGCATTTTGTTGCAAAATATGGGGTTTCATTTTTTTTTATAGCTGAGTAGTATTCCATAGTGTGTGTGTGCGTGCGTGTGCGCACATCACATTTTCCTTATCCAGTCATCCGTTGATGGACGTCAGAGTTGATTCCATATCTTGGCTATTGTGAATAGCCAAGTTCAATGAGCTGCAATGAACAAGGGGGTACAGATAACTCTTCCATATGCTGATTTCTTTTGGTTTGGGTAAATTTCCAGGAGTGGGATGGCCGAGTCTCATGCTAGATCTGTTTTCAGGTTCCTAAGGAATCTCCATACTGACTTAATGGCTGTCCTGGTTTACATTACCACCAGCAGTGGGTTAGAGTACCATTTTCTATAGTTATAATGGGTAGAAAATGTCTGCTTCCTGCAATGGTTGGTTGGTTTCTTTGTAGCAACACTCTCTTAACAACAAATATGCAAACTGGACCTGATATATTGGAAATAAATATTTTGGGGAGGACCCTCAAGCTACAACAGCCTCATGGATATACAGGCTGCCAATCAGAGAGGGGAGGGAAATCCAGGGAGGTGATTTTGAACTGGAGCTGCCTCAGTCCTGGGGTGGGAAACGTCCAGCCCGGGGCCATTATATAATGCCCAGGAAATCATTTGGCCTGGCCCTGCCAAGGGAACTGCAGGTGAGACTCGAAATTCAATAAATCTACAGCAGATTACTCTGTTTTTATGAAGAGCTTGCCTTCTTTTTAAAATTAATTAATTAATTTATTTTTATAGAACACTTCTATTTAATAAATATAAATTTGAAGCATACAACTTTAGGATTATAGCGATTCTTCCCCCCATACCTGCTCTCCCACCCCCAAACCATCTCATCTCCTACTCCCTCTCTGATCCCATTCTTCATCAAGATTCATTTTCAATTATCTTTATATACAGAAGATCAACTCTACACTAAGGAAAGATTTCAACAGTTTGCACCCACACAGACACACAAAGTATAAAGTACTGTTTGAAGACTAGTTTTACCATTAATTCGCATAGTACAACACATTAAGGACAGAGGTCTTTTTTTTTTTTTTTTTTTTTTTTTGACAAGCAGAGTTAGACAGTGAGAGAGAGAGAGAAAGAAAGGTCTTCTTTTTCCGTTGGTTCACCCCACAGTGGCTGCTGTGGCAGGCACACTATGCTGATCTGAATCCAGGAGCCAGGTGCTTCTCCTGGTCTCCCATGCGAGTGCAGGGCCCAAGCACTTGGGCCATCCTCCACTGCACTCCCGGGCCACAGCAGAGAGCTGGACTGGAAGAGGAGCAACCGGGACAGAATCCGGCACCCTAAGCAGGACTAGAACCCGGGGTGCTGGCGCTGCAGGCAGAGGATTAGCCTATTGAGCCGCGGTGCCGGCTAGGACAGAGGTCTTACATGGGGAGCAAGTGCACAGTGACTCCAGTTGTTAACAATTGACACTCATTTATGACGTCAATGATCACCCAAGGCTCTTGTCATGAGCTGCCAAGGCTATGGAAGACTCTTGAGTCCACAAACTCCGACATTATTTAGCAAGGGCCACAATCAAAGAAGTTCTCTCCTCCTTTCAAAGAAAGGTACCTCCTTCATGGGGCCGGTGCCATGGCTCACTTGGTTAATCCTCTGCCTGCGAGGATTAACCATATGGGATGCGGGGGTTCTAGTCCCGGTTATTCCTCTTCCAGTCCAGCTCTCTGCTGTGGCCCAGGAAGGCAGTGGAGGATGGCCCAAGTGCTTGGGCCCCTGCACCTGCACGGGAGACCAGGAAGAAGCACCTGGCTCCTGGCTTCAGATTGGCAGCACTGGCTGTAGCAGCCATTTGGGGAATGAACCAATGGAAGAAAGACCTTTCTCTCTGTCTCTCTCTCTCCTGTCTATAACTCTACCTGTCAAATAAATAAATAAAAAAAGAAAGAAAAGAAGAAAGGTACCTCCTTCTTTGATGGCCCCTTCTTCCCACTGGGAACTCGCTCCCAGATATCTTTTTTTTGCCACAGTGTCTTGGCTTTCCATGCCTTAAATGCTCTTGTGGGCTTATTAGCCAGATCTGAATGCCTTAAGGGCTGATTCTGAGGCCAGAATGCTATTTAGGGCATTTGTTATTCTATGAGTCTGCTGTTTGGCCCGCTTCCCATGTTGGATCATTCTCTCCTTTTAATTTAATTCTATCTATTATTATTTGTAGACACTTGATCTTATTTATGTGATCCCTTTGATACTTATTCCTATCAGTATGATCAGTTATGAACTTAAACTGATCACTTTAACTAGTAAGATGGCATTGGTATCTGCCAACTTAATGGGATTTGGAATCCCATGGCAAGTTTTTAGCTTTATCCTTAGGGTAAGCCTGAGGGAGTGTGTGCCGAACTGTACATCTCCTCCCTCTCTTATTCCCACTCTTATTTTTAACAGGGATCGATTTTCAATTGGATTTAAACACCTAAGGATAATTCTGTGTTAAGTAAAGAGTTCACCCAATGGTATCAAGCAGAACAAGAAAATAGTAAAAAGAATAAAATGGTAAGCTATTCCTCGACAGTCAGGACAAAGGCTGATCAAGTCATTGCTGCCCATAGTGCCTCTGTGTGGCAGAGCTGAGGCAAGGAGTAACCCAGCCATGTGACAGCATTCAGAGACAACCAGAGGAGGACACACTGTGAGGTGAGAATGCCTACACCAAGCTTGGATGGGTGGGATGCAGCCGGCATAGCTGGGCTCCTCACCTCCGCCCTGGACAGCAGCTGGGTGGAGCTCTCCATGCCCCCACCCCCACCCCCATCCTGCAGGTTAGCACAGTCCTGTGGAGCCTGCTTTCCCACCATGCATCTGGGAGCTGGCAACGACCTGCAGAGACCTGACAGTGCTTCTCAGCCACTGAACTCACAGCTCTGCCACCCATGCTGCCCCTCGGGAAACCCACTGGTGGGCACCCACGAGAATCCCACTATAAAGTAAAGCCCTCAACCCCGGGCGGCCCATTCCACAGAGGGGCTTCAGTGCTCGGCTGCCCTTCAGGCCCAGTCACAGCTGCTGTCTGTCGGTCCACGACACCGAGCCCTCAGCGTCGAGGCTGAGATGAGAAGAGCGCGGTACCCGGGGGAGCACAGGTCCTCCTTATGGGAGAGGAACGCTCTCCTCCTGAGGACAACGCTGAGCGGTTGGCATGACCCAGGTCTTTGGCGCTGTGGGTAAGGCGCCTCCCTAGCACCCTGCACTGGCCAGGAGAGCAGCACTTCCTGAGGTGTGCAGCCTGGCCCTGCTGACAAATCCTTTTACCGCCACATGCGACGTTCAGAGCCTCAGCATGCCTCAGTTTCCTTACTTGTCAGTGTTCCTAACTCTTCCTCAGGGGGCGGCTATAAGGACTCTGTGTGACTCTGTGCACAGTCCTGGCAGCGTCTGGCACACTGTCGGCACGCAAAGCAGGTGAGCAGTTCCTGCAGGCGCTGGGGCAACCTGGTTCATACGCAGCTGCAGCAAGAATCTTGAAGTGGGACGAATTGGAGCCGGGTTTCTGCCCACCCTGGGGAGAGGGCTCGACGGGGCTCCTGCACCTGCTGTGTCACACAGGCAGGGCCTCCAGGAAGAGACCCAGGGTGGTCCTCAGCAGGATACTGCCGGTGTGTGTGACAGTGAGTGTGGGAGGCTTCGGAAAGGGAGCCAATGGAAACTCGTCACCTCCTTCCTTCCCGGGAGTGGAATTACGAGAGTAGCAAGTCGTTCTGTTTCCTCCTCTCAGTTAATCCATTTCCATTTTCCTGTCTGAACTAGCGGTCGGAATACATTTCCAGCTTTTGAGAATTTGAATGATCCGTGCCTGCTGTCACACCATGGTCTCGCGAGCACAGAGGAGCTGGCCTCTTGGGTCCAAGCCACAGAGGAAAGGCACTGTTGCCTTGCAGGTAGGATCATGGCAACGAAGTCTGGGTCGGCACTGCGCCTCTGACAGCCAAAGGCAGTCGGTGGCCCCGACGTCACCAGGCCTTCCCGCAGAGAAAGCCACGTGGCACAGTCCTCTCTGCTTAGCACACGTTCCTAGTGCAGCTGCTGCTGATTTCAGAACGGCCACAGAGCCGCGGCCCAGCAGTGCTCAGCTGAGTTTCCTGTTTTCCTTCAGTCAAAATGCTCATAACAAGTTTTTCAAAACAGCCACGAGAGACTTTCGCGATTCTACTTAGAGGAATTTGCCAATTTGTGTGGAAGAGGGAGATTTTACATATATTGTGTTCCTGAACCGTGCATCCCGTTCTGACGGCTTCCCAGAGAAAAAGCCCTGAGAAAAGCTGTTTCCAGGGACATTCCTCTTATTTTCTCAGGAGGAAAATTTCCTCTGGCAGACCTAGAAACGGAGAACTAAAGCCGTGCACGGCACACATCTGCTTGACCGCAGCTAAACTGATACGCTACTAGGAAATAGTGATTGTTCCCGTCATTAATTCCCTCCTATTGTTATCATTTCCCCAAATTAAAGATATTGTTATTTCTATTTCAGGTCCAATTGAAAAAAAAAGAGAGCGCGTTTGGGCACAAAGGTCAGAAGGCTCAGGTTCTCAATGGATGAACACGCCATGGGCTTCCGCCCACAACCTGCCCTGCCGGGAGGATGAGGGACTGCTCACTGAAGAGATTGTAAACCACTAGGAGGAAGAGAAGTTAAAAGAATGAGACAGCCTAAGCCGCATGAGAATCAGCATGCAAATTAGCTGTGGGTATTTACATTCATCAGCCTTCCAGAAACAATGAGATAATGCTATTGTCCTTCCAGACTCCGTGTGAGATGGCTTTTGTAAAATCCTCTCCTTGATTGGGGAGAGGGGAGGGTGTGCTGAATGACGTGTAAAGAGGGTGTGTCCGTGACGGAACCTGGGTCTCTAGGGGGACCCTAGAGCCTCTGCCAGCCTCAAGGAAGGATGCTGGGCACACCATCCTGGACCTGGGCTTCCAGGGAGCAGGGCCCTGGAGGACGAGCTGCGGGAGCCAGGCTTCCCGGATGTGCAGAGAGCTCCTCCGTGAGGATCCGTTTCCCTCCTGAGCGCCAGTGCTCCTGCTCTGTCTGTCATGTCCCCCACGCCCCCAGCGCTCCTGCTCTCGTCTGTCATGTCCCCCACACCCCCAGCGCTCCTGCTCTCGTCTGTCATCACCCCCACGCCTCTGGCCAAGGCAGCCAGCACTGCGGCACTGACTCGCCCACCCCCAGAGCCTGCTGTGGTCAGAACTAGAGTTAGCTGTGGCCAGGACACTCGACCCGAATCCCCTGCATGCTCCAGGCTAGAGAGAATTACGCTGCTGAGGACCAGGGCCTTGGGCCACTCAAGGACATCCCGACACCCTGTGTCCACCCACAGGCTTCTCCCCAAGCCCCACCTTGTTGCAGCAGAGCAGGACCCCTCCCCTCAGGATGTGACCTGCCCAGAGTTCTATTGACTCTGGTAAAACCCTTGGACATAGCAATCTTTCTGGCTTTAATTTAGGTCGTGAGACTAAAGTTTGGTTTGTGATTATTCTTTAACAAAATGCTGGCTTTTATGGAAACTATGTCTCTTGAAAAAATGTATACAGTAGGTTAGGGACCAAATATTTGCCTGGGGTCTTTGTAGGTTTCCATGAAATTCTGCTTCAATTTGCTTCTTTGTCTTCTTCTTTTTTAGAAAAAAAAATACTGCCTAAGCCAATATTAATAGGGATCTATCATATTCTTAGAAACCAAATTTTTCCAGATTGTGTGTAACAGACTAGTGGTTCTGGAAGTTTGCAAGACGTTTATAAATAGTGGCTCTATGGGGAAGATTTATGGAGAAAACAGCAGAGGAAACTCTGTGTGAATTGGAGGAAAAGAGTGGGTCTATGTGGAGGATGAAGATGGGCACAACTTAGGACCCGACCAGCTGAGAGCCCCCACAACAGCGTTGGAGAACAAGATGAGACGAGACTGCAGCAGCCCAAGCCACTGGGAGAAAAGCTGCAGGAAGAGCCTAGAGGGAATCTGGCTTGGAGCCCCATAGGATAGCAGACCTGCAAAACTAGAGGGGAAAAAACAAAGGGGGGGCACATTGTCTCTCTTCCCAATCATCCTGCAGAGGCATCCTGTAATGAGCTGATGAGAGCAGGCACCATTTTATGCATACGTAACAGCTGCACCAGCTCATGTCTATACCTAGCAACCAGCCAAGTAGAGAATCTTGAGTCTGGTGGGCAGAACAGACTGGGGGCTGGGTGCTCATGACTGTGGGAGGCTTGTGTGCCACGACTGTGAAAACACTGAGGCTTCATGGGAGGACTCAGGGTGTGGCTGGGACTTTGGGCAGTCACTGTGGGAGGCTCCACATGCTCAGGGCTCCCTGGTTCCCTGGCGAGGGACACTGCTGGGGAATCTGAGGACAGTGAGGAGGACTGCACAGATCCGTCGTGTGGTCATGTGGCAGAGCAGATGAACAATACACCCACTGGGGCTTGCGCCCAGGCACTGGTCTCCTTTGAGGAGAGAGTTCGATTGAGTCTATGCCACCAGAAAACAAGAAACTTCCCCTCCGAAAGCAGACACTCTACTAATTCACAAAGACATAGTCCAAGGATAAAAGCAGCCACAGTGAAAAAATCAGAGAAGAAACCAACGAGTACCCCCACAAATGCTGAATAACAAATACATCAATTCAAGAAACAATAACAAGGAAGACAACATGACACCCACAAAAGAACACAACATCTCAATACCAGATTGTGAAGATGATGAAAAGGAAGAAATGTCAGAAATGGAATTTAAAAATTGATCACAGGATTACTCAGAAGAAACCAGAAGCTAGTGCACGAACGAATGAAATGCACACCTGACTTTGAAAGAAAATCTCTCACGAAATTGAGGTCTTAAGGAGAAATCAAAATGAAATCTTGGAAGTGAAGAACTCAATGGAATGAATGAAAAATACAGTGGAGAGCTTTACCAGAATCAGTGAAGCAGAAGAAAGAATATCTGACTTGGAAGACAAAGCACAGGAAATTACACAGTCAAACCAAACACAAGAAGAAGAAATTAGAAAACTAAAAAACACTGTTGGGAATCTACAGGATACGATCGAATGATCCAACATACAGTTCCTGGGAGTTCCTGAAGGTGTGGAAAGAGCGAAAAAATTAGCAGGCCCTTTGAGAGCAATAAGAACAGAAAATTTGCCCAATTTGGAGAAAGGAAGGGACATCCAAGTAGAGGAAGCACTTGTATCTCCTAATCAACATGACCAGAAAAGATCTTCACCACAGCACATTGTAATCAAACTCTCCGCAGTAAAACATAAAGAAAAGATTCTAAAATATGTGTAAGGGAGAAACCCCAGATTACTCTCAGAGGATCTCCAATTAGACTCACAGTGCACTTCTCAGCAGAAACCCTATAGGCTAGGAGGGAATGGCGAGATATAAGTCTTAAGAGAAAAAAAAAAAAAAAACTGCCAACCCCAAAAACTATACCCTGCAAAGCTCTCATTTATGAATGAAGGTGAAATAAAGACTTTCCATGACAAACAGAAATTGAAAGAATTTGTCATTATCCGTCCAGCCCTGCAGAAGATGCCTAAGGATGTGCTGCACACAGAAACACAGAAACACGGTCATCAATACGAACAAAGGTAAAGGAAAGAAAGCTCACAGTAAAATTACAAAGGAAATCCAAAGTAAAAAATAGGAATATTTATGGAAAAATGGCAGGGCAACATCATGACTTATCCATAGTCACCTTGAATGTAAATGGCCTTAATATCCAGTTAAAACACACAGATGGGCTGAATGGATTAAAAAGCAAAACCCATCTATCTGCTGCTTACAGGAAACACATTTCACCAACAAACATGTATGCAGATTGAAAGTGAAAGCGTGGAAAAAGATATTTCATGCTAACAGAAACCAGAAGAGCTGATTTAGCCATCCTAATATCAGACAAAATAAACTTTAACACGAAAACTGTTAAAAGAGACAAAGAAGAACACTTTGTAATGATTAAGGGATCAATTCAACAGGAAATCTGTTGAAGTGAAACAACACTTTGAGAAGCAATGACTTGAACAGCCCTTGTCTTGACCGTGGAGGAACAATTTTTTTTTTTCTTAATAGAGAATGGGGCTGGGAATGGGAGAGGGAGGAAGAGGTGGGTGTGAGTAAGGGTGGGAGGGCAGGTATGATGGGAAGAATCATTATATTCCTAAGGTTGTACTTATGAAATTTGTACTCATTAAATACATGATTTTTAAAAAATATTTATTTTTTTGAAAGGGAGAGTTACAGAGAGGTAGAGAGAGAAGGGGGGGGGGGGGAGATCTTCCATCCGCTGGATCACTACCCAGATGTTTGCAACAGCTGGAGCTGCACCAATCCTAAGCCAGGATCCAGGAGCTTTCTCCAGTTCTCCCATGTGGGTGCAGGGGCCCAAGGACTTGGACCATCTTTCACTATTTTCTCAGTCCATAGCAGAGAGCTGGATCAGAAGTAGAGCAGCTGGGACTAGAACCAGTGCCCATGTGGGATGCCAGCACTGCAGGCCGTGGCTTTACCCACTATGCCACAGCACCGGCCCCAAATAAATGGTTTCTTTGGGGAAAAATAGTGGCTTTTTGGCCAAATTGGGTTGGGAAAGTTTACATGCAAGCAGTTTGCTGGGAAAGTAATAATGCCTATTATTATCTTAGGGTGCTTCAGAAAGTTAATGGAAATTGCATATTATGAAAAAACATGCATGATGTCAAAGTGTTTTGCCACAAAATAAACATCTTCTAATTCCATTTTTTGTCAAACTTTTTGATACACCCTCTTATTAAAGAAGTGAATACATTCTGCTGAAGAAAAAACATATTTGCCTCATTTAAATTAGTGCGTTTTAAGTTTATTATTGCAGATAGCTGATAGTTCAAACTCTAGAAATGGTGTTTTATAAACAATTTAGGAAGCAGGTCTCTAGACCACCTCTTGAGTTTCCTGTTTTGACTTCTCTCCAATGTCTAAGCAGGTTTGACTTTTCTCCCCACTCATCTATGCCCTCCACCTTCTTAGACAGTCATCCAGTCTCTAAGGTCCACCCTCGTGCAGCATGCATTGCTTTGTTGGCATGCTGTCACCCAAGTGACGGTGTAGGACCTTCTCATCCATTCTAACTCGCATTCCTTCCTGATTCAACCTCTGCCCGACTGTGAAGACAACGAGAGGTCGACTCCGAGGTCCGCGGGCCTCCTCCGTGTCAGGCTCAGCAGTCCTCTGCATCCGGAGCTGCTGCTGTGGTTCGTTTCATCCTCATCGTGCTGAGCATCCATCCCCACTTCAGAACGGCGAAACGACCCCCTCTCACAGATGCTCCCTAGAAACTTGGGGGACAAAGGAACAGATCTTTCCTCTCAGCCTCTTTTCCCTCCAGATTATACGCATCTGGTTTTGTACCAGGGACCAAACATCTTTTTACCTTTCAACCATAGCACACCCTTATTTTGGACTTGTCTTCAATTTTTTGAATGTTCTAAATACAATTAATAGTCCATTTCAGCCTTAGAAATTTAATAAAATACAGAAAGTTTTTCATGGCAATAGAAAAATAAGTGCATTTTTTACCTTTCCAAATATGAATCTATTTCCATGAAGCCATGTGGTTTTGAAAGCATGTCTAAACAAACATGTATCACCTTCATACACGACCTAGCCAGAGCTGGCTAAAAAGTGAGCAAACGATAAAGCAGCAGAACCTTTCCAAAGTCTTCAAAAAGAAGGAACAGAAACAAACAATGACTCCTTGGAGATTTATCTTCTTGTTTACAGGGTATCCAGGCTGTTTTTTAAGGAGAACATTTCACTCCATTTATGATTGTATAAATTACGGCTGAAAGCAGCCTTTGTCTTGCTTGTTTGCTGCAGCTGCGTGGGCCCATGTTGAGAGAAATTTTATAAGTATTGACATTATTTTATGAAAGCTGTGTCAGGTTTTATTTGTGCAAATGATAGCTGAGAGGCCCAAGTGACGATCACTTATTACCGGGAACATCAAAGGAAATCAGCAGATGGGAATGAAATAGGCTAAACTCGGGCCAAAAACTAAAAAAAGGAAGGAAAAAGAAAAGTTATGCTAATTTCTGTCACGTAAAAATACTGCTTACTGCGGAGTTCAGTCTCAATTCACCCTCACCAGTGTGGCAGAGGACTAGTTAGTTAGGAGGAAGAACCTTTCAAATAGACTGTGCAGGAACAGCTGTAGAGTAATGTTCACTGCATCTGATTGCTTCATCATTTCACATTTTAAAGGCAGGTTGGTCTTGCTTCCCATTTTAAATTGATGTTTCCCTTACAGAACTTACTTGTGCCTCCTGAAGCTGTTGTGGAAATAATTTAGAAATATCATACTTAGCATGTTTCCAGGTATGACTGGTTTATTCCAAAGGTACAGGTAATCACATCACACTCTCAACAAAAATGTTTACAAGCGTCCCCACTGCCAGCACTGTCCTAGAGCTTTCAAGGCTGTCTGAAGTCTGATCTCAACTTGGACACCTGCTCTTCCTGCTGTGAGAGTACAGGTCTTTCCTCTCATCCCTGTCGTCCCGAGACACCCCAGCCTCTGGTCTGTCTGTCCCACAGCTCTGGGACTGGGACTATGAGTAGTCTACTTTTCAGTCTCTTGAGTCCATCCAATGAGACCTGGGGGAGATCCTATCTGCAGTCCACTGCTCTGGACCTGTGTGGAGAACGCAGTCACCAGCATTACCTGGATTCAATTTGTGGGCACTGGGTGAGATCCCCATCACATAGTCCCATGCTTAGATGGGGACTTCCGGTGCTGCACACCCCAGCATCACCCACTCCCATCAAGAAGGACCTGGGGAAGCTCCCATCCACATCTCAAAGCACAGCTGTTAGTGTCACAGGCCCCAGACAAGCTCTACAAGAAATCCTGAAGAGGGTCTTACATGATCCTATGATGTAAAAGTGGATTCTATGATGTAAAAGAATCACAACAACCATCATGAAAAACACAAAACCACATAAAATTCACTAGCAGAGAAGATACAAAAAACAGAAAAAGAAGAGAATCCAAACTTATCTTGATAGGAAACAAATGACAAAAACAGATAAATAATGAGGGGCAGATGCAGAGAATATATAAAATATTCCTTAAGCAATCAATTTCAGGAGTTAGTTCTTATATATTAATATTTACTTTGAGTGTAAATTGATTGAATTCCCCATCAAAAGATACAAGTTAGCCAAATGGACAAAAAAAAAAAAAAAAAAAAACAAGATTTTGGGTACATGGTACCCAGAAAAAATTCACTTCACAGATAAAGATACACAGACTGAAAATGAACAGCTAGAAAAAGGTATACCATACCAATGAAAACCAAAAATGAGCAGGAGTAGCAATACTCATATCAGATAACACAGACTTCAAACCAAACACTGTACATGGAAAAAGAAGCTCATTATATATTGATAAGAGAACTGCTTCAAAAAGTACATCTAATAATCATTAACATTTATGCATCCAAGACTACTCAAATATATAAACCAAATTTATTGGACTTAAAAGGAGAAATAGACTCAAGGTCAATGACAGTGTGGGAATTCAACACCCCCAGATCGTCAATGAACATCATCCATACTGAAAGTCAACAATGATACATCAGAGCTGAAAGAAAACTGACCTAACAAACATACACAGAACATTTCATCAAACAGCTACAGCATACACACTCTTGTTCATAGTCCATGGAATATTTTCTAGTGTAGATCAGATATGAGGCCAGAAATCAAGTCTCGTAAATTTTTTTTAATTTTTTAAATTTTTTTATTTTTGACAGGCAGAGTGGACAGTGAGAGAGAGAGAGACAGAGAGAAAGGTCTTCCTTTTTTTTTTTTTTTTTTTTTTGCTGTTGGTTCACCCTCCAATGGCCGCCATGGCCAGCACGCTGTGGCCGGCACACCGCGCTGATCCGAAGGCAGGAGTCTCAGTAAATTTTTAAAAGTTGAAATCATATCATGTATCTTCTCAGAGCATGATGGGATAAAACTATAAATCCACTACAAGAAGACAGAAATTTAGAAGTGCATGGAAATCCAGCAACGTGCTCTTGAATGACCAATGGATCACTGAAGGAAATAAAAAGATTCCTTTAAAAATGACAATCAATACAGCATATCAAAATTTGTGGGATACAGAAAAGCAGTGAAAGAGGAAGGACCACAGCAACAAGTGCACCTGTTCAAAAGTTAGAGAGATTTCCAGTAAGCGTCTACTGCTGCATCTCAAGGACCCAACCAAACTCAGTATCTACAGAGAGCTGGAATACCAAGGGGCAGAGAGAAATAAATGAAACGGGAACCAAACACAGTGTAAAAGACCAGTGAGGAGAACTGGCTTTTGTAAAGATAAAGTAAGTAAATCTTTAGCCATATTAAGAAAAAAGAGAAAAATCAAAGAAATATAATTAGATATAAAAAGAAAAATTACAACTGATACTCAAAAATACAAAGGATAAGAAACTGCTACAAATAATTATATGCTAATAAGTTGGAAAACCTCAAAGAAACTGATAAATTCTTAGATAAAAACCAAAAGCAAATCAAGAAGATTTATAAAATCTAAACACACCAATAACAAGTAACAAGACTGAAGCAGAAATTAAAACTCTACCATCAAAGAATATTCCAGGACCTGATGGATTTACAACTGAATTCTACAAAACATTTAAAGAGGAACTCATGCCAATACCTCTCAAACTATTCCAAAATATGAAAAGAATGGCACTCTGCCAAATTTTTTATGAGGCCAGAATTACTCTGATACAAAAAACAAAGTCATAACAGAAAAAGAAAACTTCAGACACAATATCTCTGATGAACATAGATGAAAATGTGAGTAATCCCAACCCAAGACTACATTTAAAATATCACACTTGTCAGCTGAGACTGATCTCAGGGAGCAAGGGTGTTTCAACAGAACATCAATCACAGTCATGGTGCACATCAACAGACGGAAAAACAAAAGCCACAGCATCATCTCACAGATGCAGGGGACGGCTCTGATGAGACTCAGCATTGCTCCCCAACAAAAATCCTCAACACATTAGGTAGAGAAGGACCACACCACACAATTACCAAGGGTAAATATAGCAAACCAAAAAATCACTGTCAGGCTGAATGGGGGAATCTTCAGCATCTGGAATATGAAAAGGATGGGCACTGCTCTGTCTTTTGCTCAAGGTAGTATTGGAAGAATTAGCAAAAGCAATTAGGGAAGAGAATGAAATAAACAGCATCACAATAGAAAAAGGAAATGAAAACAGATGACACAGTGTTGAACATGGAGAAACCTGCACACTTCACCAACTGTAATTACAACTTATAAACCACTTCAATAAAATCATGGGATAACAAACAAACACACAAAAGGCAGTGGCATTTTTATACACCAACAATGATCTTCCTGAAAGAAAAATCAAGAAGAATATCCCATTCACAACACCTACAAAAACTTAAATATTTAGTAATGCATTTGGCCAAGCAGGCAAAAGAGCTGTATAATGAAAATTATAAAACACAGATGGTAAAAATCATTCAGGACACACAAAAATGAAAAGAGATTCCTTAGTTAAGAATTCTAAGAACTAATATCCTTAAAATGTCCATACTAATTGAAGAACACTACAGAGTCAATGCAATCCCTATGATGATATCAATGAATCAGCAAAAACAAAACAAAACAAAACAAAACAAAAAAAAACCCTCCTAAAATTCATATGGAACCACAAGACCTAGAAGAGCCAAAGTGATCCTAAGTAAAAGCAAACAAACTGATTTTTGACAAACATGTCAAGAACATACATTGAAGAAAGGATAGTGCTTTCAAAAAATGATGCTAGCAAAACTGGACATAAACATGAAGAAGAATGAAACGAGATCCTGACCTCTTACCATACACAAAAACCAGCTCCAGATGGAGCATATCTCTAAATGTAGGAACTGAAGCCCGACACTGCTAAAGAAAAGATGGAGGAAATACTTCCAGGCATTGGCGTAAGCAACGGTTTCCAGAGTCATACCCCAAAAGCACCAGCACCAGGAACCAAAGTAGGAAAAGGGGGTTCTATCAGACTCAGAAGTTTCTGTATCCTGACTCCGGCTTCCTGTTAACACAGAATCTGGTTGTAAGCACGGCGGCAGGATGACTGGGTTCTTGCCATCCACGTGGGAGAGCAGAATGGCGTTCCTGGCTCCTGGCCACTGTGGCCACATAGGAAATTAATTATCATTGGTAACCTTCTGTCTGCCTCACAAATAAACAATCATACAACAAATTTCTAGACTTCTGGAATTCAGAAACACCTTTTAATTTAATTTATCTGTGGTCTTTTGATTTATCCTCATATAACATACATAATATAGATGGCATAATATAAAATACATATTATATAATAAACATACAAATTATATATAAATATATATACATGTATATACAAACTTGTGGGGCCTCCTTGGTATTCTTAAGTATCAGTACATTAATGATAATATTTAGCTGTTCCAAATGTTCCAGAATTTGACATTTAAGTGCACAAAATAATTTCTATTATATTAAACCACAGTGATTGCATTTTACAAACTGGCAGGATACAGAATCACCACGTCCAGGGGACACCATGTTGGCTTACAGATTACCTCGTGAAGTCTTGGGGTCTACCTCTCCTTGCAAAGAATGATTGAAGCAAAGGTCCCTTTCTCATGTTCCTTTGTGTCCATCAAACAACTTAAAATGTAGTGTGTACAATCTTTTATTTTACAAGATGAATGGCTACCTTATTAAAATATTTCTAATTAATAGGGGATTGTTAACCCTTGGAAATTTGAACAATACCTTACATTGATTTGACACTTAAATTATGTGTTACGAGTAGAAATAATAGCATATTACTCTGTCCACTGATTTCGCAGTTAATCAAATTAGAGTTGTTATCACTGATTTCGAGGTAGCAAAGGATGATGGATTCAGCTCTTAAGTCCACTGTTTTTAAAGTGGTTACATTTCAACACCACGGGGGAAGAAGTCCACTTTGAAAGCAAGAGAAGCCAAAACTCTGTCATTTGGTGTCGCCTTGCTGAAGCCAACACCTGCAATGTGGATTTGTGGAGGGAGATCAGGGACCAAGAAGGGAGCAATACAGAGGGAGCGATCACCTCAAATTCTGGATTTTGAGTGCCAGATAGCAGACAAGGGGTCAAGATTTAACTTTTTCCCACCTGGATTCTGCCTCGCTTTTCTTCAAATATTGCTGAGAGCAGATGTGTAATGGCTCTGTCCCTTTACCTAATGGAAAATTCATGAGAATCCGCACGCATTCCTGCTCCTAAGTGACCACTCTCCAGGCTATGGAATGAGGAAGACACAAAGCACCACCTTATGAAGCAAAACCCCATCATTTTCTAGGGAAACACAAGAAGTGGCACAGGGCCTGGTGCAGAGCAGCAGGGGTTCGTCACTTCAAGAAGTCAAGGGAGGCCACACAGTGGGGATCAGGAACCGAACCTTGAAACTCTGGAGTTGAGAGAAGTGGGACCAGCAAAGCAGGCGGAGCCACAGAAGCCAGACATTCTAGAAGGGAAGGAAGAAGGCAACAGTCAATGCTCAAGTCCCCCGACTGTGGGGTTACAGGGTCAGAGCGACATCGCTGGACTCAGGGTTGAGGACCGGATTCAAAGGCATTTTAGAGAACCTACCCTCAGTATTCTCAGCCAAGACTCGAAGGGCCGTTGTCGGGATGTTCTACACGTGGGATTCGGTGCTGGGCTCACAGGAATTTTACTGTCTTCTGTTCCTGTAGACATTTGTTATTATCACTTTCTTCTCAAAGGGTGTGCTTTCAATACATTCTAGGTTTAGCCTAGTACCCTGTCAAACGCATGATCTAGTTTTGTTTTTATTTATCTAATCCTTAGGAGGGGCCTGGATGGGCCCAGAATCTCTTGTAGACAGAGTAGTCCATTCAGCTTTGACCAGAGTTGCCCCCAACAGGGAGTGGGGACACAGGACTTCCTCCAAGCCAGGGCAATGGCCAGCCCCTGCCCCATGGGGCTCAAACCTGCCCTGAGAGCTTGGTAGCTGTTTTACACTGATTGTTCAACACTTGCAACATCAGGTCGTACTTTCTCTAATACTTACTTATATTCTCAGTTATTAACATGGGGTGTTAATATTCTGTACTTGGTTAATTTCTACAGTTTCACAGTCTTTGGTTGTATATGATTCTGTCTGCCTTAGGAATGAGTCATTTTCATCCTACTACCCCGTTAATGCAGCATGAGAACTAGGGTTTCCTACTGCAGAACTTACAGTATGTAGTCTAAGTAATCCCATCTCTTGCAAAAACACTGGGTTAAACACACAAGCTTGTGTGCGTGCACACACACACCTGCAACGTCTAAACTGATCATCTACCCAATTCCCTCCAGGCTCCGCTATTTCATTTACATTTACCCAGGAATTCAGCAAAGCCCCATCTGTTACCCAGGTCCAGCAGTGGATCCATTGCATTTCTGGAGACTGAAATAGCCGCTAAAGAGGATCTTTCACAGGCAGTGGAGTCTTGGGACTGAAATGACTCCGGCCACTGGAGGCTTCTCTGCCTGCTTCTGTGTTTGCTGATGGATACCACTAACTCTTGGCTGCCAGAAATGTCTCCAGCCATTTCTGCCATCAGGAGTTTCTTCTGCTTTTGTTTTAGTGTATATTTTCATGGACGTGTGGATGAGAAGGGGTGGGGAAGAACCAGGCTCACGCTTTCTGTCCGTAACCCCGAATTTCTTGATGAATACAAATGTGCAGCCAACCATCAATCAGCTGGTTTTTGCTATTGAAAGAGGAAACACATCCTGAATTCCCACTCACTGTTCTCTGTGTTTTCCTTAGCCCGTGCCTGTTTTCTGTGGTTTATGGTTATCACGGCACGTTAGTACCATGGTAGGGGTGGTTCAAGACATTTCCCCCGTCAGGCGTTCGTGATGTCAACCCCAAGCCCAGCAGTACCAGGGAGGCAATCAGTCTTCATTTTGAAGCAGGGACAAATGCAATTGTGTTTTTACTTATAAGCTTGGCACTGACATTGCATTTCTCTAAGTCTGGTCAACCTCAGGCTCATATGAGTATTTCTTTGCAAATAAATGATATATGTTCAAAAATCAAGCGCATTTTCTATTCCTTTCCCTGTGTTCTTTATAACTAGCCTGCCCTCAGCATTCTCGGGACAGGACAATCACCGAGTCCAAGAGGGCACAGCAGACAGACAGGAGCAGCAGGACTGAGAGCTGCAGGCCACGGTTTTAGAATAGTTAGGAAACTGGAGAAGAACGGTGTGTCTTTCCAGTATGAAGCAGCTTTGTAGCACTGAAGTAACTTTTTCAACTGTCAACAAAAAAGTGTCTCTGTATACTGTTGCCTGACTGCTGTAACTTACAGAGGCTTATTTTTCTCTTTTATTTGGTAACCTGGATGCTATTAACTTAGTGCTATTAAAATAACACACTCCAAAGTGACAGGCATGAACTGTGATAACAAAGTGAAACCTTCTACTTGGAAAAAGATTCTTAAAAATACTCTCAGTGTCATGACGATTTCTCATGCCGGTATCAGAGACTTCCAATGGCCGGCAGCGACAAGGGCAAATCTCCCCTGGGAAACGCCTGGAGCAGCCGCCCCTAACCCGGCCGGGGTCCTGGAATCCACATGCCGGAGGGCTGCAGGTCATGTCCATGCAGCAAAGACGGCCACTGGAGGCCCTTGTCCTCCTCCCTCTCTCACAGGGGAGCTCACAGGCCGCAGGAGACCACAGGCAGCTCTAGCAGAGGCCCTGCAGATAGCACGACCTCAGAGGGCATTGCTGCTGGTTACAGGCAGCCCCACGGAAGTGAGACTCCAATCAGACTTCCTGCCCTCTTCCCTCCCTCCCTTCCTCCTTTCCTGCTGGCTTCCTCGGTTACATTCCATCTTCATCTCCTAGGAATAAATGTGACCAGTGTTAATTACCACTCGGCCTTCGCTGAAGCCATGAGGGCGGGGAGACCCCTCCCTGAAGCCCTTCCCTGAGAGGCAATGGAAGAGAAAGAAGCCGCCACGATGCCTCTCTATGCACCCAAGGGGACCCGCAGGCCAGGCCTACCGCAACGCATTTCTAATCTTGGGTAAAAACCTCTGTTGGTCTCCCCACGGCAATTGTCGCAGCACAGAGCACAGGTATGATGATGAGTGTGGCAGGAAGAGGGACTCGCACTGACAGCCGAAGAGCAGAGAACGACCGTCCTCAAAGGGGCCCGGGGGCGGCCTCTTGCAGCCAGAACCGAAGAATTAAGATTGGAGAGCCCGTGGACGTTGGCCGTGGAGAATGGCCAGGAGGAAGGTGCAGATGGAGTCTCCCGTCGCCACTGTGCACAGACGAGGGGTCTGAGAACCGGGGAGAAGGAAGTCCAGGACCACATCACACTGCTGTGAGCCAGACACGTGGGCGGGGACCTGGGCGGGGCCTGGTGGCCCAGTGCCACACCACGTGGGGAGAGCAGTCTCCTGAGCATGGCCGGTGTGGCCTGCCCCTGGCCGTTGGTCCCCCTTTCCTGTCAGGCAGCCATTGCCATCGTGCTCCTTTGGGGGCTGGGGTTAGGGCGTGAGGACACGAGCAGTGGCCCTGCCGTTCTTTTTTGTGAAAGCCAAGCCTAACGAGCAGAGTGCACTGTGTCCAAGGGGAGGCCGTGTGGATGCAGGAGCCCCGGGGCAAACGCGCGCAGACGTCACAGGGCACAGCAGTATCCGCGACTGCAGCCGGCTTCTTGGAAAGACTCAGAGGAGCAGGAAGACTCAAAGAGGGGACTGCTGGTGTTAAACACAGGGCCCTAGGGAATGCGACTCCAGGCCTGGCGCAGGGGCCCGTGTCCTACGTAGCGGCAGCTGAGGTATTGACAGCGCCGGCTCTCGAGAGTTTGATGCCCACGTTCACGTTTGACCCCTGAGAGCCCTCAGGCCCCACCATTTCCTTCCCCGTCCGCTGCACACCTGGGGAAGCTGAGGGGACGGCCTGGGCGTCCCCTCCTTTGGTGCCACCTGGAAGTTCCAACTGCTCAAGCCTCAGTCTGTGTGAGGACTCTCACCCCAATCCCGCCCCTGCCACCAGCAAAGCCTGCACCAGCTCCTCCCCTACTCTCTTCAACCACGGCGAATCCTGCTCAGAAGCCTGCCCTGCCCTCCCCAGGAATCCTCATCCCTGACGTAAGGACAGCTTCATAGCCTCACATGTATGACCTGTGTGTGCCTGGATGCGTGTGCTGTGTGTGCCTGGATGCGTGACCTGTGTGTGCCTGGATGCATGACCTGTGTGTGCCTGGATGTATGACCTGTGTGTGCCTGGATGCGTGACCTGTGTGTGCCTGGATGCGTGACCTGTGTGTGCCTGGATGTGTGTGCTGTGTGTGCCTGGATGCGTGTGCTGTGTGTGGCTGGATGCATGACCTGTGTGTGCCTGGATGCGTGACCTGTGTGTGGCTGGATGCGTGTGCTGTGTGTGGCTGGATGCGTGACCTGTGTGTGGCTGGATGCGTGACCTGTGTGTGCCTGGATGCGTGTGCTGTGTGTGCCTGGATGCGTGACCTGTGTGTGCCTGGATGTGTGACCTGTGTGTGCCTGGATGCGTGTGCTGTGTGTGGCTGGATGCGTGACCTGTGTGTGCCTGGATGCGTGTGCTGTGTGTGCCTGGATGCGTGTGCTGTGTGTGCCTGGATGCGTGATCTGTGTGTGCCTGGATGTGTGACCTGTGTGTGCCTGGATGCGTGTGCTGTGTGTGGCTGGATGCGTGTGCTTTGTGTGCCTGGATGCGTGACCTGTGTGTGGCTGGATGCGTGTGCTGTGTGTGGCTGGATGCGTGACCTGTGTGTGCCTGGATGCGTGACCTGTGTGTGCCTGGATGCGTGACCTGTGTGTGCCTGGATGCAAGAACCTTTCCATCCAGACAAAGCCAGAGGGGAAGGAGAGCTGTGTTGCAAGTGCTGGGTGAACACAGCAAGGGTGTTAGCAAGAATGTGCTGAGGGTTAGCCTGTCTCCTGTTCTGGAAGACTTCTCAAATTGTTTACAAATTTTTATTAATATAAAGAGAACAGATTTCATGCATTTCATGGATGCAGTTCTAAGAAGATAACCATACTCCCCTCACTCACTTCCTCCCTCCCTCAACTCCCCTCCTTCCTTCTTTTCTTTTTTTCTTTACTTTTTGCAAGGGCATGTTTTCAATCCAGTCTATAATAATAGACTTAATTTAAAAAAAAATAGAGTCTTCGGCCAGTGCCACAGCTCACTTGGCTAATCCTCCACCTGAGACACCGGCACCCCAGGTTTTAGTTCCAGTGGGGGTGCCGGATTCTGTCCCAGTTGCTCCTCTTCCAGGCCAGCTCTCTGCTATGGCCCGGGAGTGCAGTGGAGGATGTCCCAAGTACTTGGGCCCTGCACCCGCACGGGAGACCAAGAGGAAGCACTTGGCTCCTGGCTTCGGATCGGTGCAGCGCTGGCCGTAGCGGCCATTTGGGGGGTGAACCAATGGAAGGAAGACCTTTCTCTCTCTCACTGTCTAACTCTGCTTGTCCAAAAAAAAAAAAAAATAGAGCCTTCCAGAACGGGAGACATCCTCATGAAAGAAAGGGCGTGGTTTTCAGTGGCAAGAGCCAAATCGCACTCTGCAATACGAGCCATTAAAATTTTTAAAAGTCACAACCCTTGAAGACTCGTACTCCTGGAGATATCTCACCCCAGTCATAAGGATGCCCAGAGGTGAGTCGGTGCTGTTGAGTCTCGGGGGCAGCGGAAGGAGGCCGACGGGCATGAGGAGTCCCCTGCCTGGTTCCTAAACCTGCGAGACCGAACTTCTGAGAGTAGCTGTTATTGCTTAAAATGCAGGTGGCATGCTTCAATGTAGTTGAGAATACAAATGCGTTTATAAGCATTCAGAAATAACATACAAAGTAGGAAGCATAAAATGGAAGAGTAGCCCAGGCAAATTCAAAGACTTGGGTGGAATTTAGAAGAAAATGATGACAACTTTGGCTACTCCCGTAGTTGTATCCATGAGGAACACAAATTTTGGTACATTCTAAAGCAAAATCTGACTTTTCCCAAGAGAGTGTGATGAGCACGCATCTGGCCTGGTGGTGAAGATGTTGGCAGAGACAGTCTGTGTGCCACACCAGAGTGGGGAGTTTGAGCTCCAGCCCGGCTTCTGACTCCAGCTTCCTGCTCTTGCAGATCCTGGGAGGCGGCAGTTGATGGCGCAAGTAGGAAGGTCCTTCCACCACGTGGGAGGCCTGGATTGAATTCCCCCACTAGGGGCTGTTGCAAGCATTTTTTAAAAAAATCTTTATTTATTTAAAAGGCTGAGCTACGGAGGCAGAGAGAGAGAGAGGCAAATGTCTTCCATCTGGGGTTCACTCCCCAGAAGGCCACAATGGCCAGAGCTGGGCCAGATCCCAGGAGCCAGAAGCTTCTTCCAGGTCTCCCACGTGCGTGCAGAGGCCCAAGTACTTGGGCCATCTTCCACTGCTTTCCCAGGCACATTAGCAGGGAGCAGGATTGGAAGTGGAGCAGCCTGGATTGAACCAGCGCCTGTACGGGATGCTGGCACTGTGGTGGGGGCTTTGCCTGCTAGGTCCCTCTGTTGCAGGCATTTGGAAAGTGAACTAGTGGATGGAAAATTCTCTTTGTCTCCCTGCTTCTTAAATAAATAATTTTGTAATGTGGAAGAGACTATGAATCTCTTCACTCTGAGACTTACTGTGCATTTGTAAATACCTTTTAACTCCTAAGACCTCCTTTTTGTGTTCCTAATAGCTATGTAAAATAGTTAATATTGTTCTTATTTTCTAACAGTATTTAAAATATAACATAATATATTATGAAGATGTTTAGCGATATTTAAAATACAAAAATATTTATTATGCTAAATGCAATTATTATATTTGCAAGTCAAAGTTTCTTTGGAGGTAGAATTTGCTTTTGCCCTGCAGTTCAGTTCAATCTCAGTGCCCGGAGGTGATTTTCAAGCAGGAGAAAGGAATTTTATGAGTAAAACTGATTTTATTCTAATTTAGGAGGAGAGAAGATATAATAAACAAACACTAATTGTTAGCCTAATACAAATATTTTAGGTAAGTCAGATATTCTTAATGATGGGTGTAAGCTTATTTTTTGAAATGTATGTAGTTGTGACAAATATTACATTAACCAGGTATTACTATTAAAATAAGTTTTATATTCAGTTTACATATGACTCTCTTACCTACTTCATTGATGAGCCTCATGACTATTCTTGATAACTGAAGCACTGAGAGAGCTTTAATTCATAAGGAAATATCTTTTTGGCACCGTAAAGAATCCTTATGGTTTATCTGAGATACAATTTGAGATTTGTCTGATGGAAGCATATAATTTAACCACATTCTTTGATAGACAAAATTATTTCTTAAATCAAGCTAATAGAGTCTCTTGGTTAATTATAAATAGAGTCCAGAAATATAAATCTTAGATATTCATTATGAAACAGACACGTGATTAAGCATTCTTAAAGAATCAGAACTGACTTTGATGATGTGGGGGTTATGCAACAGCAAAAAAATACAACTACCATCACCCCATAAACCAGATGAGTGTCCTAAACAATGCAGCTCGACACAGTCTTGGGCATATTCCTGCAATCTAACTATGTTGCACATACATCATAACAGATTTCATATGCAGACTTCCAGCTGCTGTATCATCCATTGTTCAAAAGCCTGTTCTTTCCCACTATTAAATATCTTACAAACCCTTATTGAAAATCAATTGACTGTGAAAATACGATATTTTTAGACTGTTTCATTAACTGTTCTATTACTAATGCAGTAACACATTGCATTAGTAGGTTTGCCATTAGTTTTGAAATTGGAAAATGTAAGTTCAAAAGCACATTTTTTTTTTCCAAGATTGATTTGGTTACTATAGTTTCTTTACAGTTTTTAAATAATTTTAGGCACATCTTGTCCATTACTGCAAACAAACAAACAAACAAAAAAAGAATCTGGAATTTTGGTAGAAATTGCTTTGAATCTGAAAACAATTGACATCTCAAAAATATTATGCCTTGTAATCCACTAACTTAATATAGTCTTTGACTTATTTTATTTATTTGAAAGAGACACAGACTGAGACGGAAACAGAGATCTGCCATCCTCTGGTTCACTTCCCAAATGGCTGTGCCAGTGAGGGCTGGGCCAGGCTGAAGTCAGGAGCTGGGCACTCAACCTGGGTCTCCCATGTGCTGGGTGAGGACCCAGTTATTCCAGCATCACCCACTGCCTCCTGGCTGCACATGAATGGGAACCTGGAATTGGGAAGAGCTGGGGTTTGAACCCTGGCACTCCAATCTGGGCTGTGGCTTTCCAATCAATGTTTCAACTACTACAGCTACTGCCCACACCTTTATTCCCATTTAAAGGTAGCATATGGCAGAAGATCATTCCATGCCAGTCTCTAGAACATGACAAAACCCTAAAACTACATTCATGTTATTTATTATTTGTTTATGAGGCAGAGACAGAGGCAAGAACAGAGAAATGAGGAAAGCACCCATCTGGGGGTTCTCTCCCCACATGCCCACAGTGGCCAGAAATTTGGCCAGGGCCAACCACCGGAGCTGAAACCCAACCCAGGTCTTCCTTGTAAGCGGCAGGAACTCAAGTGGGTGAGCCATCACCTGCTGCCTTGGCGGGGAGCCAGGGTTAGACGGCGGCACTGCTCTCCGGGACTCACACCACATTCGGCATCTTAGCTGACAGGCCGGACGCCTGTCTCCAAAACGCTTCTTACAAGCTCAGCGAGGGATCTGGGTGCTATCTCCCCGCATGAACAAATGTAAGAAAACACCTTGGAAGCCTCCACCGTAAATGGTTAACATACAATGATTAAAACCTCTGTACTCTTTCCAGAAAAGTCAGAAAATATCTTAACTCAAATATTTACGGTAGTAGAGGATTCAGGTTCTGAGTATATGACGCTCAACCACATAATGATCATTTCACTTCAGACAGAACACCAGTGATTTATTCTAAAATTCCATAAGCACAACTGAAAAATGAAAGATTCTGTTCACCTCTGTAATTCACCCCGAAACTGACTCGGTCAATCTGCGGACTAACTCATCCAGCTCCCTGCTGCTGCTTGGGCCCCTGCACCTGTGTGGGAGACCCTGGAGAACAGATTTGCTAAGATTAAATGGTATATTATATATACATTTTATACATTTTTCCATGCATGCGAGTATTTCAAGGGAAATGCATAGAATTAGACCTAAAAACAGAGTATCCAGCAGTTTATCTTAATGAAATTGTAGAGTGCATTTCTAGGTTAATTAGCACAGTGTTTGCTCCTGAAAAAATCTATAAGAATATTAAGAAAAATATTCTACATCACTCAGAACTTTTATCTATGTGTCTCTTGAAGCAGAAGAATGCTCCATGAATTAAAAAAGGCATCATACATTCCGCGGTGTTGGGTAGAATGACGACTAGACCATCCCAGTTAGTCACTGATACTTACAGTCTACATTCCCATTCATGGACTCATGGTGCTATTTCTGGGATTATGTACACATTGTGTTTGCATTCAGATAATTAAATTGTTATATTTTCCTACCACATTTGCTTTTGTGTACATTGATTATACATTTTTAGATAAAGATTAAATCACAAGTGAATGATAAGTAACCTGGCTGTCATAGCAGCAGCCATGCTGCCCCAAATGCAGGAGAGCGAACAAGTCCACAGCACTGTAACCGATCTGTGCAATAAGGTCGGCATCAAGGATCGGAATCGAGTTCAGGGGCTAGCGCTGTGGCACGGTGGGAAAGGCTGCTGCCGCAAGTCCAGCATCCCATGTGTGTGCTTGTTTGTGTCCCAGCTGCTCCGCTTCCAATCCAGCTCCCTGTTAACGCCCTGGGAAAAGCCGCGGAAGACGGTCCAGGTGCTTGGGCCCTTGCCACTCACTTGGGAGCCCCAGGTGAAGCTCCTGGCTCCTGGCTTCAGCCTGGCCCAGCACTGGCCAGTGCAGGCACCCAGGGAGTGAACCAGCAGTTGGAAGAGCTTTCTCTCTGCCTCTCCCTCTCTCTCTGTAACTCAGGCTTCCAAAGTAAATAAGTAGATATTTTAAAGGAAAAAGAAACACCAGTTCAAATCAGGCTCCTCAATACAGTCATGTGATTTGCATCTAGTTGTCCTAACATAGATACATTTAGGCATTTGTGCACTTTTCCAAACCATACCACGGCAGCACCGGAGAAAGCTCCCAGTGAGACAATCCTGCATTTCCTGAGAAACGAAGGCGCCACCGGCTCTGGGCTCTGGGCTGCTGCTGCTTGTGCCTCACAGCAGGGTGTCCGCGTCCGTGGCGAGCAGGCATGGGGCAGTCCCCAAGGCAGGGAACTCGCAGCTTCAGAAACTTGGCCGGCGTCTCCCTTTTCCTTCTTGAAATTAGCTCCTTCCTGGGGAAGCGGATGCCACAACCGACAGGACGGGCTTCTCTGCTAGGACCCCAGCCCTGGCACCTGTGTGCACTGCACTGAGAGCTTCCTGCGAACAGAGAATCAACCTGCCCGGGGGAGGCTGGCAGCCACTGCTCCTGGCCCTTGGGCTTGTCTCAAAGACTTTCTCCCTATAGGACGCCAGTGAGCAAACAGGCCAGTTATAAATCTCATGTGAAAATAAAGTACAGCTCCTAGCCCTGAGTTAAATATTCATTATTGTTCCACATCTGGCAGGAAGCATGTCAGTGCTCAGCCCAACAGTGTCTGCTCCCTCCATCTGTCTCTGCTGAACCTCAACCGGTGGCTAGAAGTCACGTGCGAGCTGATCTCATTAAAGCCGCATCATCCCTCTTTTATTGGCTGTCTCCCAGGAAGGTTCACTGCAATAAATTGTCGCTCATCCCATATTAGCTTCCTGTCATAAGGCAAAGATAAAAACAAAATAACCTTCTTTGCTGTCAACAAGCTGTTTAACAGGAATTCTAAAATATTCCACCCAGGTTGAGAGGAGAATGAGAAGGCGACTTGTTTATTAAGTCTGAGAATGAACAATTATCAATGCCTGTGAATTTATTCATGTTTTATGTAAAGGACTCTGAAGATTGACTTTAGTAATGATTGTTGGGGCTGGAGCTGTGGTGTAGTAGGTTGAGCCCCTGCCTGTGGTGCAGGCATCCCAAATGAGTACCGGTTCAAGACCCGACTGCTTCACTTCTGATCTAGCTCTCTGCTATGGCCTGGGAAAGCAGTGAAGATGGCCCAAGTGCTTGGGCTTCTGTGCCTGTGTAGGAGACCCAGGAGAAGCTCCTGGCTCCTGGCTTTGGATGGGCCCAGCTCTGACTGTTGTGGCTATTTGGGGAGTGAATTAGCAGATGGAAGACCTCTCTCTCTGCCCCTCTCTCTCTCTCTGTAACTTAGCCTCTCAAATAAATAAATGAATATTTTAGAAAAAAGAAGTAAGAATGATTTCAACTCACTGATTACTGAAAGACATTAAAAAGCATATGCTCAAACTCCCTGAAAACACTACATGGGAATTTAGCCTAAAGCTTCCACTTAATCTGAATGCCCCCACATGCAGGCCTCTGCAGTGGAGGGTAACTGTGTGTGGCCTGTGTGCCAGGTGGCATAATTTCATCTCTAAAACATTGTAATCAGATTAAGTAAGTGTTGAGATCATTTTACAAAATGCCTGGGTAGACAGAAAGCATAAGCTTTGTTTTCTCATCAGGGAATTTAAACACTGTGTAGCTATTGAAATTCTGCAAACGGTTTGATGTGTTCTTTCCATAAACAGCCTTGACTTCTTGCAGAGCAGAATCCCAGCTCCTGGGAGGGTTTGTGCCGTTGATTGGCAGCTGATGAAGGGAAGGCCCAGGTCTGCCTGGGGACCCTGATTCAGTGAGGCCAGGTCATTCACCAAAGCCTGCACACAGCATCGGGTCTTCCAAATCAAGACCCCAACCCCCTGCACATGTCCATCCACATCTAACTAAAACATGAAGGATGCAACTCAGTCCATGAGAGTGATTTTATAGCACCAATTATGCACACGCCAAAAAGGATGAAAAGTGCAAATCAGTGATACCAGCTAGCAAATCAAGAAACAAGAAAAGGAAGAGCAAAATCAACACCCGTGACAGAAGAAGGAAATCAAAAGAGAAATCAATGACATTGAAAACAGAAAAATAGAGGGAAAAAATCAGTGAGATGGAAAGTTGGGTCTTAAACCAACAAATACAAGTATCAAATCTCAAATAATACTGAAAAAGAGAGAAGAGAGGACACAGATTATATCTACCAGGAATGAAACAGGGATATCACTCCTATGGGCCCAGCAGTTCTCACGTTACTGATGAGGGACATTGATGCACAGTGCTACAAGCAGATTTTACAGCCAACGGACCAACTCCTCTGAAAGCAGATACTGCCACGATCCACCAAATATCAAGTACTTTGGATCACCTTTGATCTACTAAGGACACAGACACACTCTAAAGACCAGGAACTCAAGTCTAAACATCTCCTACACAATTCTGGAACACGAAATCCAATAATGTATTGTGCAAGGCTGTTTTATCGTTAGATGATCAACCACTGTAGTTCATCATATCCACAAATGAAAGGCATTTTATTTTATATAACTGCATCATAGAAGTCATTTCAGAAAATCCATCCAACTGTACACTGAGTAGAACTTCTTCTACCTCATGAAAAGTAGCTACAAAGATGCAGAGCTCACTTTAGGCTTAACTGTGAAAGAATGGATGCCTTCCCCGGGAGACCAGAGACAAGGCGATGATCTGTGCTCTCTCTGCTTTTAGTCAACATTTATTTAACCTAGGACTGAAATCTGAGCCATTGTAATAGGCCAAGAAGATAAGAAAACTCTTGAAGCTTGGAGAAGAAGATATAACATTTTCTCTAGTTATGGATGATGGTCTGTGGTCTAAATAACATAACCCAAGTGTTTAACAATACAAATCCTAAAAGTATTGAGTTTAATATGCTCATGAGATGCATGATCAACACTCAAAAAGCAATTGCATTTCTGTATACTAACATAAAAAAGTAGAAGCAGAAATGTTAGAAAACTCAGTATCATTTATCTAATAAAAATTTAAATATTATAAGAAAATATAGATGATGTCTGTATGCTAAAAGTTGGAAAATTAGGATCAAAGAAATAAAAGAAGATCTAAATAAGCAAACATTCTTTGTTCATGAATTGAGAGACACAACAAAAGAAATATGCCAATTCTCTTTAAAACGATCTGTAGGTTTAGGGCACTTCCTTCCAAAGTATCAGCAGGGTTTTCATAGACACAGACAAGATATTTTAAATTCAAAAGGAGAATTTTGGAAAAGAACAATAAAGTGGGAGGAATTATGCTTTCTACAGTTAAGAGAAGGTGATATGGGCGGAAGGACTGGGGAAGTTTGTGTCTACAAAGCATGTTTTTACAGGGAGATTTTGAGGGTAATGGAACCATTTGAATATCTTGATTATAAGAGTTTACGTGTTATAACTACATGTGAAGCTATAAAATGCCTTGAAATTTCTGTAAGGTAATTCAGCAAGATAGAATAGATCCATTAAGTAACGGGTACTTAATGCTGAACCTGTGTGATGAATACTGACATTATTATTCCTTTTGTGTGTTTGCAAATTCTCCCTCTCTTTTCACAAAGATACATTCACACACGCCTTTCTGATTCATTTGAGAGCAAGCTGCAAATGTGTTGACCTTTTATCCCTTAATGTTTGCATGTATTTACTGAACAAAATAACACCTCCATACACAACTATGGTACAAAGTAAGAATTAAGAAATTAGTATTACTGTGTAGCCCACAGACCTTGTTTAACTTTACAAAGTATATTAATTATTTTTTATAGATTCAGCCTCTTGTACAATCATATGCTTTATGCATTGTCTTATCTTTTAATCTCCTTCAAGCTGATTGCAATTCCTCATAGTTTTATTTTGCTTTTCATTCCTTTGGTGGGTTGATAACTGTTGTGCAGAATGTTCCTAATTTAGGTCTTCGTGTGTATGTTTGGGGTGAGGCATCACAGAAATGACGGCTTGCTGTCTCTGTGTCAGAGGACATGATGTGGGGTTGTTCTGTTTCTGGTGATCAAGATTTAGACTGTTACAAGGATATCTGGGTTTTCCCACAATTACAGTTCATGCATGAACTGATACAATTACACACGAGATACTTTGACACTGGGTAAATGTCCCACTCCACATCAAAGTTTCATCCTCTAGCTTAAGTACTTGCTGCTGCTCCTCTGCCTGAATCCATGGTTACTACCATGGTAGACCTACAGTGGCTTTCTAATCCTACTGCTCCATCTACATTTGTTGGTTGATATTCTACCATAATACATAATACTTAGCAATCTCCCTTATTGACATATCAATATGGACTTTCAGATTTCTACCCAACTCAATGTTAAAAATGATCACTGATGTCACAATTCTTTGAGAGCAGTACTTGCTGAGGCTCAGTCAGAGCCAGGGAGAAATCCTGGGAGCTGCCTCCTGCATTCTTCAGCCCTGTCTGGGCTCAGCCTCATGCTCTGGTAACAGGATGTTCCAGTTCATCTCATGCCTCTGTGACCCCAGGCTGATGGCAGAGCTCGCTGATTCCTAGCTATCAGGGTGTCATTAGCTCCAGCCAGTTCCTGCATCGCAGACACACAGGCAAACATGGACAAATGCACACACACGATCACAAACACACACACATGCATGCCCACACACACGCACATACATACACATGAACTTTTACATCTATTTCTGTGTTTATCTTGTATATAAACGTTAACCATGAGGTTACACGTAGACCTCAGGTTCTACTCAGCACCACAGGGTGAATCTTGCCGTACTCATTTCCGCCTTTTATAACTTGGCTTCCTTAGAGTCAACATCTTTACTTACGTGCTTGTTCTTCCTGAACACAGTCTCTTGGTCTCCAGGGCCACCTGCACAGCCCCAACCAGCTCTCCATCTTCCACGGCTCCTGTCTGAGTTACTCGGATACTCCTTTCTGGACAGGCCTCTTCTGCACGTGCTGGGTGGTTGGCCAATTTCTTGGATACAACCCAGCAGAAGGTTTGTGAAAGTTATATAATTAAAAAATATGCTGAAAATTGCAAATCACATAACAGTTTGAACAGCACACAGAAACTGCTCAGCAAACTGCAGTGAGAAATATTGATATCTTCCCATATTTATTACATCACCTCAAATAGTTATTGTGTTGGCCTCAACTTCTGGAGAAAACAATTGCACGCTCACCTTCTATACAATCACTCCCTTTTCTCCACGAAATGCACACACACATATGCCTAAACCCAGGATGTGCATTCTGTGTGCCCTACATATAGGTTTTATTTTCTTTACTACTCTGGTGTGGATATTTTTAAAGGTTTCCTGAGAGCTGAGCATCTAAGGTGCTCATTGAGATGCCCTCTCCTTATACTGTCATGCCTTGGTTCAGTACCTGGTTCCGGGTCCTGATTTCAGTTTCCCACTCATGTAGACGCTGGGAGGCAACGGGTGGTGGCTCAAGTGACTGAGTTCCCGCCACTCATGTGGGAGACCAGGACTGAGTTCTTCAGCCCAGCCTGGTACAGGTGGCTGTGGTCATTGAGGAGTGAGCCAGGACACTGGGGGACTGGAAGAGATCTCTCTCTCTCTCTCTCTCTCTCAAATAAAAAGATTAAAAAATTTAAGATCTGCTAGTAGCAAGAAACTTTTAATTCTACTTCAGAATATACTTTCTCAGTGCATAATTTGACTGTTTTCTTACCCAAAAGAGTCAAAAATGAAATTCATAGGTTTTGAATACTTTCTAAATACACAAGTGTTAGTACACTTTACTTAGCCTACTATTCTTTAGTTGTTTCTGAGTTTCTGCATAGAGCCTCTTACTATGAAATGCTGTGTACCATCAAAGAAAAGCAACATGAAAAGACCATGTTACTTCATCTTCAAGGTTTGTATTTTGGTTTTCTTCAGTACAACTATAAAGCTTACTTACAGTCATATCTATATACTTCATCTACACCCATGTTCCTCACCTTTAGAGATATTTCATTTCCCCATTGTGATTTATCAGTCAGTTGCATGAGCAATTGAAGGAAATACGGTTTCTGTGGCCTTTGTTATTCACAATAAAAGTTTTTCCTTCAGTCTAGATGACCTCTTTGGAGTTATGGAATGGAAACAAATTAGTTTTCTAAAACAGCAACTGGTGATGACTTAGGCTTCGTCACATTTTCTGTAGATTATTACTCAACAGCCATAGGAAAAGTAAAGCAATTCTACGGGGGAAGCCAGTTCGTGCTTGCATTGGGTAGCACTTCCTTTCGTAGAACTCACCCCTCAAACGCAGTGGAAGGAAATGGCCTGAAGATAGAAGCTCAATGTGGTGTTTTAGCTATTAAGGATGATTTAGTGTTCAGAAACTTAATCTTCTTTCCACAGCCCACCACCCAGGGGTAGCATAGATCTTTTGGTTAAAATGTTTACAAATAGGTATTTTAGAAGGTTATTTATAGGAATTTCTCAAGTAGTTAAAGTCAATAAATCTTTGGCCAGTTCTAGGAGTGTTATTTAACTAATTGGATAAATCACCAAGTTTCACAAAGCAATTTTACACAGATTCACAATGCATCAGAGCTGAACTCTGTTTAAATTTTCCCTTATAAGATAAATGTTTATAAACAAATACTAAGGCCCAAAATAATGCTGTTAATCCATCTGGCAGAACAAGGAGAGAAACATAAGAAAAGAAACTAAATCTCATTTGGCAACGCCCCCGCAGTAGCCACCACTCTGGGACAAGCTTCACAACACAACCCAGCAAAGAGTTGACACTGAGCCAGGGATGGCTTTGTGCTCTTTCTTCCCTGTGGGTTGTCAGTGGTTTGGGTATTTTTAGAAGTCATAGTGACATGCATATAGGCTTTAGAAAGAATATTAAAGCACATCGTAGACAACTGATTTGAAAATATAGGATTAGCTTATCAAATGAACCCACCAACGAGCATTAATGTACATCTACGCTAGGTCACCATGGAAGGAGCCAGACGTGGTATGATTTGGAGTTTGCCATAAAGATGAGTTTGACATCTGAGGAAGCTGGCTATGGTGTTCCTTCCATGAGTGGGAACTCAGCACCATCATATCTAGGTGTATGTTTTGGGGCCTGATATTTCATATTTCTACAACTCAGGGTTTTTTAAATTATTAATTTATTTACTTATTTGTAAGGCAGATAGAGAGTAAGAGATAGAAGCAGTAACAGGGATCTTGGTTCACTGTGCAATGCTTGCAACAGTCAAGGTGGGCCAGTCTCACCAGCAGCCAGGAAAACAGTTCAAGCCTCCCATGTGGGTGGCAGGAATCCTACCACTGGAGCCATGTCCCAGTCCCGCCACCCACGGTGTGCAGTAGCAGGAAGCTGAATCTGGAGTGGAGTCAGGCACTCTGATGTTAGGGTACTGGATGCAGGTGGCCTACTCAGCGTCTGGATTGCTGTGCTAAATGCTTTTCCTTTCAACTCAGCTGTGTGATAAGCAAAATGGGGATACAAACAAATTATAATTTAATCAATTATCACATATTACATATTTAGAATATAGTGAGCCATCTCTACTACCGCTTTTTGAAAGATACAGTATTTGAGTCAATAACATCGGAAGTTATTGGTCTCTAATGCAAAATTTTTTCTGGGTTCCTCACTTAAGCAACAGAACTTCCTAGATCAAACACTTTTATTTGATAGCCCATTCCTCCACTGTCCCCAGGATTCATTGCTGTTATGGTCTCTGTCTTCCTGGGTCTTTGCCTAGTGGTGATAGGCAAAGACCTCAGACGTTTGCTTTAGAATGCTTTACCTGTTATTTCCCTTAGAGTCCACTGATAACTCCTTAAATTTTGATTTTATTCTTGTCTAAAGACATAGGGCAAGGAATGATGACTCCAACATTTACATTTATGCTGAGACATTTCTTATTTCCCTGTGCAAAGTTCGTAGAGTTCGGAAGTGGATTCTATCAGTTAAGTGATGATCACGCTGTGTTTATTAACTTGTTAATTCATACGGTAAGTGAGTATTTATCGACTTCTCTGTACCAGACACCTGCAGCTGCTAGGGATGCAATGCGTAACGACATGGACGAAGTTCCTGCCCTCGTCGGACTTCCTGGTGGCAACAGGAGAAAAAAGGAAGAACCTCTCCAGGGTGTTTGTGTTGGTTGGGTTGAATGAGGTCATGGGCTGCAGCCTTAGTCCGCTGCTACTCAGCACCGTCATTCAAAACGAGGCAGCAGAGAATGTTCTGTGCTTGCAGAAGAAAGGCTGTGTGCGCAAACCCTGAGAAGGTGGCCCTCGCCGAGCCAAGAAGAGAGGAACCAACATTGGTAGCACTCTGATCTTGAACTTTCAGCTCACAGAATCATGGGAAGACAAGCTTCTCTCCTTGAAGCCACTCTGTCTATAGCACCTTTTTTTTTTTTTTTTTTTTTTTTTTTTTTTGACAGGCAGAGTGGATAGTGAGAGAGAGAGACAGAGAGAAAGGTCTTCCTTTTTGCCGTTGGTTCACCCTCCAATGGCCACCGCGGTAGGCGCGCTGCGGCCGGCGCACCGCGCTGTTCCGATGGCAGGAGCCAGGTGCTTCTCCTGGTCTCCCATGGGGTGCAGGGCCCAAGCACTTGGGCCATCCTCCACTGCACTCCCGGGCCACAGCAGAGAGCTGGCCTGGAAGAGGGGCAACCGGGACAGGATCGGTGCCCCGACCGGGACTAGAACCCGGTGTGCCAGCGCCGCAAGGTGGAGGATTAGCCTACTGAGCCGCGGCGCCGGCCTATAGCACCTTTTATGTCAGCCCAAGCGGACTAATTTAGTAGTATTCATGGGAGTATTACACGTTGTTTTAGTGGTGATTTATAAGATTATTGGTGTAGAAGGAAACATCTGGCGTGACATCCATGCCACATGGGAAGAACTCCAGGAAGAGCGCTCCCCACTGGTGATCTCACTTACAGAGGGAATCCAAGCACTTCTTAAAGATGTCAAAGGGAAACTCAGAGCATTGCAGAAAACAACTGTCCTTCCAAGGTGAGAGTCTGTAGCGAAGATGGTTTTTATGTGCTTTGTTTCCAAAGGAGAAGAAAGAACAGGGGGGGAGTTGGAGGGGACCGAGGAGGAGAAAAAAGCACATGGGATATAGGAGGAAGGGCAAGGAGAAGGAGGAGGAAGAAGAGGGGGAAGGGAGGTGATGGGGAAGAGAGAGGAGGTAATGGAGAGAGAAGGCAGAGAGGGGATGGAGTAGGAGGAAGAGAAGAAGGGGAGGAGGAGGAAAGGCAAGAGGTCAAGGGGAACACACAGTCCTGGGGGTCACCCTCTCACCGTCTCCCATCCCCACAAGGCGTGGTTTCAGCATGAGTCAGCTTCACTCTGCCGTTACAATCGTCCACTTGAGGAAAGGGGTTTCTTTAGGAAATGAGTTACAGGCCGGCTGCCTGACGTTCTCCTGCAGCCAATCACTGTCCTTGGGAAGACTGAGGGGTGGGATTCGAACAGCAGAGTGACCTTTCCCTGTGTTGCAGCTGATGATGGTTCTTACCTACCTCTTCTGCTCTCCATCCTAGGTTTCCATCTTCAGTCAGTGTTCCAGTTGGTCTAGGTTGCCTTTCTGGTGGGAAAGGTTCAGAGTATATAAGACCCACGGGAGAAGAAAGGCCACCATCCAAATCGAGGGGCCAGTTCTGCAAGGCAGAATGGGCTGCCAGTAGGAACTGATCAGAATTTATGTAAGGGTGTTGCTCTTTTGCCTTTATCATGCATTGTTTGCTGCCATTATCTATTTCCTTTATTGCCTGCAAGCCCGCATTATTTAGCATTACTTAAGCCCTCATTATTTAGTAATCATGACCAGTTAACCCTGCTATTCTAGTTTCTCCCATCTTTTCCTGCTACGCCACCACCACCACCACCCTGAAGATTACAAAGTAACAGGTGGTGGTTTTATCTGAAGCTCAGTGGAAGTGTCACTGGCATTCCTGGTGGAAACACTCTATTCGTAATATTATAGAAAATAAAGAAGGGCATTTTTATAATATTATAGAGACGAGAGATCCTGTGGATGGACTAACTTGTTACCCATCAGAGTCACAGCAACGTAGGAAGAGAGAGGGGCCAGTTGCACTTGCTGTCTCCCAGTCTTTACACTCAAGTATTGTGGCTGTAGAAGGCCCTGAAGCTATTGTTGCCTGAAAGGTACATCAGTACACCTTGCAAGACAGTGCCATAAATCCTTGGTGTGGTGTTTCCAGACAAGTCCACTCACTGAGTCTCACAGTTCATGCCATTGTTCTGTGATTCTGGGTTTTTCCAGGTGACACTTTACACGTTGGAGTCAGTGGCTTTTGTATGAGTACCCACCCACCTGGTCAGTTTCTGCCCTTAGGGTTTCTCCCTGGGGTGGGCGTTCCTAAGACCACACTTAGCCCTCATGATTCATCAGAAGGACTCACAGGGCCCAGAAAAGGCTGCGACAGTCGCAGCCATAGTTTATGACCGTGGACGGTCACAGTGTAGCATCAGCAAGTAGGGAAGGAGAAATCCGGGAGGACGGGTGTGAGTTTCCAGGTGTCCCTGCCCCAGTGGAGCTGCGTGGGGAACTGATACGATTAACTCAGAAATGGTGTGTGACCACACAGCAGTGCTATGGCCAATGAGAGAAGCTCCAGCGAGCCTTCGTCCCCAGAGTTTTCATTTGGGATTAATTACACGGGCAGGCAGCAATCTCTGGACTGACCCCAACTATTCAAATCTCAGAAACCAAAACAAAACCTTGACAATCACTGTGAGTTCACGTTGTTCTGAGAGTCACCTGGTCAGAGTGGTCCAAAGCCTTAGGCACACAAACTCTCTTCCCAGGCAGACCATCCCGGGACCCCGGGGACTGTCTCGTGGGAGTTGGCCAAGGGCTTTCTGGAAGACAGCCTTTCTTCCAGTGTGCTTGTCTGGGCCGCACTGGCTGCTGACTTTCCAGGCACGGCTTCCCTGGGTGTGGGGTGAGTCTCTGTGTCTGTGGTGGTAGTGTGAAGCCGACACTATTACCTAGTGTATGACTGCAGTACTGGAACACGAGACACCTGTCCACTGGGGTGGCAGGGCTAGCAGAGGACTCAGAGGTGCCACAAACAATCCAAGTGGGGCACACAGCAGAGGAGGCTGCGGCCGGTGGAGTGGCTGAAGCCTGCCCACAGCCACCCCCTCCAGTGCCAACTGGAATGAAAGACAAAGCAAGAGGATTTGAACCAGGGAGCTCAGAGAAAAGCCTGGGGAGGGCGGAGGGGCTCCTGCACCAGCTCCACCAGCCTCCTCGGCTTTTCCCTGGATCGTGGACCTACACCAGCTGACCGCAGAGGGAGGCCAACAAAGAAACTCCAACTTGCTTTCCTATTCAGTGCTCCACACAGACCAAGAAAGCATCCTGCAGGATGCAGCTGTGTCCCTGACAAACGCTCAGTGGCCCTGTCTGTGGTTGATCAGGGAGAAGGACGTCAGCACGTTGACAAGAACCGGAATACGGGCCGGTGTCGTGGTGCAGCAGGTGAAGCCACTGCCGGCAGCAGGTGAACTGCACCGCCCCCCTGGAAGGCCGATTCAAGTCCTGGCTGCCCAGCTGCAATACAGTGTCCTGCTAATGTGCCTGGGAAAGCACAGAAGCTGGCCCAGAGACTGGACTTCCACCACCCCCAGGGGAGACCCGGATGGCGTTGCTGCCTCTTGGCTTTGGCTGGTCTAGTCCCAAGCATTGTAGTCATTTAGGGAGTGAATCAGTGGGTGGAAGACTTCATGTTTTTTTTTCTCTCTGTATCTCCTTTTGTTCTCTCTCACTCTGCCTTTCAAATAAATAAATATTTTTTAAAAAAAGAACCAGAATACAATTTACCAGTCACACATTTAAAAGACTAAAAATCCTCACTGTATTGCTGTGTGCTTTCTGCCCTTAGGAATACATGCAGAATTTTTGTCACAGAAAGATACCTCTCATGGACAGGATTGGAACTCCCACACCATTGAGCCCTGAGAGAATAATAAGGGGATCGGGGGCCTTGCCACCAGCTGCGACAGAGCCCTGTGGGACATCATGGGTGCAAAATGGGCCCAAGTGAAATCTGAGTGGTGATAGAAAGATCACGGCTCCCCGCCAGCTGGCGGTTTAAATGAGATTAGCAATGGTCAAGATGCCTCTTCCTCGCCCTTCTCCAGGTAAGACTGCCTGTGTTCAGGATCCAAGACTTACCTCGCCACGCTGCAACCGCATCCAGTGACCTCACAGTGACCTTCCCGTGTGAAGGCCAGACAAGTCTCAGGGAAACTGCCCACATGCCACCAAAAAATGCTTACGCTTACCCCCAGGTTTATTTACACTTCAAAAGATTCATGGAAACACGGAATTAGAAGACAAATCTATTTCGGTGAAAAATAATTTGAGATCTATGTGTTACAGCTCATTCTAAAAGTCATTTCCAAGCATTTTTAGAAGACCTGTCACACACACAGATTTCAAACCCTTTTTAGCACCAGAGTAAATTTATCTTTTAATTCCATTTTCTATGAACTTCCTGCATTTTATTGCACAATGCACAGAATGACCCAGAAGGTTTCCTGCATCAGGCTTTAACCCAGCAGGTATTTTCACCCCCAAACACATGTGCACATACATTTATATACCTATATACACACACATGTGGGAATTGTATACACATAAATACATTTACAGACATACACACATGTAGGAGTTGTATATATGTAATTGAGCTTATATACATGCACACACGTAAGAACCGTATATATATATATAATATATATAACTATATATATATATATATAAATGTGTTTATATACATACACATACATATATAGGCTGGGAATTGTAGAAAGAGCAAGTTAGAATATTTCCATATTAGCTACAGGATAAGAAGTACATGTAAGGCCGGCGCCACGGCTCAATAGGCTAATCCTCCACCTTGCGGTGCCGGCACACCGGGTTCTCATCCCGGTCGGGGCACCGATTCTGTCCCAGTTGCCCCTCTTCCAGGCCAGCTCTCTGCTGTGGCCCGGGAGTGCGGCGGAGGATGGCCCAAGTCCTTGGGCCCTGCACCCCATGGGAGACCAGGAGAAGCACCTGGCTCCTGGCTTCAGATCAGCACGGTGTGCCGGCCGCAGCGCGCTGGCCGCGGCGGCCATTGGAGGGTGAACCAACGGCAAAAAGGAAGACCTTTCTCTCTGTCTCTCTCTCTCACTGTTCACTCTGCCTGTCAAAAAAAAAAAAAAGAAGTACATGTAGATGTTTGTAGAATTTCTTCTGTACCATACACTAGTTACTGACTTCTCTATTGTAAGTTATTTTCTTGCTCTATATTCTTGCTGTATATCCAACCTACTCCATTATTCATTTTGGAGTGAATAGATACGGCTTTAACATATCTCTTATTTCCATAGTCTTACCATGCCCTGATTTATGTTGTAGCTAATTGGTGCAACAGGTTACTAATTTATCCACCTGACTTCCTTCCTTGGCTGCTTCTACATGCGAGACTCATCTTTGGTTTCTATGATAGTGGTTCCACGGGCCTTGGTAACATCCCTAGGCTTGGAATACCTATAGGCACCTTCAATCACCTGCAAGTACATCCGGGACCACTTAAAACCCAGCCCTGCCACAGCTTTATTCAGTCTGTGCTCAGAGCATCTAGAAACACAATGTGCACACCCACTCTGAGAATGAGAGTGACTCTCTACAGCTCTGAAGGTCTTCTCTTCATAATGAGACCCAGGTTCCACGTTAGAAGGTGTCAGGCAGGCCCACGCTGTGGCATAGCGAGTAAAGCTGCGGCCTGCAGTGCCAGCATCCCATAGGGGCACTGGTTTGAGTCCCGGCTGCTCCACTTCCAATCAAGCTCTCTGCTACTACTGCTCTGGGAAAGCAATAGAAGATGGCCTAAATCCCTGGGCCCCTGCACTCGCTTGGGAGATCTGGAAGAAGCTCCTGGCTCCTGGCTTCGGATTGGTGCAGTTCCAGTCGTTGCAGCCAATTGGGGAGTGAACCAGCGGATGGAAGACCTTTCTCTCTCTCTGCCTGCCTTCTCTCTGTATGTAATTCTGACTTTAAAATAAATAAATACATCTTTTAAAAAAATAAAACAAGAAAACGTCAGGCAAATGTCCCACCACGGGTGTTCACTGCCCGTCCTCTTCTGGCAGGCGAATGAGCTCCTCCCATGGCAGCCTTGGTGCACTGGGTGTTCTTGTGCACCCCTCAGCTGCACCGAGCTCTGTGCACCGGGGGTTCCATGGCTGCCGTGTGACGACTGACCTCCTAGACTCTCTGTGTGTTCATGCGGTCCTGGAGCAGAAGGGCCACGCCTTGCTCTTCTCCATGAGAAACTGTATGGCTTCCCCCGTGTGTGATTCCAGCCTCTGTGGGAAGTAACTTCCTTTGGTTTGGGATCACACTAGGATTAAGAGAGACAGCGCCAACAAGGTTTGTGATTCTTGTGCCTCAAAGACTTCCAAGCAATTCTGTGAGATTTCCAGAACAGAGGGTCTGAGTTATGCCCTAAGACACTTGGATGTGTGCAATGCATATTCTCGAAACTATTTTAAAGCCAGCATCCCACAGCCTCATCACAATTTCAGCGAGGGTTAAGATAGTTTTATTATCACAGGTTTTAAGAATGAGAAATGGAGACATGAGGAGGCAAATGAATGATAATATGACCTTTAAGATACAGCTCTAAGTTAGCTTTGCTCATGTCAGCATCTGGATCCTTAATGTAGTCAAGTGGAGTTTGGGGAAATTAGAGTAAGTGATACTTTCTATTGTGTCAGCGATTTTCCAGGGTATTGTATTATGTTATTAACTCATATTGTATTCATCCTTGCTGCTCTATAAACATATGGTTATTAGATTTAGAATATTATTAGCATAAATGCAATTTCAAGTAACAAGGAAATTAACATAAGAAAACTCAGAATCAGCCAAGAAACAGTGTTTGCATGGGCTCCATTGCAACCTTGCTTATTAGCATGAAGGAACAAGCAAGTGATCAGTGTTTCAGAAGTAATGAGACAGCCACACTGTTTATAGGGCAATAACATCATGCAGTTATGAGACACAAGTGACACTTTGGTCGTTAAAATGTCACTTACCTATGCTTCTCCAAGGCTCTTGAGTTAAATTTGTTATATTTTGGGGCAGTCATTACTATGATAGTTATTATTATTATTTGGACCCTCCCTCAGGTCCTTACAAAGACTAATAGTCCAAAGGAAGGAATTTAGAAAAGATATTTTATCTTTTCTACCATAGCTCAACATCATCCTTGTGCCCACTGACCTTGTCTGGCACTGGCAGACATTTCAGAAATGAAATTTTATTGTATTGCACTGCACTATAAGCCTGGTTCCCTCCTTCCACGATGAAAACAATTTGGTAGACTCCTAAGTGGATAAACTATGAAACTAGAAGGAGATTGACTTATTATCCCAACGCAGGAACTGGATTCTTTGTTTGAAAATAAATATTATGCCCATCCTGATGTCATTTTATTCAGCAAGAGGGAATAGAAGCAGAGCCATCTGAAACTAAGAGGGAATGTCTTGAAATTATTGAAAGTCATGCTTGGCTGAGTTAGTCTCAGAGGTACTCACTGCAAGAAGTCAGCGCCAAAAGGCATCACTAAGAGTAAGGAAAATAAACAAAAGTCAGAGGTCTCCAAAAATGGTATTTAAATGGAGAGATTCTTGACAGTTTAGAAACAAAGGTAGCAATATTTAATAATGTCAAAATTATGCATTATTAAGTTAAGGGAATTTGTAAATTAGCTTTTCAAATAAAGTGACTTCTTGGATGTATGTCATGGAACCGTTTTTCAAATGGAGACAAAGTGCCCTGTGGTTAATGAGACACACGTCTACTGTGGACTCTAAACTTTCAAACATACGTGTGCAGCCAGGATCGTCAAATGGCCAAAGAATGTACAAACCCACAGAGCAAAACTTCCCCATCTTGAGAAAATTTCTCTTTGGTTCTTGACTTTCTTTTTCAACTTCCTCTATAACTTCTATATTTTTTAAAGATTATTTATTTTTTGAAAGGCAGAGTTACAGAGAGAGGGAGACACAGAGAGTCAGGTCTTCCATCTATTAGTTCACTCCCAAAATGACCACCATGGCTGGAGTTGGACTGATCTGAAGCCAGGAACCAGGGGCTTCTTCTGGGTCTCTCACATGGGTACAGGGGCGCAAGCACTTGGATCGCCCTCTGTTGCTTCCCCAGGCACATTAGCAGGGAGCTGGTCTGGAAGTGGAGCAGCTGGGACTCGAACTGGCTCCCATACGGGATGTTGGCACTGCAGACAGAGGCTTTACCTGTTATGCCGCAGCGCCAGCTCCTGCTGTAATTTCTAAAAAATGATATTTGTTTATACTTAAGTAAACATGTTTTAAATCTTAATATTGCCAGTACTCATAGTAGAATCTAGTTATTTAGTGCTTTCCACGTACCGGGCACCAAGGTAGGACCTGCACACGTGGGACTGGGCTGTGCTCTGCCTCCAGATGGTTTCTCCAGGGCGTGCTGGGGGTGCCCCCAGGGGTTGCTGGTCTGGACCCACTGGCAGCTGGTTTGGGGTTTAGGGGGAAAGCTTTAATCTCAGTCTCTTTGGTTATGAATTAGAATTGCACTCACCAAATATCTCCACTATAATAAAACATTTGAGTGGTACTATTTGGTTTTAATGAATAAAAAGCTTTAGTTTTATAAATCAAGGGTTTTGTCTCTTCCTTATTTCATATTACTTATTTTTTGAGCCACATCATTGCATGCTTTCCTTTAGAAAACATGTAAATCATTTGTGAAGAAAAGAAGAAACACAAAAAGATGGTGATGTATATGTATGCATATCAATGAAAATGCAAACTTTACAGCAGTGAAAATGTTGCAAATTCGTTTTACCTTTCTTTTGGCAGTGGCTGGATATCAATGAGCCAAAGATGGCCTCTCTATAAGGATTCAGTGTGGCTCACATCTTCACACCCGGCTGGTACCTCTTAGCTTAGAATCCTGATCCCGGGTTTGCATTCACCGATACACTTACCAACACCTGTTACCTATCAGTTAAACTCCAGCTGTGCACAACCTCTAGGCCACTGCTGGACGTCAGAGCCTCTGACCCAGAGACCTCTGGGCACCTGAGCAGCAGCAGCTGCACGTGCGAGCCCCGTTCCAGCCCTCCTCTACCCAGCTAGTTCCTCCACCCACCTTGTCTTCAGGTTCTCAGCACCTGCACAGGCCTAAGGCTGGGAGGGACTTCCTGTGCACTGCAGCTTGTCAAAGCGTCGCCCACGTAAACGCCTCTGTGTGCTCCTGCCACCTGGTGGTCACAGCTGTGTCCTTGCTCAGCGCTCGCGCCCCTGGGAGAAGCATCTGCCCCCACTCTATCATTGATTTATGAAAATATGATCGGGGTAAAGTTGTTGTTGTTATTATCTCTTCACAGATAAAACTGGGGCTTAGTGAATCAAGACTTGCCCCAACAAGGAAAAAACATTGCTTGATATACTCTTTTCTTTCCCTTGCTATCTCTCTGTAGAATATTTATACATTTTATATTTATATGGATACTAACATTTATATAAATATTTATTATGTAGGTATTATGTGACATACAGAGAATATATGACACATTACATATACATAGCATATTGTATGTATATTATTACAGAGCACGTCTGAGCTTTCTCAACTTTCAGCCCCAGCTGCTACTCTTGCATGGAACCGTCCCAGTCTGAGGGTCACAGCCACGTTCCATCCTGACCTGCGTCCAGCGCCTCATTTCTTGGTTTGTTCACCGGGACTCTTGCCTGGACATTCAAGGCCATGGGAGACAGTGCAGGGGCAGACACTCCAGCACTCATGAGGAGTTTACACAGCAAAGCATTAATTTTATTCTAATTTTGAAATGAAACTGGAACATGGGTTTTTACCATAGGCAGTATGTCTTCAACTGACTTGGTCCAAAGAGATGGGGATAAATGGTAGGAATTCATTTTAAAGAGAAAGGGGAACCAGAAAAAGTGGGGGGGGGGAACAAATTATTCCTCGGAGATCTGAAAAGCAGTAGGTCCTACCCCCAAAAATAAAGATTCTGCATTAAGATTATTTTTCTTTTTTCTCAATAGAAAAAATTAATATGCAAAAACTCAGTTTATTGCTTAGAAAGTAATTTAGTGGTATTATATTTCTAGCAATACAGGTTAAGAAAGATAATATTATTAAAAAAGAAATGAGGACGTGAAAACACTAGGAAAAACCTTCTTCATGAAAGTAAGTGTACTGAGTGTTCCATGGACAGATGCCCGCTCACTAGTGTTTTTCCAGGCTGCCTGTGCTGCTCGTGTTAGGCTCATGTTAGCAGGAGGAAGGAGATAAAAACTAGATCTCCAGCTGCTCCTGCAGTTGGAAGCCCTCATTCCGCCAAACGCATGATTAGGTAATTTATGAAATAAGGACAGGAAAGAGGAAGTCACAGTTTATTTAAGGTGATTGTAAAAGCATTTCTTTGAGAAACCGAAGAAACTGAAAGGAAGATCTAACATAATATTCTACAGAGAGGTAACAAGAGAAACATCTTCTAAGTCAAAATTTCCAAGTGTGTACATGTGTTAGTACCTAAATGTTACGGGGTTCTTCTCAAGATGACAGTAATGAATTCTTCTAACACCGACCACATCACAGTGACATGAGACCTGCAGGTCCCCACTTCCCCGCGGAGGCGACTCCACGTGGAGACTGCGTGCAAAGGTCGCGCGGCACTGCTGAGTGGCCCTGTTCTGGCACCGGGACTGGGCCATGGGCCCCGAGCAGGTTTGTCTCCTGCCTGTGCTGACCTGTCACGGACACCTGGGCTCCCGGATGCCTCCTAAATGTCACCGTTTCTCCCTATCCAGCCTCGTTTCTAAGCAGTTTACGTACTGTCCGGGACAACATCATATTCCCCGGAGCCTACAGCAGTCATGAACCTGCATGACCTCCAAATTCCCTCTTTACCACTCTTCCCTCCTGAACTCCCAGGACCGTCCCCTGACCTTTCCTTACATTCCACTGCTAGTGACTGGGGCCTCCAGAGCATGCCAGGGAGGGCCAAGGGAAGGGGCTCACCGCGGTGCCAACGGCAAAGGTGATTTCTCCACTCCCTCCTAAACCTCGGCTTCACGTATCTTGGTCTGTGTGCAATGATTTTAATAGTTTGTGCTCTCTTTTGAGATGTGCGTGCTATTTACTCTATGAGAATACATTTCCTGCTTATTTTGTACTTTTTAATGTATATATAGGGAGTAGATTTCATGTTCACATATAAAGTTTTAGGAGCATAAAGATACTTCCTATCCTACTCTGCCTCCTTCCTACCCTCCCTTCTTTTTATTTTTCTTTTAATTTTTACAATGTCTTACTTTCAATTTACTTTATAATCACAAGCTTAACCTTTCACTAAACAAAGATTCAACAAACATAACCCAGAAAAACTACTGATCCTCAAGAGTATAGACAAGGGCTGTAAGCAATACTGATATCTCAAAATGTCAATTTCACTCACGTACATACATTGTTTTTGTACTCTGTATATCCATCATTCAGATTTTAGCTCAAACATGCCCTCTCTTGTAATACTTAAAATTCCATCCAGTGTGTTTTCAAATACACGGGTTCTATCTCTATGGGAGCCTTATACTCCGCATGTAGCTATCTAGCTAACTGCACAGTCAAGCTCTCAGTCTTTGTCTATTTGATATGAGTGATTACTTTGTATCCCCACTGATATTTGCATAAGAGCTACTAAATATTACTTGGACAAAGAAGTGAATAGACCACAGGGTGACTACATCGCTGAATGAAAACATCTTCCAGAAAGAACAGATCATCAAAGAAGGAGGTACCTTTCTCTGAAGGGAGGAAAGAACTTCCACTTTGACTACGACCTTGTCTAAATATGATCAGAGTTGGTGAACTCAAAAGGCTTCCATAGCCTTGGCAACTCATGACAAGAGCCTAGGGTGATTACTGATGCCATAAACAAGAGTGTCAATTTGTTAAATCAACAACAGGAGTCACTGTGCACTTACTCCTCATGTAGGATCTCTGTCCTTAATGTGCTGTACATTGTGATTTAATGCTATAACTAGTACTCAAACAGTATTTTTCACTTTGTGTTTCTATCTGGGTGCAAACTGTTGAAATCTTTACTTAATATATACTAACTTGATCTTCTGTATATAAGAGAAATGAAAATGAATCTTGATGTGAATGGAAGGGGAGAGGGAGCAGGAAAGGGGAGGGTTATGGGTGGGAGGGAAGTTATGGGGGGGGAGCCATTGTAATCCATAAGCTGTACTTTGGAAATTTATATTCATTAAATAAAAGTTAAAAAAAAAGAAAACATCTTCCAGAGACGTGGCTGTCGCTGTGCACGTGCAGTCATGCCCTCAGGGAGATTCAAGCCGCGCACAAGGTCCTGCAGACACACGGGAATCTCTTTTCACCTTGCCTTAAAAACAAGGCACTTGTCGATCAGCACGATGCCTCTGTTCAGCTATTGGTTGAAAGTGGAGAAGTCACCGGTCAGCTCCATAAGACCCCCCACCCACAAATGACTCGGGACTTTGGATAAGGTGATAGAAGACCGTAGTTAGTTTGGCAAGGCAGCAGTTAAGGTTCCTGCTAACAGGTGAGGGAAGTAGTTCTTCCTAAAGTATCAGGAAGGTTTCAAAGAGCAGGTGAGGCTTGGCCTTGATAAACTGGTGAAATGAACAGAAAACACCGGCAGCTACTTTGACAGTCTTCACGCAAGGCAGTGGAGGAGGTGGTGTAGGAAGCTTGGAGATTGGAGCGATAGCGATTGCTCAGTGAGGTTTGCCACAGAAACAACACGAGGATGGTGAGGCAAGCACGGAGTTGCAAGGAGAAGGAAGAGCAAGTTGGGAACAAAATCCTCTCACTTATATAGGGGAGGGCGATGGTTTTTTACTGCCACGGTTAAACTGATTAGTCACTGATACCATGTCATGCACACAGGTAAGGCTAAGACAACCAAACTACTGCCCTATTCTATCTCATGCATTACGTGAGGCTCATCTTATTTTTAGGCTTGTTTCATAGATGGGGAAACTGCAGTTTGATCAACGTTAGTAACTTCCTCCAAGTCCTTCTGCTACCAATGGCTGAGTCATAACTGGAACCCAATGCCCTTGATCGCCACCCTCTGGGGCCACATTTCAAACTCTGGCTTTCACTAGTTCTTCTCTTGGAGAAATTGAGAGATGGCAGGGATCTGTCTCTCATTGGCAGGGGTAGTGCCTTCCCTCCAGGTGAGCCGATGACAACATGTTTCCTGCCATCTGATGCTGTCTTCCCTGGGGTCTGAAGCCACCACGGTTCAGTTTGGATACTCAGCTCATGTTCGTGATCAGTAGCTGCGGTGGGAAGGGTTTTCTGATGCGGTGATAGTTATGAAAACAAAGACTTGGGATTGGAGACTACACAGAACTGACTTCTACAGCGAAGATTTGATGCTCTGTCCCTCTTTTTTTAAAAGATTTATTTATTTATTTATTTGAAAGAGTTACAGAGAGAGGGAGAAGGAGAGATGGAGAGAAATCTTCCATCTGCTGGTTCACCCTCCAAATGGCTGGAGCTGAGCCTGTCTGAAGCCAGGAGTCAGGAGCTTCTTCTGGGTCTTTTTCGTGGGTGCAGGGGCTCAAGGACCTGGGCCATCTTCCCAGGCACATTAGCAGGGAGCTGGATTGGAAGAGGACTGGCACCCAAGATTTGACGCTTCTTACGTTTCCCTTGGAAGCATGCAGAGGCTCCATGATGCCCCTGTGAGCCTCTTTCAGCCATTGTGTACACTCTGATGTTCAGGATGAAGGACAGGCAGAGGCCAGGGTGCGCACTGACATGGGAACCGGGTTGGAGAAGGAGCCACAGGTGCTGTTTCCTTCCTCGTTGACCACACCTCTTGACTGTTTCTAAGAACATGTGGATAATTGGTACTTACTCTTGGATTAAGGAGAGGCAGATGAGAAATAGGTTTTCATCAGGGAACAGACTGAGCAATAAATTCCTAAAACCAAGTCTGCTTTTCCAGGTGAAGAAAAATGCTCTTGAGAAACCATGGTAAAGGCATTATTTACTGAAGGTAAGTCTTTCTTTATTTTATTTGTTTCGTAAAGAACCAGCGTAAGTCTATAAGAAGGGCTTTGGTTCTTGAGATTAGATTTTAAAGAATTTGAGGGAAGCTGGTTTATTTACAGTATCTTAGAGACTTACATTCCAAAGTCTTAGCTGTAATTTGCCTCCTCTGAGATTTAGATAAATCTTTCTTGCTTTTCTCATCAATTTGAGGCTACCTGGCAGCGACAGTGCTCCACGGAGAAACTTGATTAAGGCATTCGAAACCCAGCAGGGCTGTCAGCGTGCTGCAAGGCTGATGCTGCGCACCCCAGTACGTCGAGGAGAACTGTAGAAGACAGGATCTTTGTGTGGCAACGTGTCACCGGACTGGACAACAGTGGGAAGGTTCTGTGCACTGGCACCCTCTCTTCACGGGTTCAGTTGATAACAACGCTGCCAGCAGTTACAGCATGGAATGATTTGTTAAGATGACAAAGAGGAAATTACTGACCCAGGAAATCTTTGAGTGACATGGTCCACTGTGCATACGGAACAGATCGTAGACATCCCTATACCCTTGTTTCTTCACCCTGGGCTTGCGCTGTCAAATACACATTGTGTTCACCACAGTCACTGCTGATGGATTTCAAACATTCTCATTTGTTCTCTCAATAACCCAATGTGTATCTCTCCAAAAGGAAGAACATGATACAGGAAGAAGTTACAATATTCACAGCATTGTTAAGTGTTCAAGAGAAAATTATGCATATCTCCAGGAAATTCACTCTATGTTGCATGCATCTGGAAGGTCTTTCTAGGACTTGAGACACATTTTCTCCACAGCTCCTCCCTTGCATTCTATTCTAGCCCAGTATAGCAACCATTTGCTGAATGCCTGCTCTATACTTGGTGATGTATTTAGTATGATGATCACGAGTGTGATCTCGTGTCGTCTGATCCATGATGGACTGTGATTGTGTGTATGGGGCAATGATGGTGACTGTGCCCTTCCAGGTGGTCTTGCTTCCAGAAGTCACTTGAGACCCATAAACAAATGTGGAGGCCTCATGGGGTGATACGTCCACGGGCTCACCTGTGTGCTGGGAGGATGTGATTCCACTGGGGACGGGTTGAGTGGAGGACATGATTCTACCGGGGGTGGGTTGAGTCCACCTTGTTGTTCCCCTTACAACTGTCATGCACTGTGGGGTGGTGGGCAGAGGGGACCTTCATCTCTCTAACCCCACTGTTCCATTTTGGTCTGAAGCAGATCCAGCAGGAAGCACAGGTCTATGTTTGGCATTGGAGTCTCAGGGTTTCACTTGTTCTGTTCCCCAGGGAGCAAGCTCACCAATCACACCCCCTGGGCTGATGAGGGCGTGGTCCGTGAGTGTCTACAATTCAGGAAGTCTGCCACAACCCAGACATGCAGCTGAGTCTCAGAGACAATGCGAGTGATCAGAATTACATCTGACATCAATAACAGGATTGGTTTCACAATGTCAGCTCACCCAACTTTCTCAGTTTGAGCAAGGTTCAAAATTTTCATGAAAAAATGCATTATGGAAAAAAAGCTGTTCATGGACATAAATTTTTTTGCACAAGAATAAAAGTATTTCTAATTCCACCTCTCCTGAACTCTCTGAGTGACCTCAGATGAGCTGACTGAGGTCCGTCACTGCCGGATGACTGACACATTCTATGTCCATGTCAGTCAGTGCTGAATTCCATAGCTCATCCAGGGTGGTGATTTTTACCCAGGCAAGATTCAGTCCTAGATTCAGACCATGAGGACTCGACATCCCCACTCACCCTGTTCTTTGTCAGTCCTGTCTGCTCCCCGGAATGCCCTTTCCGTCTGCTCCTTCCGGCCTCTCCTCTTCCCTTCAACACCCTGCTCCTGTGCCACCTCCTCCCCGGGTGCCTCCTGGCAAGCAGCTCTCACTCTGAATACTGACCTCTGGATTCAGAGCCTATGTCAGGATCCATCTTTTCATATACTCCAGTCTTTATTTTGCACTAGAATTTTAATTCCTTATAGCATGAATATCTTTCACAGTACTATTTTATGCCCAGTCTGTACACTGCAAACACTCAGTAAGCTTTCTTTACCTCCTAAAAACTTTACTTCTTATCATTAAACCAGTTTAAAAATATTATTTTAGCTACAAGAATAATAACTAGGAAAACATAAAAGCAATAATTGCTAACCTATTTCTAATGCTTTCTGCTTAGAGCCTTAGTCTTATGTGTACTTTTCCATCCAATATTCTTAAAAATTACTGAGAAAGGAATCATTAGCCCCCGATTTAGACGATGAAATTGGGATACTTAAATAACTTGTCTGATGTTTCAAATCAAGTAAGTCCTTGAACTCAAATTTCAATCTAAATTTTCACTAAGTAATAACTGGCTGAAGCCGGCAGAACTCATTTGGATCAATTCTGATATCTTGCTCTGTAAATATGGACATAATTAATTATTGAGACATTGGAGGTGCCGGTGAATCAATCAACAATTTTCTTCTTGCATGAATATTTTGCAATGAGAAAGAGCAAAACACTTGCTGTCTATATTCAGGTGCCAATTTATAGCTCTGCTTTCATCCGATGAATCAATTTCATATTTGTTTCCTGAATTAGCTCTGAATTCTTTTTGTCAGTAATTAAATTGCATTTAATCAATTTAAGAGAGAAAAGCCATCTGTCAGGTGTATGAACCTAATTAGCCACAGTGTTTTGAATGGACTAGTATATAATGGTAGTGATTTTATTATCAAGAGTTACAATTCAAACACACAGAATATTATCATTACATTTGTGTGAATCTCAACTGCTCATCAAAAGGCTATTTCTGGGAGAATCTTCATACTTTGGCTTGATAAAGAACATTTTATGGGCGATTGCATCTGAATGAAGACATCTGTGGTGAGGCCAGAATTTATGAAATGTCTCTTATGGAGATAATAGCCAGTTTGTTCAAGCGTGTTTGATCTGCAACATATCTTGGACATACCGCACACTTCTGTTGAGTACTCTTACCGCGGACACTGTGCGAGAGCCTGTGGGATTCAAGGATGACGACGAAGCAGTCACAGTGTGCAGTGTTATCGGTACAGTCCAGGGAATCGCTGTGAGAGGTTCAGTGTCAGAGATGTAAGACAGATCTGTGGTTAATCCGCACAGTCTTCTCATAGTGGGTGTTTCCATTTTACAAGGATAAACAACAGTTGGAGAAGGCAGTTTCTTTTTAAAAAATTTTTATTTAAGAAATAAAATTTCAAAAGTATAACTTTTGGATTATAGTGGTTTCTCCCCCATACCCACCCCCCACCTGCAAACCAACCTGTCTCCTACTCCCTCTCCACTCCCATTCTTCATTAAGATTAATTTTCAATTATCTTTATATACAGAAGATCAACTTAGTATATACTAAGATTTCAACAGACTGTACCCACACAGACACACAAAGTATAAAGTACTGTTTGAAGACTAGTTTTACTGTTAATTTGCCTAGCACAACACATAAAAGACAGTGATCCTACATGGGGAATAAGTGCACAGTGACTCCCATTTGTTGATTTAACAATTGACACTCTTATTTATGATGTCAGTAATCGCTCAAGGCTCTTGTCATGAGTTGCCAAGGCTATGGAAGCCTTTTGAGTTCACCAACTCTGATCATATTTAGACAAGGTCGTAGTCAAAGTGGAAGTTCTTTCCTCCCTTCAGAGAAAGGTACCTCCTTTGATGGATCCGTTCTTTCCACTGGGATCTCACTCACAGATATCCTTCTTTTAGGTCATTTTTTTGCTACAGTGTCTTGACTTTCCATGCCTGAGAAACTTTCATGGGCTTTTTAGCCAGATCCAAATGCCTTAAAGGCTGATTCTGAGGCCAGAGTGCTGTTTAGGACATCTGCCATTCCATGAGTCTACTGTGTATCCCGATTCCCATGTTGGATTGTTCTCTCCTTTTTAATTCTATCAGTTAGTATTAGCAGGCACTGGTCTTGTTTATGTGATCCCTTTGGCACTTAGTCCTATCTTTATGATCAATTATGAACTTAAACTTATCATTTAAATAGCAAGATGGCATTGGTACATGCCAACTTAATGAGATTAGGAATCTCATGGCACATTTCTAGCTCTACCATTAGGGGTAAGTCCGAGTAAGTGTGTGCTGAACTGCGCATCTCCTTCCTCTCTTATTTCCACTTCTATTTTATAACAGGAATCCATTTTCAGTTGAATTTAAACACCTCAGAATAATTGTGTGTTAATTAAAGAGTACAACCAATGGTATTAAGTAGAACAAAAAAATATAGAGTATTTTAGGCATGGAAAGCCAAGACACTCTGGGAAAAAAAAAAAAAAAAAGAAGACCTAAATGAAAGATCTCTGTTAGTGAGATCCCAGTGGAAAGAACGGGGCCATCAATGTAGGAGGTACCTTTCTCTGAAGGGAGGAGAGAACTTCCACTTTGACTATGACCCTGTCGGAATAAGATCAAAGTCGGCGAACACTAAAGGCTTCCATAGCCTTGGCAACTCATGACTAGAGCCTAGGGAGATTACTGACGCCATAAACAAGAGTGTCAAATTGTTAAATCAACAACAGGAGTCACTGTGTACTTACGTCTCATGTGGGATCTGTCCTTAATGTGTTGTCCAATGTGAAGTAATGCTATAACTAGTACTGAAACAGTATTTTTACACCTTGTGTTTCTGTGTGGGTGCAAACTGATGAAATCTTTACTTAGTATATACTGAATCAATCTTCTGTATATAAAGATAATTGAAAATGAAAAAAAAGGGTGTTAAATTGGAAATTGCATAGAAAATTAATCAATTCTTAAAAAAATATCATGTAGAATCTCTGTCCTAAATGAGCTGTACATTGTGATTTAATGCTATAACTAGTACTCAAACAGTATTTTTCACTTTGTGTTTCTATGTGTGGGCAAACTGGTGAAATCTTTACTTAATATATACTAACTTGATCTTCTGTATATAAAGAGAATTGAAAATGAATCTTGATGTGAATGGAAGGGGAGAGGGAGCAGGAAAGGGAGGGTTGCAGGTGGGAGGGAAGTTAAGGGGGGGGAGCCATTGTAATCCATAAGCTGTACTTTGGAAATTTATATTCATTAAATAAAAGTTTTAAAAAAATAAAAGACATTAGAGGAAAATGAATGAAATCTGGTATAAAGTACAGGGTTCAATAAATAATATCAATATCAACTAATGTTATGACAAATATATCAAATGTATCAAAAAAAAATAAAAGGAATAAAATAGTAAGTTGTTCATCAACAGTCAGGACAAGGCCTGATCAAGTCATTGTTTCTCATAGTGTCCATTTCACTTCTTCAGGTTTCCTTCTAGATGCTCAGTTAGTCACCGATCAGGGAGAACATATGATATTTATCCCTTTGGGACTGACTTATTTCACTCAGCATGATGCTTTCCAGATTCCTCCATTTTGTTGCAAATGACTGGATTTCATTTTTTTTTACTACTGTATAGTATTCTATAGAGTACATATCCCATAATTTTTTATGCAGTCTTCTGTTTATGGGCATTTAGGTTGGTTCCAGGTCTTAGCTATTGTGAATTGAGCTGCAATAAACATTGATTTGCAGACAGCTCTTTCATTTGCCAATCTAATTTCCTTTGGGTAAATTCCAAGGAGTGGGATGGCTGGGTTGTGTGGTAGGGCTCTCTTCAGGTTTCTGAGGAATCTCCAGGCTGACTTCCATAGTGGCTTAACCAGTTTGCATTCCCACCAACGGTGGGTTAGTGTGGAAGGCAGAGTTTCAATAACAATAGACATAGTCAGCAAGGCTGGATTCCAAAAAGCAAGCTGAAATTTCTAAGTAATGGTAAAAGCTCTTCTCTATGACATAAAATTAGGAGGCTTTGTTGTATTTCCCAACCTTGTGAAGATTCACAGACTGTGAAAAATATTTCATAGTTGTGTAAGATGTTAACAATGGGGAAGCTGGGTGTGGGGCAGTGGGAATTCTTTGTACTGCTTTACAATTTCTTTTTATAAAGTTAAAACTTCTAAAATGAAAAAGAGAAAAACAGAGAGAAAGAAATTCACACACATGAAGAGAAAGAATCCTTCAGCAGGGGAAGTTTCTTTCGGAATTGTCTTTTATCACTTGGATAGTAAATACAGTTCTAGGCTTTTCAAAGATTATTTTTACCAGAAGGAAGACTATTATCTAGACAATTGACACGTAGATGATTAAACCTGAAATTTACAGGCTGAATTGTATAGTCTCAGGCAGCTAGAAGAAGATATTATGGAAACTGGGAACCGTGCCCTAAAACAACACAAAACAAAATGACTGGCTTCACGTAAAAGAATTTATACATGGGTTGGAGGAAAATTGAAGCAATGAACACAGAACTCTGGTTTTCAATATCCTCAATCACTTATCTAAGTTCTACTTAGGCTTCAAGATAAATTACAAACCCCTTACATCTGAACGTCTCTTCTTCATACCCTGCCTCCTTCCCCTAAGACTTGTTGCATCTCAGAAATATCCCATGTCCCAATCCTGAGCAGTAATCTATTTTTATTTGATGGACAATCCACTGCTCATTCATTCATAAGAATTCTGAAGATGCAGGGGAAAGCTCAGTTGAATGACTTGGACAACTCATGGTGGGAGCTGCAAGAACCCCCAGTTCCTCACTATTCCAATCACCCAGGCTACATCCCACATCACATATTGCAAAGGAACAAGGGTCACTGCCAGCCTTTGCAGTGTGTGTGATTCAAGTCATGCCTCAGCAAAATTACAAGCTACAACCTGACATATTGGTTCATGAATAGACAAAACTTGGCGCACTGAATCTGCAAATGTCAAGGGTGTACTCTATTAGGAATGCCAGCAACAAGATAATTCCAAGTCCTCACATTCCCTGAAATTTAAAGTCAATGCTGTGCCTTCCACATTGCGAAACACAGTCGTAACAAGATCCAGTACCTCTCACACTGTGTTATCTGACGAGAGCTGTAACTGTCCACATTGTGGTCTCTCACTCTCTCACCTTGGTGATTTAACATATAGCTTTCTCTTTTCAAGACAGGAAATCTACTAATGAGAAATATAGCAATTATAAAATTTCAACCAAAAAAAGGTGCTCCATCAACAAGCACAAAACACAACAAAGAGGAACAGCTTGAGGGGCAAAGGCGCATAAATTGAGCTATGGAGTGAATGCAGAAGAACTTGGGTACTTATGTAAACAGGTTTGAAGAGACCACGACCCATTCTTTGTTGGTGATTGGCTGCATGGACTGAGGTAGCAAAACGTACCTGTAGAGACCATGCCTCACTCCTTCAAATAATTCCATTACTCCAAGCATTTTTTCATTGAAGAAATCAGCAGCATCGCACAGGGGCCCTGGGCAGTCGGAAGGTCACGCTCGTGCCCGCATGTCTGCCGCCATCATCTCACTGCTGGGTGCTCCTGCAGACCTGGCTCCCTATAGCAGGTGGACGTCCGACAAACTCGCAAGGACTTCAGCCAGCCCACTGGCAGGTCATTTCTCCTTTGATCCTGTAGTTAACCTACTACGCAGACCAAGACCTCTATCAAGAAACTCCATAACTCTTCAGCTGTACTGAACTTCACTTCCCGCTTCTTCTATGAAAGACTTACCTGCCTGATTGAAGCACCGGTGTGCACCTGTCCTCACCCAGACGCAAGCTAGCTGCATCTTCTGTTCCCAATGCCGCCTTAAGATGGGGCTCTCCTTCTGAAACAAACTCACTAACGTCCTGGACCTACACTTCTCTGTCTGAGTTAATGTCCCTGAAAACAGAACACGTCCTGCGTCCGACTCCTCTTCTAGGTCCCCACGTCCGAGAACCTCATGGTCTGAGAGAAACTGACATCCTTTCTCCCTACAATCCTAAGTTAGAAGAACAACCATCACTAACATGTTCTATCTATTTCATTCTTCACATAACTCCAGGCGACCGGAGCTCTTCTGAACTCTGTTACACAATATAGAACCCGAGGCTAGTAAACACAGATCAGCCTCTGTCCCTCTGGAACACCACCCCCCAGCCCCGCCCCACCAACTCTGCCCCCTGTTTTCCATCTTTCCTTCCTGTTTCATATTACTTTGAGTTGCCAGGTTCTATCACGGAGTCTAAACTCTCAACTTGGATGACTTGTTAACTAGGCTAACTTTAATTAGATGAAGAAAATGATATCAACACAGGTAGGATACAAATAGAATGTCATTTGACTTAGCGTGGTTTATTTGGAACAAAAATAAAGTGTGGCGGGAAAATAGAACTGTGAAAAATATCCCTGGAGAGTATTTATATTGGCATGATGACGTCAGCCCTCTGAGAACACAACAGGTCCAGATACCCAAGACACGTAGCATGAGGAGTTGTGATTCTGGTTACACATGCACAACCATAGCTAGAGGCACGGGCATGGCCCACCAAAGGTGTTTTCACAGGTCGCAGGGAATTCTACTGTCACTCCTGCTGTCTCTGTGAAAGGACCCTAACCTCAGGCTGCATCACCTTGGTTCTGCCCCAGACCTCATCTTCTGCTCAGAAAACAAAGAAACAAAACTAAAGCAAGTACTTATGACAAATATTTTTCTACATTCTTGAAAGTTAAGATCTTCTGTTGCCTGTCCTCTGGAAGTTTGGAGATCCACACATGTGATTTCAAACATTTGGGGTGAGGTCGTGATTTGGGGGAAGGCATCAGGCCATGGAGTCTGTACTGTGGACAGTTTTGCAGCACCAAGCACCTGTCCTGGAGAAAGAGCCTGAGTGAGTGCTTTCAGGTCATCCAGAGCCTTCCTGGACATCTCTGAGCCAGGGTGCATCAGGGAACTCAACAGGAGCTGCAACGGAGTCACCAAGGCCGTTCACCAGGAATGCACACATGGCAAAACTTTACTTACCCTCAGTTGTTTTAATCTTTAATTCTATAACTTCTTTACATGGAACATTCACTTTTCCTACGATAATCTTAATTCAATTATCAGAATAATCAGATTTTTAAAAAAATGTATTGATTCTATTTGAAAGTCAGAGTTACACAGAGGGAGAGACAGAGAACGAGATCCTCCTTCAGTTGATTCCTCCTCATCCAGATCTCTGACATGGGTGGCAGGGGCCCAAGCACTTGGGTCATCTTTTGGTGCTCTCCCATGTACATGAGCAGGGAGCTGGATCAGAAATGGAGCAGCTGAGACTTGAACTGGTGTCCACATGAGATGCCGGCACTGCTAGCAGCAGCTTAACCTGCTATACCATAACACTGACCCAAAATAATCCAATTTGTAGAGAATTTCTGTGCATCACCATAACTCACCACATAAGTCAAACTTCTGATCAATTTAATAATCAGTTTATCAATAGAATCAATAAATCTACATTTTGGTTTAAAACACTTGTGACAGACATTATATAATATCTATATTTACCTGAAAATATTTCAAGGACTTCATGGAAAACATGGAATTTAAAGAGAAGTTCAATTTGATGCCGAAAGTGCTCAGATCCATGAGCAATTTTTTCCTAATATGGAAATGGTGCTCAATAATTTTAAATATCAATTATCCCCCTGAAAAATAAAAAAGATAGATTTCTTACATAATCGTTCAGGATACATCCCTATCTCATGGCATAACTGGGAATCCAGTAGTTACGAGTCTGATTCCAGAGTTAACATGTCTAATTCCTATGGACGATTGTCATTTATGAATATGGATTGAACTGATGCATTTTCAAAACCCAGGCCAGTATTTTCAAGTGCACATCTTTAACTTAGTTTTTATTTTGAAACACATAATTATGCTACCTATTTTAAAAATAATGATATGGATAACACAACTTGAATACAAACTGAAATAATGTAATTCAATATGAAATAAATATGACGACTAGCAGGAGGGAAGGATTGTTCCTAGTGCCCTGAGTCCCACATCCACAGTGACACTCGGGGGCAGAAGACTGGCAAAGGAAATGTATTGTATTCAGGGTTTTACTGATGGGGTCCTTAGTATCACTATTTTGAAATTATTTTTGTAGTGTGGGATGACACAGATGAATCACATTAATATTGTCTGCAAAAGAAAGAAGAACTACAGTATAGTCCTGAGGACTGATGTTGACTCCTCCCACGGTTAAATGTAACTCACACTATAATTATCAATACACCTTCTACCCACAGAGCGGCCCCACTCTGTTACTCTGCCGGCAGTGAGCTCTCCACAGGCCCATCCTTCGTCTACTAAACACAGGGTGGAGGCACTGGGGCTTCTCAGAGATCCACCTGCAGGCTGACAAGGGGGGTGGGGGGGATGATCCTGTAGTCAACAGTACAGGAAACTGCACTGTCCAACAGAGGGGGCTCTTAGGCTCCACGAGACAGCATCAGGCTCCATGGGTCACGACAGGCCTTACGTGGAGAGTCTGGCTGGGAGGGTGCAGGGTGCAGAGATCGCAGCCCACCAGCTGTGCACGGAATGTCTTCTCAGTGGGAGTCCTGCAGCCACACTTCAGCGGCTTAGGGGCCAGGGGATGAATCCTTGAGAGCTGCCGTGTCTCATCAGACAGCTCCTAGGAGGAGCTGACAGGTCTCTGGACAGCTCCAGGGATATCGCTGCTAAGGTCTCCCAAATGATATTCCCCAGGTATGTATTACTCTTCCAGTCCACATGTTACTGACCAATGAGTGCTAACTTTCTATAAGCAGTGTATAACAGTGAATCTATAACAGTGTATCTGTTCCCTGAGAAATCTACCTAAAAATTACCTGCAGATCAAATTTTCAGCTGATGGCTAACCTTCAGCCCATAAAAATATTCAAATACACAAATGTTTTGTCTGGCTTCACAGTATGGGGCACTCTGGCTTGAACTCCTCCCTCTGCCAGCAGGCAAAGCCTGGGGAAGCTGACTCTGAGAGCAGGTCACTAAAACGTGAGCTGCTAAATGCTGTCAGTCAAATTCTTTTGCTCTCGTGGAGAGGGGGCTGGCCCCTCCGCTGCCTCATTGAGAAGCAAGGCTAGCATGTGGCACAGCGGATTAAGCCATCACCTGCATCGCCAGCATCCCACGTCAGAGCCTCCACAGAAGCCCCAACTTGCTCACCTGCCATGAGTTTCCTGCTAAGGTGCTAGGGGAGCCAGCAGAAGATGGCCCGAGTGCTCGAGTCCTTGCACCTTGGAGACTCGTACCGAGATCTGCCTCCTGGCTTCAGCCGGGCCTGGCCCTGCTCACTGTGGCTACTGGGGGAGTAACCCAGGAATGGAAAGATCTCTCTGTGTCTCTCCCTCCTGCTCTCTGTCAGTCTGCCTTTCAAATAAATAAAATATCTTTAAAAATAAAAAAAATTGTTTAAAACACACAAAGGGTAACGGTGTATGTGGATAGCTAGTATTCCAATCGTGAATCTGAAAGCTGGCGATTAAAGTGCAGAGGGGGATTCCTTCAGCCGAGACATCCACGTGGGCCAGTTGACTAGAATGAAGGGCAGTGAGTGTATAAGCATCACATGGCATCAGTGACGTGGGAGGGTGTCCATCCTGAAGGACGTGTTTGTTCAGGGAGAGTCACCAATGGACCGAGTGAAAGAGGACGAGGACTTGCAGAGTGCTGCGTGAGAAGCGTGTCATCGGGTGACTGCATCACGTGGGAACATCCTCATGTGTTCTTACGTAGTCCGTGGGCCAGACTGCCACGTACCTGGGCTATATGGGAAGCAAGGTGCAAACCTGGACAGCCCATGACAGTTCTGAGAACCACAGGCTATGGTAACGCAATGCTAAGTGTGTGTGAATCAACCATTTCTAAACAGGTGTGTCTACACCAGCATCGCATTGTGCTATTCTGTGGAGTTAGGTGTGTCTACACCAGCCTCACGTTGTGCCATTCTGTGAAGTTAGGTGTATGTACACCAGCCTCATGTTGTGCCATTCTGTGAAGTTAGGTGTGTCTACACCAGCCTCACGTTGTGCCATTCTGTGAAGTTAGGTGTGTCTACACCAGCCTCACGTTGTGCCATTCTGTGAAGTTAGGTGTGTCTACACCAGCCTCACGTTGTGCCATTCTGTGGAGTTAGGTGTGTCTACACCAGCCTCACGTTGTGCCATTGTGTGAAGTTAGGTGTGTCTACACCAGCCTCACGTTGTGCTATTGTGAAGTTAGGTGTGTCTACACCAGCCTCACGTTGTGCCATTCTGTGAAGTTAGGTGTATGTACACCAGCCTCACGTTGTGCCATTCTGTGAAGTTAGGTGTGTCTACACCAGCCTCACGTTGTGCCGTTCTGTGGAGTTAGGTGTGTCTACACAAGCCTCACGTTGTGCCGTTCTGTGAAGTTAGGTGTGTCTACACCAGCCTCACATTGTGCCGTTCTGTGAAGTTAGGTGTGTCTACACCAGCCTCACGTTGTGCCGTTCTGTGAAGTTAGGTGTGTCTACACCAGCCTCACATTGTGCCGTTCTGTGGAGTTAGGGTGTCTACACCAGCCTCACGTTGTGCCGTTCTGTGAAGTTAGGTGTGTCTACACCAGCCTCACATTGTGCCGTTCTGTGGAGTTAGGGTGTCTACACCAGCCTCACGTTGTGCCGTTCTGTGAAGTTAGGGTGTCTACACAGCATCACATTGTGCTATTGTGACGTTAAGGTGGCAATGGTATCACTGGGAGACGGGAATTTTTCACCCTTCCTGTGTGCCACTTACCATTCACCGGAACATCACGATGCAGCACACAATGTGTCAAGGTCTCCCACTCATGACCAAATGTCCACAAGGAGGGTCAGGGGACGGCAGAGCGTGACGTGAAGGGCCAGTTTGCTCGGAGCCCTCCAGGGCCTATCGTGGGCTGGCTTCCCAGCTCAGTCACGGGCAACTGGCGAGCACACAGGCATGGCATTTCCTGCGATCCTGGCTGTTTGGGCGTTACCAAAGCTTACGTTCTGTAAGTATCCTGATAACTTCTTTTGTATGTGCTTAAAAAGTAATATGCCGTCTGTTTAAAGAAATACACAGTTTATTACTGAGTGCCTTTGGCTAGGCATCAGAGAGAACCTAGTCGTGTGCTCACAGCTGCGCCGGGCTGACAGGAGGAAGAGCTGGGAGGAGATCAGTGTTCGGGCGGGCAGGCATCATGGGCACTGCCCTGAGCTGGGAGACCGCATTGTCTGGTTTATTTTTACTTTACACAACTTTCGCAGTGTTCAAAGATGGGGGTGTGGTGGAAGAAATCATGTTTATTTCTTCTTCTTGGGAGACTCTGCATTTTCATTTTTAAAATACATGTTTTCTAATTCAATGTTATTTTATTATTCAGCTTTTAAAAGCAGAATTTGGTATAAAATACTTATGTAATAAAAATTTAAAAATGGGCAGTGATTCCATCATCTGTATTATTAGTTCCATGCCATCAGTCTGTTCTATGCATGTGTTATATAGCTGTAAAACTTTTATGCATCTCATTATGTTTCTTCTCTTATTCTAACAGAACACATTACTGTCAATAATTCACAAAATTATCTTAATGTCTATTATTGGGAATATGTGTGATAATTTACTTAAATTTACCCCATATGTAATTAATTTCACATTTTTTAGCATAACAGAACCCCGATAAACACTCTTATGCCAATTTCCTTTTCTGTGTGAGTATTGCTGTGTTCAGAGCGCAAGCAGTATTTCTTGAGACACATTTTCAGAGCCCAGACTTGCAGAACTAATGTGCAAAGGAAAACCCCACAGGTCAATGGCTGCAGCGCCGAGATCAAATGAAATACTGGGAGGGGCCGCCACGTCAGATGGAACGCCCTGGCAGCCCGTCTGCAACAAAGCCATCTTGGGGCCGAGCCGTATGGATCATCTGGAGAGATGTCACCAGTTTCCTCTATCCTGATGGGAATGGATAACTTCTCAAGGCTGTGAAGTGGAGGAAATGTGTGTGTGGGAATCATTTCCTTACAGTTCTTTCTTCTCAATTAAGCATGACTAAGCGGCATTCCGTACCAAATCGTAAACCTTACAGCGTTGCCACTTTTCTGAGACTCCGATAATGAGCCATCCACAGGCTTCCTGGGTGCGTGGCCAACAACCTGCAGCTTGTTCCCCACACGAGTGCTGGTGCCTCCTGTGGTTAACCACCTGAGACAGAGCCAGAGGGAGGAATTTGGTGCACAGAGCTAAAAACAAAAGCCTGGAGGATGCTAGCCAAGATCAGGGTGGATGTACCAGACTTGCTGATCGGCACAGGAGCCGGTGATGCAGCTGGAAAAGCAGGAGTGAGTGATAATGCCAACCGAGTCATGGAAACCAGGACCACACACGAAGGCAGGGCTGCGATGTCAATGGAGAAACGTGTGAGTGAGTGAATGTGAACAGGAGGGACAGGGACAAGTCGTCTGGGGTCAAGTGTGCACGCTGAACATAGCAACCTCCAATTACAGGACTTGGAATCAGGCCTGGGGCAGAGCACTGACTCCCAATGTGTTCTCTGGGCTGAGGCCCAGGCTGCCCCAGCACCACCTCCCCACGTCCACCCTCTCCGAACACACACTTGGTCTCGACCTTGCTGCTGTACACCTGCCTCAGTGCTGCTGCACATCCGAAAAAGACTGGGAAACTGCCCACTGTGAGAAGAAAAAGGAGTCCACTAAGCCCTCGTCAGCCTCTTAGGCAGTGTGACCCAGAATCTCACTTTGTCTCTGACTTCCTGAGTGTGGGAGATCTTCCCTCCCGACCAGAAGGAGGCAGAGTCGCCGGCTATGGACTCAGACAGGTGTGGCCCAGTGTGAGAGTGGAAGATGCTGACCTAGACATGCCTCCCCATACAGAAATGCTAGAAGTTCAGGCACAAAGTACTTGAAGTCATTTGAGTAGCCTAAATGGACTCCAGGAATGCACCTGCTAAAATCTTACCTCCTTTGCCATCTGGATGAGGAAGTTGTTTTTCCTTTTTCTTTTTTTCTCACTATTACAGCCAAAGAGAAAATATTTCAGGATGCCTTTTTCTCAAGCGAATTACACTTATAATTCTCTTACTTCAAAGTTCTCTAACTCAGTTGCAGACATGCTAACGTAGGGTTCTAAACAGATGTTTCGAATTCTCCCTTTAGGTGTGGAGAAGTGAATCATGGTAGGTGCGTTTGACGTCTCTGTGCTTCTTGGCTGGGATTTAGGTTGATATTTGTTCTCGTCCATCCACCTCCACTTTATTATTTAAGGCATTCACTTCCTATCGCGCTGCTTAGAAGTGACGTGACCTGTCTAGCACTGTACAGAAGCACCAACGGTAACCAGCGCATGCCTCATGTTGGGTTCAGAAGGAGAATTTCCAATAACATCATAATTCATAATTTCTATCTTTTGGGGTTAGTCTTACTATTGGATTCTACCTCAAATTTTCTAACTTCTTAGTCTTCACTTCTCTCTTTTAAGTTGATTTTATTGACTTTTTTGTGTTTTTAATATTTTAAATTGCATATTGGGTTTTTTAAAGTTTAAATAGTCTTACAGTCCTGGCCATTGTGGCCATTTGAGGAGTGAACCAGTAGATGGAAGATTTCTCTCTGTCTCTCCCTCTCCCTATAACTCTGCCTTCCAAATACATAAAATAAATCTTTAAAAAATTTTAAAAAATTAAATATTCTTATTGATAGGAGTGTGAGTTTTCCTCTGAGCATTACTTTAGCTGTATCCCAAACACTTGTCTTTCTATTTTTTTTTTATTATTTCTAGGTTAAATAAAAACATCAATTAACTTTTGATCTAAGATGTGTTGAAAGGCATAATGGTTTTTTTCCTGAATGATTTTTTTGTTTTAGTTGTTGATGTTTCCAGTTGTTACTAAACTGGAATGAGGAGCTCTTTTTCCACTGGGTGTTTTGCAAAATGCCTGCACTGTGGGGCACGCACTTGCCTCCTGAATGAACTAACTAACTAACTAACTTGCCTCCTGAACTAACTAACTAACTAACTCTCTGTCTGTCTCTTCTTCCCTTCCCTCTCCTCCCTCTCTCTCTCCCTTTCCAACTTTGTTTTCAACATGGAGTTCACTGAATTGCTTTAGACACACATGACATGCATTTGTCCAGGAGGTTTCAAAGTTCGGTGCTCACCGAGTTCTCTGAGATGTCTATAAAACACCTCTTCTAGGATACAGGCACCTGTCGACCACGCAGTGACCACCTGTATCTCAGTATCAGGTATTCCTTACGTGTGCTGTGAAGCACCTATGTTGAGGACACTGGTGTGGAATCCACAGGCTTTACGACACCGTGTGCAGATTTTCTAAGCAAGGAATGGAAATATTATGGCATCAAACTAAATAAAATCAAGGCTGTGATATTGTTTTGCTGTTAGAGTTTTTTTCTAAGCAGCAGCACCCAGGTGTTGTACCAAGGAATACAACTTCCTACATCCTGGGACCCACAGGGCTGTTTGTTAAATCAGCCACACCAAAGCACAATATTGCATGAAGGGTGGGGAGACAAGTGAACATCAAAGAGACTTGCCAAGTACAGGAAATTGCAGCTCAATCACAATGATCATAATTTCAAAATCCACAAGAGAAAATCAATTGAATTGATGTAGTTGTAAATGATGACTAGTAGAGTGCTTAAACTTGTTGTTCTTAAACTTTTGGATACCTAAGAATCATTTGGGAATATGAACCAGATGCCTGGCTGCTAACGCTGCGGTAAGTTCGGTAAACTCACTTGTCGGCGTTGTAACAGCAACTACGAGGGACTCTCTGGCAGGTGATCCGCCCCCTGCACTTGTGAGATAAACGCCCCCAAATATTTCACTCGAGTACAAAGCTTAGCAATTGAATTGCACCCTTTTGGCTTTCTAAGCTATGATGGCAATTTAGAGCCATCCCTTCTCAATAATAGTGACCCTTGGAATCTATGAATGTTATTTGCAACTGCTAATAAAGCCAATTTAATAATGTGTTATTTATTCAACTGGGCACCACTTTAAATTCTCTGCCCTTAAGTCTTATGCTTGTGAAGAATTATCCACCACACCCTGTCTTGGCTTAACTTGCTTCATGATCTGAATAATAGTCTCCACAGACAATGTGCACACAACACATGAAATAGCACTTTAATTAGTTCAGTTCTCCTGACAACCCAAAAACCAGGCTTTGTAAGTATGAAAAATATCAAGGGGCTGGTGTTGTGGCATAGTAGGCTAAGCCTCCACCTGCAGTGCCGGCATCCCATATGGGCGCTGGTTCATGTCTCGACTGCTCCTCTTCCATTCCAGCTCTCTGCTGATGGCCTAAGAAAGCAGTGAAAGATGGTCCAAGTCTTGGGCCCCTGCCTCCACATGGGAGACCTGGAAGAAGTTCCTGGCTCCTGACTTTGGATCAGCCACGTTCCAGCCATTGCAGCCATTTGGAGAGTGAAACAGCAGATGGAAGACCTTTCTCTCTGTTTCTCCCTCTCTTTCTCTGTAGCTCTCCCTTTCAAATAAATAAATAAAATCTTTTTAAAAATGAAAAAAAGTTTTGTAGAAAATTAGAAATAATGCTGATTTAAAGGCAGGACTCCATTTAAGATAGTTATATAATATATGTGTGTGTGTGTTTGTGTATGTGTGTATAGTATATAGAAAGATTCTTAAAAGATGAATGTGGAATGAAATGATGTTTATTTTGAGAAATTTTTTTGAAGTGGTACACCCAAGGAATCATTAAAAAGTTCGTGAAAACATATACTATGAAAAATTACACAGGGATTTCAGAAGTTTTTTGCACCAAAAGAGATTATCTTTTAATTCCTTTATCCACAAACTTTTTGAAGGGACCCGCAAATACAGACATTGGCCTTGGTGTGAGTTTTATGTTGCTTAGTACGGATGATCACATATTAGTTTTACAATAACACAGGTTTTTTTCCATGGCTTATAGTTGTGTTTTCATGCTAAATGCCCTTGCCCGCATGTCTTTCCTGGAAGGTTTGTTATCTAGAACAGGATGGCGTCTCACTCTGCTCGGTCTCCCTACTGCTGCCCTAGAGAAGCTCGCTATCATGTCTTCATGGAGGACAGGTGATAGGATGTTGTTGTGCCTTTCACTATCTGAAAACACCTCGAGGTCGTCTCCAGTCACTTCATGACTACCGTGGGTTCTGCTCACATTTTCTCAGAATGCCATTCCATACAAAGAAGTGGAGACTCTGGGACGGTCACGCACTTGTCGAAGGTCGCTTGTGGACGGCAGTGGGTACTGGAGGCAGAGCAGAAGCCCCAGCCTTTGAGCTTATTTATCATGAAGCTCCATCCTTTCACTCCGCAGATTCTTTGAATATCCACCATTCTCCATGCCATACTGCTATGAAAGGAAGCGAGACGCTCTGCGACAGAGGATTTCACAATGTAATAATATAGAGATGCTCTCCCTTTATTATCTTCCATTTCTCCCACCCTCCAACCAAAATGAATTGCTGCTCACTTTATTGAACCCATCAACTGGACAGATGTGCAATTCCTTCCCCAATGTTGTGATTCCGACTCCACGCCTGGCCTTCCACTCTCCGTACCTCCTGCTACATGGAGCTTTCAATGGCAGCATTTCCGCCATGCTGGAAATTTTCTCTTCCTCTACAGTACCAGGACATTGCCTCTGCCTCCCCTCCCCCACCAGTCCCATCTGCCATCCTATTGATTAGTGTGTGGGGGCTTACCCTCACGACGTGAGCGAAGCCCTTCAGAGCTTATGTCCAGCTATTATCTCTTCACCCTTCCCTTAGGCATCGGCCATTCAGCCCTATCATTCCACAAGTATTCCACACACTCCTTCCTTCTCTTCTTTGCTAAAATGACAGTTTCTCAGAGAGGCGTGCCCCGACCACTCAATTTATAATATGTGTCGCCATCATGATCTTTTCCCATACACAGCCAGTTCTCTTTAATAACCGCAATATCACATTGTTCAGTTATTTTCTGTAATATACAGACTTCACACCCTGGTGGGTAACGGCCTGGCCTAATCCATCATTGTGCCTCTTATGATGGCAGCAGCACCTGGCGAGCACAAAGTACACCTCTCAGAATGTTATAAGTATTTGACAATTAGACTTGCTTGAGCATACTTTTGAATGAATATGGAAAAAAACAGAATGATTACAGAATGATAATAAAAGCTCTGAGTATTGGCAGTAACTCATGAGAATCCACTAAAGTCAGTCCCAAGTATGGTTTGCTTATGACAGCAAAACATTTTCTCTCTTCTACTTTCCAATATCAGATAGAGGATGAACACCTGTTGTCTTTCACCTGACAAAGTTTCAATGGCAAATGAACAGATGTCTTCATGTGCTTGAATAAGGGTTAGTTTTTCTGTTCAATTGAAGGCACTACACGTAGCAAATAGAAGTTAGAATTTGTAATAGCACAAAAACTACCTTTGGAGAAAATTCATCTATCTAAACTCATGACTTTCTTTTTTAAAGTAGATCTAACTACCTAACAAGACATGGGGAATGTTGGCATTTTGTCCTCAGAAAAAATGAAAGCAAATATCCCTTAACAAAGACACATTGAATACTTAGTAAGGGCTTTATTTATTTATTTAAGATTCATTTATTTATTTGAAAGGCAGAGTTGTAAAGAATCAAAAGCAGAGAGAGAGAGAGAGAGAGAGAGAGCGAGAGCGAGAGCTGATCTGAAGCCAGGAACCTGGAGCTTCTTCTAGGTCTTCCACATGAGTACAGGGGCCTAAGGACTCGGGCCATCTTCTACTGCTTTCCCAGGCCACAGCAGAGAGATGGATGGGAAATGGAGCAGCCGGGACTTGAACTGGAGTCCATATGGCATGCCAGCAGTGCAGGTGGCAGCTGTACCTGCTACGCCACAGTGCCTGCCCCAGGTTTTATTTACTTTTTAATGTCTTTTGATATTTATAAAATATCCACTAAACAGTTGGGTATTTTATAAACATCACAGTTAAGCATTCTGTTGTCTCCTTCATAGGTAGAAACCAAACCCAGCGAGATTAAATGACGTGGCCGCATAGAAAGAGCTACTTAATGACTGTCGGAATGGTCACAGAGAAATTTCCAAAATAACTATTTAGTTTGCTTTTAAATTAATTCTAAACCATTTCCTAGCGTTCACTGTAGCAGTGCGATTCAGTTCTGTAAGTGGCTGTTAAGAAAACCGTGTGAGAGCTGCCGAGAAGCCCTCTGGGAATCTCAGGAGCACAGTTTGTTTTCATGTGTCAGGCAGCGTCACCACGGACGCTGCTGTGGCATGGGAGGCAGAGCCATCAGAATCTAATTTAGGTCCTGGACTCCTCCGATCCAATCCATGCTGCTGTCTTCATGCTCACCACCTTTGAGTTTTTATCCCAAACACTGACACTAACAAAACGTGCAGCCCTTGCAAAGTGGGCCCAAGAGGAGTTAGTTTTCTCTCAGTAGATGAACCTATTTGCCAAGAGGCCTGTGCGATGCTGGATTTCACAGAAGTTGATCCTGAAAGACGGATTTAAACTCAAATAACTATTTAGAGACCAGTATTTTGGCACAGAGGGTCAAGCTGAAGTTTGGGCCACTGGCATCCCACGTTGGAGTGCCAGCTTGAGGCCCAGCTCCTCTGCTTCCAATCCAGCTTCCTGCCAATGTGCCTGGGAAGACAATGGATGATGACCTCAGTACTTGGGTCCCTGCTACCTACATGGAGACCTGGATGGAGTTCCTGGATCCTGGCTTCGGTCTGGCCCAGACCTGGTTTTTGCCACTTTTGGGAGTAAACCAGTGGATAAAAAATTTTGCTCTCTCCTTTTCTCTCTCTATATATATATGTATACACACACACATTTTTAAACAGATATTTATATATATTTTTAAACAAATCTATGTATATTTTAACCAAATGTGTGTGTGTGTGTATACATATATATATACACACAAGAAAAAAGGGCAATTTAATTAGGAGATTATAGTAGGGGAGAAAGGGAAGAAAGGAAGAAAAGCAATTTCTGGGTGTGTTAATGAAGCTCATGGGTAGGATCCTACTGGAGGCCCCGGGCAAAACAACCCTCAGATCCCTAAGCTGGGAGGCGCGGAATTCCAGATATTGAGCTCTCATTGGCTGAGAGCTGCTTCCCGGAATATGAATACACAGGTGCTTGCAGCCTGCCCAAGGCTTGGCCTGAGCCTGTTTGTGTGGCCAGGAGACAGTTCAGGGAGAAAAATCACAGGAGCTCAAGGGAGGGTCCTGCCATGTCCTTGCCTGTTCTTCCAGCCTCACTTCTGCTCTTCGTTTCATTGGCTTCTGCTTGAAAGCTGATTCCACCTGTCTGATTCTTGGCTCCCCGAGTCCTGACCAGCTGCTCTTCTTCTGACCTGCAAATGCCACTCAGTATGTATGTTGAGTTTTGCACCAAGCCAGTCTGTGTTGAGCCTTCTTTCTATAAATATGAATAAGGCTGCACCCCTGTCTTTAAGCCATGGATATGAGAATGGAATGATGCTTTTACTAATCTTTACCTTACAATCTTAGAAGATCCAAAATACAAAATGAATAAGGTGTCAATGGGATATTGAGGAAGAAGACTTGAACACTTCCAGGGAAAATTGGTGGGTCTTTTTGGGCATTTCCACCAAGTCTGGAAGCTTGAGTAGTAGTTTCCAACACATCCAATTTAAAAAGTCATTTCAGATGAGGACCAAATTGCCTGTCAATATAGAAATGGCCCATTTTGCAGATTTAGGTAAGATTTCAGACTAGAAAAGAGCCAGGAGTAAAATGTATAAAGGCCATTGGCCAACACAAGAACAGGCAACATCTACTGGAGCAATCAAGGGCCCAGGGAAGGCTAAGTGCATAGTAGAGATGTCTCAGGTCAGTTGCTTCAGACGGAAGGTGGGAGGTTTATAGAATCCTCACTAGTTTGGATGCTAAAGCCACAGGTCAACAACCTTTTCTAGGCTAGGGTTAGTGGGGCAAAAGTCAAGGGCAGTCTGGACACTTTTGGTTCACAGAAAACTTGTTTTCATACTTCATCAAGATGGCTGGATTCATGTTGATTTTCTGAATATATTAGCTACGTATATCAGAGCAGAATGATGATCTTTTGTTTTCTCACTGATTCTGTAGAGACGAGAACAGCACTAACCTTCTTATGTTGTGGGAGGATCGGATTAGACAAAAACCCTCATCTGTCAACAAGTGTGACCAAGCGTGTGGCTAGATGTCAGATAACATGATGAGTAGGGCATTATCCTACTGATTTCCACTGGAACCATCACACCATTGAAACATTCCGTTATAAAGTGCGCACTGTTTGCAAAGGACAGGGCCCTATTGCCTCAACGAATTCTAGTTCTTTACAAATTAGACACAATCATACAATTGTATAATCATATATCAAATGAGCAAAAACATAATTAGATTTGATTAATGTGTTTTTGTTTAATTATATAAGTGCGGCATATTTTTCATGACTGATGTACAACATTAACTGTTAATAGGTCATTAAAATTCCCAGCGTGGGGAGAAACCACCATGCATCAGTGGCTCAATCTCTTCCCCAGTAAAACCCTTAAGAAAAAATAAATACTTTAAATTAATTGCACCATCAAGATTTTTCCTGCTCTTTGAAATAATTCATAATTATTTCATATTCACTTGTAAATTACAAGTGATTTATCATAATGGCTGTGAATCAGGGGTATTTAAATGTCTTGGTGATTAAATCAGTTCATATGACCTCAGCTACTTTATTTATTTATCCTCTGACTCTTTTCAAGTAAATGAGGGAAGCTTTAACAAGAAGCATATGCATCCAAAGATTAACAGAGTGGTAACTGACATATCAATGAAAGGCTCCGAGGAGAAAGAAAAAGTATAAAAGTATAAAGGAAATCAATGCATGGATGAAAAATTATCAAGTGGTGTATAGTTTCATGGCATCAAGTGTAAAAAAAATCTAAAACAACTGAGTCACTACCTCTAAGACTTACACACCATAAACAGACCAATGTTTTCTTTCTTAAAATTTATTAAAAATTTCATTTCATTGGCAATATAATCAATCTCTATGAACAGTTCTTGTATCTTTAGGTAGAATCATAGCGTACGTCTCATTAAAACGTATCTGACATTGTGATGTCCAGTCCCGGCCAGGTGTGTGGCAGTCACTCGATTGCTGAGTCATTTTCATGCCTTGCATGATAAGCGTGCTCTGTAAGTCACACCTCACACACACAAGCCCACAAGCCAGCGTCCAAGCATGGAACCACCCCCACAAGCCTGTGTGCTCCCATGGACCTCATTCCTCTCCAGCTCCCCTCAGTCCCCTGTGGAAGTCTCAGCCTTGCCTACAAGCCCTGCTCTGGCTTCTCTCTCCCTGGAACTTCAGGCCACTTGGGCTTCTTCCCAAATCACGCTCATGAGATTTTCCTGATGAACCATCCCACCCCACAGCCTGACGAGCCGTAGGGAACGCCTTCCTCCCTTCTCCTCCTCTTGCCTGCATTCAATGCAGGGACGACAGCTGCTGCTCCATCTACTCTTCTTCCCCTGTAACCTTTGCTTGTCTGTCCCTTCCCTACCTGTTCTCCGAGGATACCTTTCATCCCTTCCTGGGGTTCGAATCTTTTCTGTTCCAGCAACGCCACCGTGGACACAGTAAGGTTAGGTACCCAACCTCATGATGCTACAGGCAGCCCGAGAAGCTCCCAAACCAAAACAGTCCCAACCTGCCTTCTCGACATCAGTGACAAAACCAACAGAAACCACTGCTTGACCTAGAAACACGAGCCAGACGTGGTGGAAGACGTCTCCTTTTATTTACAGTCCATCTCCACATCTTGACAAATTTACCCCAACAACACATCTCGAATCTGCGTGTGTCTTTTTCTCATAATTACGTGGGATATGGCAGTGGGGGAAGAAGACCGTGGCGTGAAGCGCCCTGCTCCTCACCAGTGACCTGGCAGCCATGAGACCAAGGCGACTCATCTCTGGGACGTGACCCTGGACTCCGCGGTGATGGTGGCATCTGTCAACTTTCTGTGCTGAAAAGTTGCTACTTTTTCTCTTCCCATACCTCATCCCATGGAAAAACGTCCCTAAATCCAGACTTTCCTCCATGAAAGAAATGCTACACTCCATTTCTGGAAGGAGTAGCATCCACACATTTCATCTGGGGTTTTCTGACAGGAAGATTGAAACACTCGGTCTTACTCCTTTTAGAAACAAGTCTCAGAGCCCCCTCTTCTGTCCCTTGCTTCCTTTCCGTCTCTCCTACTGGTCTGTGTGTTCCACAAGGTCAGAGGAGGTCCTGTTTGCTTGGCACAGTGGCACAGGTCTCCACTTAGAGTTTGGTACCTATGGAGTACTTAGTAAATATTTGTTGAAAATGGGGAAAGAATGATTGCTAAAATACAGAAAATTCTTAAATAAATGTACCATATGTTTTGTTTTTACAGTTTATAAATGATTTCCATGTGTTATTTTATAAGAAATCTTTTGCTCTCACTGATAATAGCACTGAATGTCATTAGGGAATCCATTTATTACTGTTGCACATGTATTTCATTGTGTCAGTTAACTGACAATGTGGCATTTGTGTTCTTCCTAACTGTCCTTTTGAACATGCCAAATCATGCAGACGGCAGGTCAAGGCACACAATCCTGAGAGCCGATGATCGTATTTACTTAATGATGCTGTTTGCAGATTCTCCAGGAGGAAAATGCATTCCTAGATTCCTCCACAAGGAACTAAGAAATTGTTTGTATGAAGAATTTCCAGGTCACTAACTTAGAGTCCAGATGACAGTTGTAGAATTGTATTGTGAATATTCTAACATTACCAGAGAAAAGAAATGATGATTGGAAATATCTTCTTCCAAATGGATTTAAATGCAGTATGTGCTCCTAGACAAAAGGCCAGACTTGTGTGAACACTTCAGGTTTGGAAAGCCTGTAATTTAACAGAGTGATCAACCACGGCATGACCCCCTTGCTATACGAGTCCAGAAGATTCCATAGTGAAACTCTTGTTTACTCTTAACTTTATTCTGATGAATATTCAGAATAAAATTCATACTTAGTTTTACATAAAAATGAATGTACCAATAGTTAAATTATTCTTTAAACAAATAATCTGGTAATATGAAAATGTGCTGCTTCCAGAATTCCCCCACCTCTGCTTTGTGTGCATTTTGCATGACTGCTGCTATCTTTGTGGAAATCATGCCCTCATCCTCTCCCATCCTGACTCACTGAGTACTCACAGAGCAGTTTCTGTCCCATCCCAATTCCAGCAACATTGTGCCTGGGTCACTCCACCCTCCCTTCTCAGTCAGCTCATAACTGTGATGGGCTTGTGTAGATGTTGACTCCAATATCTCTAATATTCAATAAGAGATTAATGACAGGCAAATGTGACGGAGACAAGATCCAAACATGTGTAAGAAGTAGAATGATCTCAGAAGAGTTGATGCAGGCCGGCACCGCGGCTCACTTGGCTAATCCTCCACCTGTGGCGCGGGTACTCCGGGTTCTAATCCTGGTCGGGGTGCTGGATTCTGTCCCGGTCGCTCCTCTTCCTGTCCAGCTCTTTGCTGTGGCCCGGGAGTGCAGTGGAGGATGGCCCAGGTGCTTGGGCCCTGCACTCGCATGGGAGACCAGGAGAAGCACCTGGCTCCTGGCTTCAGATTGGTGCTGTGCGCCGGCCGTAGCAGCCATTTTGGGGTGAACCAATGGAAGGAAAACCTTTCTCTCTGTGTGTGTCTCTCTCACTGAGTAACTCTGCCTGTCATAAAAAAAAAGGAAGAGTTGATGCACAAAAATGTCTGAGAGAAAGGAAGGCACCAAATGTGTAAACACGTCAGCAGATAAGAAACGGCCCAAGTGGAAGTTACACTGTTTAGAGTCGGAAATGCAGACAACAGTGGTATCAAAAGTGGAAAATGAGTAAGTAGAGTGCAAGTCTTCCAAGATTCTATTTTTGGAGGGGACGTGATAGAAGAAAAATTTTATATTGCATCACAAATAGCTGAAGATTCAATTTTTGATCTTCAGGCCATAATAAAAGAGAGACATAGTTTAGAGTATTATTATCCTGGTTCTGAACATTAAAGGAAATATGACTTTCCTTTAAGTATTAGGGGCCATTATGAATAATCTTTCTATATGAGTAGAATTTCTAAGTAGTTTTCATCACATAGACTCTTTCTTTCTCTGTCTCCTGCTTTTTGCTGTTGCTACTACAGTACAGTTTTTTTTTTTTTTTAATCATAGAAAACACTTGGGGAGTGAGTTCTTAAGGATTGAAACTGATGGGAGAGTTCACTGCCTGGCAGGCATACATCTGAGGTCCTTGTCCCCTGCTGGTTGTCAGCTGCTGGTTGCCCTCAATCCTGAGAGGCTGCTTGGATTCCTCAACTGCGGGCCTGTGCCTCCGTCTTCAAAGTCAGTGATGGCAGCTCAAGTCCCTTTCACGGTGAGAAACCTCTCCCCTCCCAGCCCTCTTCTCTCCCTTGCTTTCCTCTCTGGCCACCTATCTCTGATGGGCTTTTCTGCTCTCTTCTAAGTTGATAGGCTTCTGGGATTGCATTGAGCTCACTGGATCATCCAGAAAAATCTCTCTACTTCAAGATCAATTTATGTGACACTTTTATTCCATAAGTATTCCATATCTGTGTCATTAATCTTCTTCAAACTCAAAATAAATTTTTAAGTTCTGCTATAGAAGCAAAGATTTATTGGGGCAAATTTAAGGAAAGGAGGATTTTGGTTGGAGGACATGATGTTTCCAATGTTAAAATCTTTCACCATTAGAAAGGTTTTCTGAAGCTACTGAACTTTTGTGAGTGCACAATCTGGAGACCAACTGAAGTTCTTCCCAATATAAAACCAAATTTCTAGTGAATAACAAGAATAATGAAAAGCAAAAGATAAAAGAAGAGGTATATAGATAATAAAGTAAAATAATCAATGAATCTTTTTTATTCTAAAAGAAAGCAAAATGATAGTAAGAGCCTAGCTCCTTGTTGGAGCAACATTTCCTCAGTTTATGACGCATCTGTTCCTGGCAGAGTGCAAACAGGCCCCTGGCCTAGAGCATAGGAGGGCTGCCCACAGCCCTTCTTCCTGTATCACTTGCAAGGTAAAGCCTGTGGCTGTTCGGGGACCAAAGTTCACGTTTAGTGCTGAAGCTGCTCGGCGGCTTCTCTGTGTGAGGAAAGCACTGTTCTGTCTACTGCCGAAATAGGCTGTGTCTTTCTTGGTGACCCCAACACCTGCCTACTGCGCACTGAGTTGACATTCTGGGAGTACTGCTGTTTGTGGTGGACAGAAGATGTCACTTAATTGACAGGAAGAGCCCAAAGCATTTGACAGAGTTCAAAATAATCTGAGAGCAAAACATAGAAAGCACCATTAAAAAACAAAATAAAAAACTGAAAAAAATGCTGTCCAATTTTGCTTCTCTATATAGCAAGAAATGCATGAAAACACGTTCTTGAATCTCAATAATGAAGATCTTAGTGAATTCTTTCAAGTTTACAATTCATTTATAATTTTGTGTATCAGATGACATATTGCTGTGATCCATCACATTAAAAATGCAATAAAAAAGAACATGATATCTCCTGAATGGACAAGAATTGACACATTTTTAGGAACCACATCACTAGCTTTCTAGGAACTATATACCATGGCAATTAAGACAGTTTCATAATGGTAACGTGACTGACAAATAAATCAATAGTATACAATAAGGAGTTCAGGAAAGCTCTGTAAAGAATTCAGGGATAGACCCACACAGGAACGGCCAGCTGATTTTTGACACAGGTACAAATGTAACACCACGAAAGAAAAATTGTCTTTTAAACAGATGACATCAGAACTGGACATCGTATAATAAAGACCCCTCAGACTACTAAATCTTATAATTTTACACCTTACACAAAACTAACTGAAGATGGATCATAAATCCAAATGTAAAATCTAAGCAATTTTTGAATGAAAACATAAAATAAAATCTTTCTGATCTAGGGTCAGGTGAACATGGCTCCAAAGGCATGATTCAAAAGAAAAAGCATATTTCATCATAACTTTTATTTTTGAATATTTATTCATTTGAAAGGCAAACAGACATATCTGCAACAGCCAGAACTTGTGCCTGAAGGTTCATGGCACGTTTACTCAAATAGCCAAAGACAGAAATCAGCTCCAAAATCTTCAATGGTGAATGGATTAAGAATGAATGGTATACCTAAACCGCAGTACAAGCAATAACACAGAGGAATCTCAAGAGCATCATGTCGAGTGAAAACGCCAGCACCAAGGGTTACGTCCTGCATGGTCCCTTTGGCAACACCTTCTCAATGTGATGAACCTCAGTGGCAGGGAGCGATCAGGCTGGAGCTGAGGCTGGGGCACGTGTGCATAGCTTCATGATAGCGATGAATGCAGCATCAGGCAGAATCTTCCCTGTACCAGCACGGTGGGTGCACTTGCACAAACTGAGAAGCTAGGACATCACTAGATGGCATGACCTTAGGGGACTATCACTGTCTGTGCAATCTCTAGTTGACCAAGGCGTCTTTATAAGGCTCATGAACGTATCAGATTTGACAAAGAGTGTGTCCTTGTGATAATGGAACAGTTTTGTGTCTTGAAAAGATGCTCGTCTCTACACACATGAGAAAACTTCTTAAAACCACACATACACACAAATTAAAAAGATTACACAAAAACTGGTAAATATTTTCCTGTATTGGATTCTTAGTACATGTTTGTCTACACTCCTCTAACAGAGCTAGGACATTCAGTAGAGGTAGGATATCGCTGAATTGTATCACCTAAAATAAAGCATTGCAAGTATGCACTATACTCACCTCTGCCCAGAGGACCAAATCAACTTTCGAAGCATCTTCTATTTACATTCTCTACCAGACTAAAGTGTGGGCCTGCTAGCAAAATTAGGTGTAAAAGGAGATGTCTGTACTTGCAACTAAAATTTTTTATTGTTTGAAGACAATGGACATTAATTTAAAGTTGGGAGTAATGAATAGATCACCAAGGCCAGTGGGTCAGAAGAAAGTCAGTGTCACACCTACATGTTATGTCTATATACGATTTTGACTGTGGTTAGAAAGACACGAAATTGGCTGGAAGTAAGCAGGCAAGAATCCCACTGAGTACGACAGGCAGCATCCCGTGACTACCCACCTCTGCAGCTTATTCCCTCTCTCCAGAGCCCATGCCAACAGGAAGTGGTCGGTGAAACCCCAGGAGAGCCACGATCTCCAGTGTTCTGGATGTGGCCGCGACGCCCGTAGCACAGGGAAATGCTCCACTCCTGCTACCTGTCACTGGACACAGTGCCAAGACGGGATGTCTTGAGAGCCGAGGGGTCAAAGGAGGGTGCTGAGAGGCTAGGAGGAGCCAGGACCTCAGAGACCAGCATACAGTGACAGCATGGAGCTACTGTGGACCCCCGATGTCCACCTGAAGCCCGCTAGTGACCAAGTCTACAAGCATTGCCTGTGTGCAGTCCATACTGCGTGCTCTGTTGCTGTAGAAAAACCAGATCACCCAAAACCAACAACCCAGCCTCTAATGGTCACCTCTCATGCTCTGTGTTGCTTAAGCTCTTATGCATTTTGGTAATTTTAGTCATTTTAAGAGACTTTGGTAAGAAGAGTTCAACAAACACATTATGTAAGATGCCTAAATGTCAAGCATAAGATGAACATGGGGTTTTTTGGACCACTGGAGATAGTGTGAATTAGTCAAAGAAACATCTTTGAAAGTGAGTCTGCCATTAGAGACAACAGAGCTCTTTAATAATTTAGCCCAATGTCTGACTAAACTTTATTTCTGAACTGACAAACATTGGACTTAGGAACAAATCAGAGCATTTCGGCTCAACTAGATTCAGTGCTTATTTTATCCAGTAACACTGTCGACTAATTCAGTTATTTTGACAGAAATTAGCTTGTTCTGGACCCTCGTTCTCTTCAGTTAGATAAAATGAGATTTATACTCAAGAGGCTCTAAAGATTAACACACGCGTGGGCCCTCAATGCAGATGCACAGAATTGTGGTTCCACCAGTGAGTGTTGCTGCAGTTGGAATCTACAGAATGAAGTTTACTTGTCTCCAACAAAACAGACCTTAAGACCCAGAGGCTCTCCTACCCCTCACCTTTCTGTCTTAGCTATTTGTCCATCTTTGTTGTATAACTTTGAGAAAAAGTATGTACTAAAAGCATATTCATTCATAGTTTTCATGGAGAAAATTGAAGAATAAAGAGGTTAAATAAGTACTCAATGTCACAAAGCTAATACAGCATAGGGTTTGAAATTCAACCCAGAAATCAGATTTTTCCTGCCAAATATTACAGCATGTGTACATACATCCAACCTCATCCACACTGCCAGAGCACATTTCAGCAATGTACAGCTGCTAGGAAGATGTGCTCTTACTGCATTTTTCCACAGAGAGAGTCCAGGTTATGGTGGTGTTCAGGTGGAGGGAAAACTTGACTTAGCAAAAATCACTTCTTAGGCTGCCCTGCTGTCCAGAGATTCTCCACTTGTCCACATTTCTAGCTCCTGTCCAGCATTCATGTCTGCAGATGTAACACTTGAAACCCTTGCCTCCCCACACATAGTGGGTAGTAGTACACCAGGGTCCCTGTCTACAGAATGAGTGGGCACTGTAATCAGTGCTGAATAAGAAAACACATGAATAATAAAGACTCCGTCTGAGGAATGAAACTGCAAATTATGCCCTGTGGATTGACACAAGCAAAAGATGGAGAATTCAGGAGGACTCCTTCAAGAACCAAATGTGTAGAATTCACATGGGTTGTAGGATTAGCTTCTCATTTTCCACACAAAAATATTCACGTGGATTTTCATTAGGACTTCATTGAATATATAAATTGATAGAAGATAATTAATATATTTAATTATTGCTGTTCTAATTTATAAAAATAATATATCCTTCACTTTATTTAAACCTAAATATAGTATTATGTATTATTTCTATATAATAGTATTTAAAATGAATGATATATAAATACTAAAAACAAATATTATATCAGTGATAATCTAATATGTATAACTAATATATTTAATCATTTCTATGATTCACTATATAATCTGTGATAATACTTCTAGATAATGAAAATATATAATGGTATATAATAATATCTTTTTCTGTCTAGACATCTTGTACTTTACAGATTAATTCCTAATGTCTGATGTTTCTTGACACAATTATAAATGATAGCACATGAAAATAATTTTGTAGTTGCTGATACCTAGCACTGTATCTTATGATATTACTCATTTTATACATTGAGTCTCATGGTTCATCCTGCATGTTTAGTGGGGTTGCTTCATGATTTTGACTACAATCATTCTAACATATTAAACCTAATTTCAGTTTCTTGTCATATAGCACTGACTAAGGTGTCCAGGAAATGTTTATTTTAGATGACTATTTAATATTGCTTGTTTCATTCCTTACTTCAAGCTATCCATATTTCACCACTGCCTGCAGTTATTCCATGATTTTTGTAGTTAGACTTTCTTACAAGCAGATGTCTAGGATTATCTCCAAGATTCCCACTCCCTGTGTACACAGACATATAATCCCCAGCCCTGAATGAGGGCGAGGCCTGTGGATGCGAGGGGTTTTTCTCTTTCCCTCTTGCTAACCCACACCCAAACATCTATTTGGGAAGATATCTTTCTCTTTCTCTCACTCTCTGTCTCTGTCTCTCTGTAACTCAGCCTTTCAAAAAATGTTTTTTAATAAAATCTGTTTGACAAAGTTACTTAAGGTAACTAGTTCTTTATCCCTAACCCTTCAATCTAGCTAACCTCTTCATTTGTAATGAATAAACGCTAACTTAAAAACTGTTTTGCCTAGTCTTCTTTATCATGATCTCTCACGACTTGAATGTGACTTAACCATTCTTGAGGGCCGATTCCACAGAGCTTAGGTGTGGTATTGCTGGAGATCCGGTGAGGGAAAGGACCATCACAACGCCAGCAGCATGTGTAGGCACAGCATGAATAAGCATGTTTCAAAGCGAACACTGTTTTGAAAGAAAGAGCATCACATTAAAGAGTCAACAGAGCAGGATTTTTGGTATTTCACATCTAAAGATTGGTGCTGTAGAGGTTCTTATACCTGGTGTCTTTTTAGTTCCTAAGCAGTCCCAGTTTCCAAACCATCAGTGAGAGGCGACACACAACATGCCTGTTTGGAAAGGTTGAGTATCAGTGCACATTCAAGCAGCCTTTTGAAGTGCAAACACGGCTAACAGTGTTCTGGTTGGCATGTGCTATGTGAATGGCGGTAGAATGGAGGAAAATTATTTCTCCCTGGCTTTGATTCTGACAAACAGCTCTCAACTGCTCAGAGCTTCAAAGCCTTGCCCTGCCTTCAACGTAGTTTGAAGTTTCCGTTTCTTGTAGACATGTGTTCAGATGGCATGGGTATATTGACAAAAAATATTGAGGATTGTCGATTAGATTATGGATCTTGTGTCAAATTAAAAATAAACCTCAGAATTCCAACAATGAGAAAGTCTTGTCCTCACGCCCAAAGCGAGCTGAGGTAAAGAGTATGCATGACACATAGTAAAGTTTGTGAATTTTATGATACACTGCCTAGAAGTTGAGATTATTCTTACCATCCATTTGACAATATAGAAATAAAAAAATGACTATTGCTGAATACTGAGGCTTGATAGTAATCATTGAGAAATTTCTGTCTAGAACATTTGAAACATGAATGGTCTCTAAGTGTCCTTTGAGCAAAGGAACAAGTAGGAAAAGAAGATCAGATGCAAGATATTGTCTGGAGTCTTGCATTTTTAATGATCTGAATAAATGCATGCTAGGAAGAAATTAAATATGTTTCTTGATGGAAGATATGATCAGAGAGCAAAACTAAAACCTTTAAAGAATAGGGCTTTTGCAGGTTGTTATGCTTTGTTCTGCAACTTAATGAAATTCTTGGATCAGCCAAGTACATTGTGATATTGTCATACACTATGAAAACTGTCAGTAAACACTCTGAATTAGTTAGAATATTTTGAAAAGTATTTTCCATCCTATGAAGATCCATGGACAAGAAATTTATGAATGTACAACCCACTTCTTTCACAGAACTATCACATAAACTGAAGTACAATTTTACCTAACAATTTGTTTTGCCTAGGTACCAATGTATATATGATTTTTTGAAATTTCATCTGTTTTATTTCAGATAAAAGCTAAAGATAAAGGTTCTGGGCATGCAGAAATTGCCTTAAATTTTATTTAGTTTTCAATTCCTGTCAAGACACTTCTGAAAGATTATTTCAAGTGTTTTTGTACCAAATTAAAAAAAAATAGTTTAGATGGATATTATTCTGTGTTAGTAGCATACAGTAATTCAAATAGACTATGTATATATTGAGTAGCAAATAAGGTATAAATTCATTAGTCATATTAAAAGTTTGTATATTGAAACATTAGCGTTTGTTGGGGCCGGCACTGTGACAAAGTAAGTTAATCCCCCGCCTGCGGCACCGGCATCCCATATGAGCACCGGTTCTCGTGCCAGCTGCTCCTCTTCCAATTCAGCTCTCTGCTGTGGCCTGGGAAAGCAGTAGAAGATGGCCCAGGTCCTTGGGCCCTTGCACCCGCATGGGAGACTGGGAAGAAACACCTGGCTCCTGGCTTCAGATTGGCACAGCTCCAGCCATTACAGCCATCTGGGGAGTGAACCAACAGCAGGAAGACCTTTCTCTCTGTCTTTCCCTCTCACTGTCTGTAAATCTACCTCTCAAATAAATAAATAAAATCTTTTAAAATAAGAAATATTAGTGTTTGTTAAAATTTCGTATGTATGCATTAATACAAGAAATCAAAATTTCTGTAATTTTTGGGTAGTTACTATTGAATGTTGACAATAAAATGTTACAAATCTATCTATACAATCTGTCTGTGCAATTCCAAGGAACAAAATGCAGACTTTTGTAATTCTTTTTCTTTCTTATGTTTAGTTGGGTTAGACTGTAAAGAAGTTGATTTCTTTTCATTTAATACAGGCATTAAATATCAGGACATAGTTTGCATCCCTCTAGTTTTTTTTTCAAAATAGTCTTATTGTTCTAATAATTCATTTTCACTATATATCAAAGTTCATCAATGTAGTATGTATTGGGAATAAAAAGAAGCAAGTAAAAGAAATCAAATCTAAAAAAGTTTTTTTTTTTTTTTTTTTTTTTTTTTAAAGTCCATTCTTTAACAGAGTTTGAGAAAACAGGGATGGCTCTTACAGTGATGGTGTGGCCTTCATCTCAGACCTAATTTGTGATTTCATTGTGTGAAGGTTCTGCAAACCCTGCCCACCAATCTGGCTCACAGGACCCTGGACTGACTTGCCGCCAGCCACCTGGACGGCCTCGTGTTTAACCACGAGCTCTGCCTTACTCCTGTCCCTAAAGGCCACTACTAGCAGGGGAACGGGACAAGATTAATGGCAGAATCCAGTCAAGTCGAACAACTAAGAACTTGCTATCAGAATCTGAGACCTGAGGAAGTCGGGTTTGATTCCTGCCCTTCTGTCCTGAATCTGTTTCTCTGACCTGAAGGGACTGCAGATCCAGGCTGTCTCTGACTCCGCAGGCCTCAGTTTATCCTCCCAGTGGTAGCTGGAGCCAGTGACGGGGAGGTTACCTCCCAGAGAGAGGGCGACCTTGCCCTGGCTTGGCAACCCTTCTTCATGTCCTCAATCTAGTTCGCTGTTTGACAGCTTTGCCTGTCCCCGTCACATTGACGACAGTGATACACCACGCCTGCTGTGCACGCTGCAGTCAGTTAAAACCCGTGGAACACGAGGATCCCTGAATTATGTGCTGTGAAGAACCCACACTTGAATGTCCGCTTTCAAACATGCCCTGAGCCTTGCTGCCCTGCGTTCTGTTGTGAGTTTGCACTTGCAGGAATTTCGTCTTCCCCACTGTTTGCAGGAGCTGAGAAGGGAAGTCCTTCCAGACAAGGCGGTTCAGAGGGAGTGCACGCCCTGGGCTGGCCGGCTCCTGGGCTTGTCCGTCATCTCCCGCAGAAAGGCCACGGTGGGCAGCGCAGGTGGATTTTCCACTTCCAGTAGCAGCACCGCCGGGGAGGCACGAGGCACGGGCTTCCTGGACTCATCACTACACAGAGGGCGTTGAAGCGTTACCAAGTGGCATTTCTCATCATTGTCTGCTGAGGCCCGGGTTCCGGACAGGGTGGCCGCCCTGGCTGCGAGAGGCCGGGCCCTGACCGCGGCCCAGTGTCCTGACCACAGCCCAGTGCGGGGCTCCGCCAGGACTGGGCCTGCTCGCACAACCTCCCGGGCGGCTTGCGGCCCGGGCTGGGCTGAGGCAGTGAGGGCGGACCCGTGGCTGCAGCACCGGCCCCGCGGAGGGCCAGGCTCTGCACCGCGAGGGCACGAGGCCCACCCTGCTGAGCTCCAGCGGCCGCCATGCTCTGGGTTTGTGTTTGCTAGCTTTCCCGGTGGGCCTGTCATAGAGGAGTGCCCATGTGTGTTGTTCTGTACTAAACAGCACAAGGGGAGGTCTGGAGTCTTAATCATAAAACTCACAGTTTGTGCATTTGAACATTTTCTTTTGTCCGTGAGTCTTTCAGTCTCTCTTGGCTTTGTACACTGGCTACAGTTGGGATTAATTTACAATTTTTTTTTTTTTTTGACAGGCAGAGTGGACAGTGAGAGAGAGAGAGAGAGAGAGAGAGAGAGAGAGAGAGAGAGGTCTTCCTTTACCACTGGTTCACCCCTCAATGGCCGCTGCGGCCGGCACACCGCGCTGACCTGAAACCAGGAGCCAGGTGCTTCCTTCTGGTCTCCCATGCGGGTGCAGCGCCCAAGTACTTGGGCCATCCTCCACTGCACTCCCGGGCCACAGCAGAGAGCTGGCCCGGAAGAGGGGCAACCGGGACAGAATCCGGCACCCCGACTGGGACTAGAACCTGGTGTGCCGGCACCGCAGGCAGAGGATTAGCCTATTGAGCCGCGGTGCCAGCTTTAATTTACATTTTGTATTTACTAAATACAGTCATTCATTGTAGTACTTGAACATGAATTCCAAACATATAGTATTTTCCAAGTGACGTTTCTTCTGAGAATGATAATATGAAGAGAGCAGAGACTTAGATCTTCTCCTTAATTCTATTATGGTCCAACACAGGGCTGACGCTGCCTCTGGTCTACTACGGTTTTCCTAGGAGTTGTTCTTCTCTTCATAGGAAACGGTCTTCAAAAAGTCCATGAAGTGTGCATATTATGAAAATCTGGAGTCCAAAATTACTTTGCACCAAAATAAACTTACATTTTAATTCTGTTTTCCATTGGATGTTTTGATGTACCTGTGTGTTTGTCAATCCATAGGGAGAGACCAGGTATGCACTTCAGACATGTGTACATATGAACACCTATTTATGAACACACCTTGTGAATGCAGCACGTGTTACCAGACACGGATGTGATTTTTCTTCAGCATTTTCTGAGTTTTTATGTAACAAAAGTTTCTCGCTGGTTAAGCTTGATATTTCATTTGTGTGACAGATTATAATGAGCAAACTCTGATGGGGAAGATGCGAGAAGAGGGAATCTGTAACCACTGGCCATTTCTGTGTATTCCATGTACTTCCCAAAGTATTTTTTAAAGAATTATTTTATTTATTTGAAAGACAGAGCTACAGAGAGAGGTAGAGCCAGAGAGCACGAGGTCTTCCATTCCTCTGGTTCACTCCCCAACTGGCTGCAATGGCTGGAGCTGCGCTGATCTGAAGTCAGGAGCCAGGAGCTTCTTCCAGATCTCCCATGTGGGTGCAGGGGCCCAAGGACTTGGGTCATCTTCTACTGCTTTCCCAGGCCACAGCAGAGAGCTGAATTGGAAGTGGAGCAGCCAGGACTAGAACCGGCTTCCATATGGGATGCCGGCGCTTCAGGCCAGGGTGTTAACCCACTGCGCCACAGTACAAGCCCCTCAATTATAACCAATTATTACAATCATTTCCTATGGTAATTATGAACAACCGTATATGAAGGTACCTCAAATACTTCAGGGAAAATGGAATTAAAATGTAAGTTTATTCTGTGCAGATTTTTTTTGAAATCCTTGAATAGTTGTTGCATGAAATTCTTGACAAGCTCTCATATGCACGAATTTCAAAACTTTTTGCCCAAAACTTATTTTAATGCCATTTTCCATTAATTTTTTGAAGAACCCTCATGTTATGAATGAGAAAACTAAATTCAGAGAGGATGAATAATTTCTGTGATTTTGAAACATTTTCCATGATGAGCACCTCAGCTTTATTGTAGTATATCCTCATTTAGCCAGAACATATCATAGATGCTCAAAGCAATTGGCATCTTTTTGGATCTAGTCTCCATTATTTAGTCATCTGTTAACTATTATTACTCAGAATGTGATTCCTACATAACGGCATGCATCCTTTAGGGGTGGTGGCTCCACCTGCAGACATAAAACAATGATAAGGCAAAACAAAACCCTGGCATGACAAAGGCTAACCAGAACCCATGGCCATGCACACTAAGGTATCTGGTTGCTGAAGAGCAGTCAGTGCTGTGGGTCTCCCTGCTGGAGAGCCTACCAAGGCTCCCTCCAGACCCCCTCTCGCTGCTGTGAGGAAACCTCAATTCTCAGGCCCTTTGAGAAGTCATCAGCAATCGCTGTCCTACTGACAAACAAAAATGATGGATGTGAAAGGCATTCGGTCTACAAAGAGTTGGATCAATTACTTTCTGTATTCCTCAGTGATGACCATTATACTTCATTGTATTTACAGCAGTTATATACACGATACAATCTATCCAGTAGTAGATTCTTTAAGTATTACTATATCCTTAGAATTGTATCTATGAACTACATTGAATCTATTGTCTTTGTACTAATATCACATTAGCATGAGAATAAATGAGAAAAAATAAAATAAGATCGTGGAAGCAGCTATTGCTTGTAAGCTTCTTGCCAGTTCGCAGGCACTGTGACTATTAATGGCGACTGTTAGCTGGGGCTGAAATCTCATGCCCAGTGTTTTACCTGCTTCATTGAAAACCGAGAGTTTTAGGTTTTTAAAGTTACAACAGGCTTTTGCACATCTGTCTTTCTTTAAGGTTTTATATACTACTTTTTGTTTGTCATCTCTTTTCCCACAGTATACACGTAAATACTTTCAAGGACTTCATGTGATTACCTATAACATTTGGTTTCTTTTTGTTTATTTATTTACTTGAAAGTCAGAGTTACACAGAGAGAAGGAAAGGCAGAGAAAGAGAGAGAGAGAGAGGGTTTTCATCCGCTGGTTCACTTCTCAGTTGGCCGCAACAGCCAGAGCTGCACTGATCCGAAGGCAGGAGCCAGAAGCTTCTTCCAGGTCTTGCACACAGGACAGGGGTCCAAGGACTTGGGCCATCCTCCACTGCTTTCCCAGGCTATAGCAGAGAGCTGGATTGGAAGTGGAGCAGCCAGGACTTGAACTGGCACCCATATGGATACTGGCACTGCAGGCAGCAGCTTTACCAGCTATGCCACAGTGCCGGCCCCAACATTTGGTTCCTATTAGACTATCTAATCACTTTGTAGTGGCAAGGGCCAGCACACCTATTCTATTCATCTTTTTTCTCAGGGCCACTAATTGAGACTCAAGTCATTGAAGACATTGGGTATGACATCGCCTCCTCCCTTCGAGTGTGGACAGGGATTTAGTGTCCAGTCCCGAAGAAGTCTGGAGCCCGTACTCACAGATTTGGTGTTGGTTTTGAAAACGAGCCTTCCTCACGTGATGCTCAGGACAGAAGTAAACGGCCCCACTGAGTTCATGAGTGGGTTGGAGCATTTTTATCACTTCCACATCATCACACACACGCGATCCCCTGCCTGTCTGCTCCGCACTCCGTCAGGGAGGCTGTGCCTACTGAGCCGTTGTAGAAATAAATCTTACCCGTTTCTGTTTGATTGCATGATTCTGTCTGAAATGTGGTCTCAGGCTACAGATGGTTGATCCAAAGGTGACATTTTCCTGTCAGTACCTCACTTGTCCTCGAAGAGAAGGCTGGAATGCAACACTATCAACCTGAGTTGTGAAATGTTCTTTCCTTTTGTTTCTTAACAACCACTGATTCAATTTCAAGCACATCACCCCGTTGTCCAGACGAGCAGCTCCTCATTCAGAACATTTTCGGATCCTGTGTTTGGGCTGGTGTCTTGGTGTTGTATCTGCTTCCTATTCCTGATTGTCATGGCTGTTACTGCCCTGGCCATGCCACTCTGAGTCTCAAAGCAGAGGAAAGGCGCACAGAGATCCAGCAGTTCCCCGGAATCCACTGCTGGGGTCCCGTCAGGGTGGCAGCAGGGGCTCTGCTGACGTAGTTCTGAGAAAACCCTGTCCATCTGACTTTTCTTACAAAAAAATGGCCCCACAACAAGGCCGTTTGCAGGCTTGTCTAGGAGCCAAAAGCTCGTATGTGATATACATAATAACAAAAGTGCTTTATTTTGCTTATAAAACAGATGCAGACTTTATTTTGCAATTTTGACATTAACTCTGTTGCCTCCTGTCCACATACTAGCTGACCTGTCCTTATTTTTACTAAGGAGAGAGGAATTGTGCCATGTTATACCAGGCCTGGGAAGATCCAGGGGTTCTGGAGAATTGATGTGACAAGTAAATGGTCTGATCCAGGCACAAGAAGATCTGTTATCTCCCCATGCAAACCCTCCCCAGCAGAGAATGTGCCCGTAGCAGGCGGGATTTCCAGACTTTATCATGTTTTCACAATTACGGCAAGTTACAGCTGAGCGCACTGCATGTGGTCATGAGGCAGATAAAGGAACATTATTAAGTGTTCTAGTTGGATTGAACACTTGCATGTTTGAATAATTTATAAATACCTTGAGAGAGCTAGTTATGGGAAGATATTTTACTTCCTGCTTCATTTTCTAATGCTTTGCTGTATATTGTGAGATAAGTACTTTCTGTCTATACAAAAAGTTTTTGGGGGCTGGCAAAGCCACCACCTGCAGTGCTGGCATCCCATATGGGTGCCGGTTCGAGTCCTGGCTGCTCCACTTTTGATCCAGCTCTCTGCTATGGCCTTGGGAAAGCAGTAGAAGATGGCCCAAGTCTTCGGGCCCCTGCAGCCATGTGGAAGACCCAGAAGAAGCTCCTGGCTCCTGACTTCAGATCGGCGCAGCTCCAGCCGTTGAAGCCAATTGGGAAATGAACCAGCAGATGGAAGACCTCTCTCTCTCTCTCTCTCTCTCTCTGCTTCTCTGTGTAACTCTGACGTTCAAATAAATAAAATTTTTAAAAGTTATATTTAAAAAATTATTTATTTGAGGAGAGGGAAAGAAAAGGAGGGAGAGAAGGAGAGAGAGATGAGAGAGAGGGAGGGAGGTGGGAGGAAAAAGAGAGAAAAGGAGAGAGAGAGAGAGAGAACCTGTAATACACACACAGAGACAGCCCTCCCACCCACTGGTTCACTCCCCAGACACTTACAGTGCAGTGTCTGGGGTTGAGCCAAGGCTAGAGCCAAGAACATACTCCAGGTCTTCCACCTGGGTAACAGGAACCCGCTATTTGAGCCATCAACGCCTCCTCCCAGTTTCTGACTTGGTAGGAGGCTGGGTTTAGGAACTTGAGGCAGCAGTTGAACTCAGGTCCTCCAACATGCGATGTGGGCATCCTAACTGCCAGACTGGACGCCTGCTCTCCATACAGGAAGCAGGGCTACCACTTTGGCCTTCACACGTGGTGGGCACTGAAAATCAAGCAATAAGAGTTGACATTCACACAGATGATGCAAGAGAGAAGCCTTGTTTACATCCTAGACACACGGACCAGCGAGTTGAGAACATATCTGGGCACGAGGGCTGTCCCCAACAAGCTCGTGAGTCTGTATAATTCACATTGGATTGATAAGGAAAGGACATTTGTTTTGTGTTTCTGCAACTGAGTCTTTGAAAATAAACTTGTAAGTTGAAGCCTCAAATTTTTACTGTGCTCAGAGATTCATTTAATCAGCTATCTGAAGAAGACCTAGAGACAAAATGTGTAATATCTTTTCTGTAGGAAGGGCAATTAACATAACTCTGTTAGAAACTCTGGCTACCAAACCCAGAATGAAGCGTCCTCTATTGCAGACATCTTCGCCATGCTCCTTCTAACGGGGTCATGTGGCGGTGGCCTTGGCAGTGCGCCTTTAGCAGAGCGACCAGGCGATCCAGTGAGTGACCTCCTCTCAGCCACCTGCCCCCCGCCCCGCCCCCAGCAGCCTCGCTGAGTCGTTGTGCACAGCCACTATTGTGGGATCAGACACTCTTTCTTGCTTTCACTGTTTGCTTGTTTTGTGATTAGAAGCCCGGAAGGTCAAAGTCAGCTTTTTGTGAGTGACAGGATGAGAGGAAGCAAAGTCTTCAGAGCTGTGGGCACCAGAGCTCCTGCTGGGTGGAGCAGGCAAGTGTGAGGTCGAGTGTGAAGAGAGGTTCCCAGGAAGCTCCATGAGGTAAAAAGCACTGGCATTGAGGCCCGCAGTGCCCACACCTGGCCATACATCACACAGGTCAACCCTCTCGGGGGTCAGAACTGGCCACTCTCCACAACAAAGCACAGACATAAATTAGACTAGAAACTTGACGAAACGTTAGAATGTTACACTAATGCTCAGTTTAAGAAAATACAGGGGGCTGGTGCTGTGGCGCAGAGGGTTAATGCCCTGGCCTGAAGCTCTGGCATCCCATATGAGCACTGGTTTGAGTCCCGGCTGCTACACTTCTGATCCAGCTCTCTGCTGTGGCCTGGGAAAGCAGTAGAAGATGGCCCAAGTCCTGGGGCCCCTGCATCCACATGGGAGACCTGGAGGAAGCTCCTGGCTCCTGGCTTCAGATCAGCTCAGCTCCGGCCATTGTGGCCAGTTGGGGAGTGACCCGTAAATGGAAGACTCTCTCTCTCTCTCTCTCTCTCTCCTCTCTCTCTTTCTCTGTTTCTCTCTCTCTCTCTGTGTGTGTGTGTGTCTCCTCTCTCTGTGTAACTCTGACTTTCAAATAAGTAAATAAATCTTTTTTAAAAAAGAAAATACAAGTAGGAGTACACAGAGGGTGCAGAAAGGAGGGTTCATGGCCGGTGACCTGCGGGACTCAGGGTAGGCACAGCTGCACAGGTGATGGGGCGGGTGGGGTGCAGGTGGGGGAAGAGGTGGCCTCACGGCAGGGAGTACAGTGAGGGAAGGCTCTGCGGTGCCCTGCCTCCCACCAGTGCTGGGTTGGGCCCCCAGAATATAACATTCTGACAGCCGTGGGCACTTGGAGGACCAGTGTCCCAGAACTTAGAGTATCCCTGGATGTGACTGCTCTGGGGAACTTAACCTTAGCTGGGGATGATCAGGAGTTAGTGAACTAGCTCCTGTGTCATGTGGTTACAAGTATTAAGGCTTTGGTAAACACAGTTTGAGACCTCAGGGCTTCTGCCCATCCTGGAGAGGCCTTCAGGAGGCTGGGAATCCATTACCCTGCCCACGGTGACTGCAATGCAGACGCTTGTATGTTTGCCCATTTTTGGCTGGCGAACCCCATGGCCAAACTGAAGCATGTTTCTTTTAAGATTTATCTTCTTCCGAGCCCGTATTTACCTGTTTTCCCCTTCCTTTTCTGTATTCTACTGAAGATCCGTCTCAAAAGGAACTACAGGGGAAAACCGAAATCAGCCATTATCTGGATGTGTTATAGATCTAACTGCAATTTCTATTGAGGCAGACAGAGCTAAGCAAAAGGGTAATTAACTGCAGCATAGTTATGATGTTGCAAGAAGAAACACTTGTTCATCCATAGAAAATGGATTGTGACAGGCCGCACCTGTCCTGCTGTCCCCTCTGCTTTCCTCAGAGCAGTCGCAGTTCTGACCCAGCTGTCTGGCACCCGGCCTTGCTTCCCGGCAGCGTTCTAGTCCCTGGCTTCCCACCAGAAGCCTCTGCTTTTGGACTTCTAGAAGCATAAGGTACGTGGTTGTCCCGTTGGCGCAGGGTAAGGGTGAAGCTTGCTCTGGGAGGTGGAGCTTGTGGCAGTGGGAGGTCCACTTTCACGTCTGATGGAGTGCAGGGGATATTTATAAAGCCTTGACCACATGACCTCCTGAGGATTAGAGTGAAGCCTAAGCACTGACCGGTAACCCTTACCTCCCTCTCCCTTTTCCGGCTCTCAGAAGGGAGTAGAACGGGGACCCTAAAGAACTCCAGCTGCGGTGATCGGATTCCAAACTGTGTTAATAGCTTTGCCCCACCTGTGCTCCTAAACATCAAACGTGGGGACTTCAAGTGCTACTGCTGTGCCTCAGTTTATCATTCCACATCTCCTTGTCCCTCTGGTCACACCCTGATCTCCTGTGGATGGCAAGTTGTAACATTTTCACATGGGCCCCAGGTTCACTGGATTTGAACACACACTATTGCCTCACTTTCTCCCCTAATATTAGAGTTTGAACCTGTATCCTGGCTCTGGGCGAAGGCAATCATCTTGCATGTGTTGATCTAATCAAGGAACAACTACTGACACTTTTCATGGCCTTGGCATTAAGCAAGGTGCTGGAGACGAAATGGTGGGAAAGCACGGACGGTGGTTTCCCAAAAGCCTCATCCTGCACGAAAAGCCCAAATCAGGTGGTCGGTGTCCTGATTCCAGGAAGGAGATCACATGGAGCTGCAACGCAGTGTGTAACCAGGCAGTTCACTCTTCATTGGTTCATTAGGCTTTAATAATTTAAAGGTTCATTATTTCCCAGGCGGTGTATTGCCCCACTGTCATCTCTGTTTTATTATACCAATCTGGTCCATGTAAAGGAATAGTTGATGGCAAACTTCAGGGGAACACATCTCTGGTTTCCCTAATATGCCTGGATGTCTCTGCAGACCCAGTCTGCTTCCTTCCCCACCTCGCTCTCAGCCCTGGCTGGCTGATCTGCACGAGGTGACCACCGTGTGTTCTCAGCCAGTGGGAGTGCTCACGTGGCATCAGAGGGAGCAAGAAGAGCAAACCAGGTGCTTATTCTCTCAGCTCTCTTCCTGCGGGTTCACCGTGCATTCTGCTCATTTCTCCGTGCTTGTCTATTTAGGTGGCTATAGGGAATTCAACAGAGACTTGACGGTGTTCTTCTTCTTTTTTTTTTTTTAAGATTTATTTTATTTATTTGAAAGACAGAGTTAGAGAGAGAGGTAGAGACAGAGAGAGGGATCTTCCATCCGATGGTTCACTCCCCAGATGGCTGTAACGGCCAGAGCTGCACCAATCCAAAGCCAGGAGCCAGGAGCTTCCTCTGGATCTCCCACATGGGTGCAGGGACTCCAGGCCTTGGGCCATCTTCTACTGCTCTCCCAGGCCATAGCAGAGAGCTGGATCGGAAGAGGAGCAGCCAGGACTAGAACCGGTGCCCATATGGGATGCCGGCGCTGCAGGCCAGGGCTTTAAACCGCTGTACCACAGCACCGGCTCTGATGGTGTTCTTTTTCAAAGTCAGAAAAAGGACCTAGGGAGATTGCAGAGATAATCATGGAAAATAAGACAGTTTTGGAAAGCAAAACTATCTTCATGAACCTTGTGAAGACAAAATTTCCTAAGTAGGACTCAAAAAGAGTAATTCATGAAGATTGAGGAGTGGGACTATGTTAAAATTTAATAATGGTCATAACTTCATAACACGGTGAACATTATGGTCTCATTCTTTCACAGTTGTTGAGTTAAAGGCCATTTTATCCTATGTAAGTTTACATCTACTCCAGCTCATGTTTACTTCTGCTTTGGTGGAATATCTGTTTCTTTTATTCCACCTTCAATACATATTTATCTTTACTGGCATATACTTGCATCTTATTTATTTGTTTCTTTTTCAAATCTATTCAGCTAGTCTAAATCTTTTAATTGAGAAATTTAAACTATTTGAATTCCAGGTTGTTATTCATAGGTATGGACTTATTCCTATCATTTTGTTAATTGTTTTTTAACTGTTTTTAATATCCTTTCCTTTCTTCTTTCTCATTTATCTTTATGACTTGTTGATTTTCTATTTTGACAATGTTTCTTTTATGTTTTGTATATCTGTCCTACAATTGGATTTTTATATTTTTGTGTGTTCCATCTTGAAGTTTCCCTTTCTCTTTTGTGTTAGAACTGTCTTACAGCTTTTCTGGGTATAGTATTCTTCACTGGCATTTATTTTTTCTTTCAGGACTTTGAATATTCCACCTTATTCTATACTGATCTTTAAGATTCTCCTGTTAGCCTTATCTATACTCCCTTATATGTGACTTGATACATTTCTCTTGCTGTTTTCAAAATTCTCCTTGTCTTGGACTTTTGGCAGTTTGAATACTCCTGGGAATTTACCCAAAGGAAATGAAATCAGCATATGAAAGAGTTATATGTACCCCACTTTTACAGTGCTCAACTCACAATAGTTAGGATATAGAATCAACCCAATCTCCATCTCTATTGATTGGAAAAATAAATTGTGTTATCTATACATGATGGAATATTATTCAGCTGTAAAAAAGAACATAATTTTGTATTTTGTAAAAAAGTGGATGCCACTGGAGGCCATTATGCTTAGCAAAATAAGCTCATCCCAAAAAGAAAAATATCATGTTTTCCCTGATTTGTGGTAACTTATATACAGAGTACAAAAATGTAACGTATATGAATAAAATTTTGAGATTTTGAAAAAAAAATAATGGTCATAACAGAAAAGTTAAGCCATAATGTGATCAAAGATATTTGTAATAGGTGGACCAGAGGTCTAGGGTCCATAAAATACAAACACTCAATAATTACAACAAAACAGACGATTCCTTAGAAAAAAAGGCAAGAGAGGTGGCACTTGATGGAGAAGCATATTTTCATAGTCAATACAAATAAACTTTAAGAGTTTTGCTTTACTAATAAAAGACATTCAAATTAATATCACAGTAGAACACTAAGATGCCCAAGGAAAATAAGCTGGCAGTATAAGTGTTTGCTAAGTTGTTGGAACAATGACAATCTGGCTACTATTGTTAGGTCTGTAACTTGTACAATAAACCCAGATAACAAATAGACAGTTTGTTAGGCCTGTAACTTGTACAATAAACCCAGATAACAAATAGACAGTTTTGGTCCTATAATTCTAATACCTGATATTTTCAGACCAGAAATGACTGCATATGTGTACAAAGAGAAACATACAATAATTTCCATAAAAGCACTGTTCATATTAGCAAAAAATTACTTTGAAGTAACAAAAATGTGCGCCAACAGCGGAACATACTGGTGCATTGATTAATAGAGTGCCGCACAGTCCGTCTTTTCAAGACCTAGCTAGCACACCACGCCGAGAATGCCCCAGCTGCTGGTTCTTCTTCCCTGTGCTAGGAACACATCTCTATAAGGCGATTTCCCTGCTCCTCTGTCCTTATCTCCCACGTGTTTACCACCAGAACCACATCACGCTCATTCCTATTCAGTGTCTGTATTGTGGATTGGTCCATGTAGGGACCTTTATTATCTACAGTTCAGCATGCAGGATTTTTCAACCCCCACCCTCACCTCTCCCGGGTACTGAAGGCTGAACAAAGTTGTGAGCTTGCCTTGTCTCTCTTCTGTCACCGGTGTCACTAGCACAATAGTGAATCTATAGCAGATGTTCTGTAAAAATATGCTCCAGGAAATATCTCCTGATGGGGAAATATCCTTTGATCCATGATAGCTAATTGTATTTAAACATGACATGACAATAAGTCTTCTTCAGTGTGGGGAAAGTATAATCACATTCATTTTTTTTACTCCAGTAATGTATTCCTAAGTTCTGATCAAGATGTTTTGGAAAAAAGGTCTGTTGGAGTTAAAAATAATTTTGAAATATGGTTTCATATTGCTCATTACAGAATATTTCTTACAGTAACATTATGTGGTTTTGAAAATCTTCCTAGGTACTTCCGACTCCAGTGAGTTGTCATGGAAAAAATCCAGTAAGCATATTTCGAGTGATATATTTTTCTTTTGCCCCTGCCAACCATTCTATAAATAGAAACCGAGACTATTTCTGCCTATTTCCTGTATCCATGCTTTCTACTAGCAAACTTCTATAGCAAGGCGAGATCAAACGACTTTTCTTGAGTGTTGGCATTTGTGGGTGAGTCAGCACCGTTCTTCTGAATTTCCCCCCAGATAACCTTCCATGTCATCCGGGGAAGCCGGTGTGGACTCTGTCCTCCACACACTGGCCAGCTGAGAGTGTTTCAGGCAAGGGTGGGGGCTGGGCGGCACAGCTTTGACATCCTCCAATGAGGTCAGCCCTCCGTGGCCACGAGCACTCACACTACCAAGTTCCTCTTCATCTGAGGGTGGATAATGGATCCTAGCTGAGGTCACCTCACTCGGAAACGTCCTGACAACACTGGCAGGGCTGTGTTAGGTCATTGCTTGCTGGCTGATGCGGATTCCTTGCTATCTGGGCTCTGATTCTGCAGAATAAGAACTAAACTCACGCACTTCCATAGCTTGTTATACGACTCACCTAAGTGGGTCTCGCTTAACGTTTGGAAAGAAGCAACACCATCCAGTGACACTTCTCCTAACACAGCAGACCTGCTTTAAAGAAGTATTAATGTGTTATTTCATAGTGTTCTATCCAACTTTTTATATTAGCCCCTGAATCATTCTTCTATAATACCCCTCAGTGAGAAACTGAAAAAAAGCCACGAAAACTGGAGGTGGCCCAGGGTCGCACTCTAAGAGCTGGAGGACCGAAAAGGCTCATTCATAACATCCGTTAACTCCGCCATAAGCACCTGCAAGTCCCCCTGGGTGAGAGAGCGTCCCTTAACGAGGGAGCTGCGGCGGTGGCGGCTGGGCGTTCTGCACCTCCTGGCCAGAGTGCACAGGCTGAAATCATAACGCGTGAGCAGCCCATCAGCGCACGGTCAGCACAGCCCTGCCCGTCCCCGGTTCTGCCCGGCGCAGCTGTATCAGGCTTACACAGGCCTCCCTGCCAGAGTCCAGTTCACCCTTCTCGGGGGCAGAAGGCCTGTCCGTTGGCCACTCCCCGGGGCACAGGACGGGAAGGCCACTGTTGTGAACCTCCTCTACACCCTACCTTAAGGCTTAGCTTCGTGAAGGGTCATCCCGCAACCAGGCCACCAGGTGATGTTCTCTCCATGTTAGCCAACAAGCGAAATAAGATTCTGAGATGTGGCCCAATGATGCAGGCGATTTAGATACGAACCTCATGCTGTCAGGTGTGAGAGCTTCAGACACTTCTCATAGCCGTCTGCTTTGAAGGGATGGCAAACGGTAGAGCATTTGGTGGAGGAGCTAGGTCACGACTTGGGTCGTCTGCATCCCACATCCACGTGCCTGGCTCAAGTTCCTCTGCTTCCAGTTCAGCTTCCTGCTGTGTGCACCCTGAGAGCCAGCAGCTGATGGCTTAGGCACTTGGGTCTCCGTCACCCGCCTAGGAGACCTGGAGTGGGTTCCAGGCTCCTGGCCATTGCAGGCATTTGAACCACTACATGAGTGATCTCTTCCTCTGTCTCTGGCTCTATCTCTTTGTCAAATAAAATGCAAATAAATAAAAATGAGAAAAAAGAAAATTGCAATCATTAAAAATGAAACTAAAAATAAATAGACTATACAGGAAAATAAGTAAAGAACTAGGATGCATGAAAATACAAATAAATAATTGAAAGTAGTCAAAATAGTTGTCATAAAAATGTGAATGAAATAAAGGATAATTAAAACATAAAAACTTTTATGGGATTGGAAAAAACAAAACAACACTAACAAATGCTTTCTATTAACAGGTTATTAATGGGTACTTGGGAAATAAAATTTACTCCACACTAAAATATAGTGCGTGTGTGGGGCAGGGGCTGGTATTGTAGCACTACTGGTTAAGCCAAGACCCGCAAAGCCCATATGAGAGTGTCAGTTCTGAGTCTCAGCTGCTCCACTTCAATCCAGCTCCCTGCTAACACACCTGGGAAGGCAGTGGAAGATGCCACAAGTACTTGGGCCCCTGCCACCCATGTGGGAGACCAGGATCTGGCTCCTGGTTTCATCTGGGCCAGACCTGGCTGTTGCTGCTACATGGTGAGTGAACCTGCAAATTCAAGCTCTTTCCCTCCAACCCCATCTCTGACTCTCCATCTCTGTCACTCAGCCATTCAAAACGTGGATACATAAATCTTTAAAAAAATGCAATAGGATAAAAGCAAGGATCTTACTGAGTAAAACAAGTTGGCATTAGAACTTTAAATGTGATTATGAAAAGAAACAAAACTTGTTGCCTTTGGTGTGTGCTCTCCCCTTTTAAAATTCCTTCTTCCCTATAACACAATGAAATTGTGCAGAAAAACAGCTAGACGATGTCGCCCACAAGAAATGCACCCTGTCCCTGTGTGGCCAGGGCTGGAGTGGTGTGCTTGGTGCCGGAGGAACTCAGGCAACTGTGCCCCATCCTAGGGAAAGACACTGCCTTCCTTTAGAGGCCTTTCATTTTGTCACTGTCTGCCTCGTCTCTCCATCTAAGAGAGGAGTTCTCTGTGCCTTGGAGAACGACCCCAACAGTGCAGAGAAGTTCTGGGGCTTCCATGTGGCTCAGCCAGAATGTGACGGTGAGGCGCCCCCAGTGAGGTTTGGGACAATGTCCTCTATTGTGTCGCGGGTTCTAGGTTTGCCTCTCCAGGTTCACACCCCGCTCTGCGAATTAGACACTGATCTTTTGGGGTGACATCCACCAAGATGTCCAGGATGTCTGGGACTTGCGCCCCAGCTGGGCACCAGCAGGAGACTGGAGGGGAGAGGAGTGTGGGGTAAATCCTGGTGCCAGGAGGAGACTCAGCCGTGCCTCCCTTCCTGGACCGCTGGAGGGGGCTCGTGCTCCCGTTCCCTCGGTAACCAGCCTTGCCTTCCCGCTTTCAGCCCTGAGCGATGTGGAAGTGTCTTCTGTAGCTTCGCCATCTCTTCTTAGGTTCCCACAACCCCGCCCTCACTTCGGCAAATCCTCCCTCACGGATGGCCATGCATCCTCCTCCCCTGGCAGAACCCTCAGTTGTGACCTGAATTGTCATCCCCTCGCTAGTTCTTAATTGACAGAAGGCACTGTATCAACCAAGCACTCTACATGTGACCATGAACTAGAAAATAACCATGGGAAAAGTAAAAATAGCAAATATTTGCTGAGCATAATCCAGGTACCAGATCCTTCTCAGCATACCACATAATGAATCAGCCCTGTCTCTAAGTCTGTGGTTTGTCTCTCTGTGAGAACAAGGTGGGTTATTTGTAATAGAACAACTGATTTCCAAGTCTCAGACATTTGATCACAGCCACGATCTCTTTCTTAGGAGCATCATAGATCTGAACCAAAAACTCTCCTCAACTCGGAAGTACACACACACACACACACACTATGCACACAGACATGCTAACTTCTACTAATAGGCCCAGATTGTACTCTTAGTCAAAGTTTAAGGCTAAGTTAGAGAAGTAGGAATGGAACATGGCCAGATTAAAGATTTTTTTTATTGGAAATCACAAAGGTTTTCTTACATATATTCTAAGAGAACAAACTCACAGCTTTGATTTACACAACATGCCTGCAAGACTTCATTGCACTGAGCCTGTGTTGGAATGTGTCTATTAAAGTCCCGGAGTTAATTATTGCTGACCTTAAGGCAATTCTTCAAAATAAAAATGCATTCATACCTGCAGGTGCATAGGCATTCATTTAATGATATTCTTTCCTCACCACATTAGGTTGATTTAAGGTAGGGAATAAAATAGAGCCTGAGGCAAGCACCTAAAGTCAATCTTGCGAATGGTCCACACTCAGCGCTCATGTGACACAGAAGACTGAACAGGGAGCAAATTGGAGATGGATACTGTGTAACAAAAAGTTTTTAAAGTGACCATGGTTCAAGTAGACTAAAATAAAGCCGTGAAATACGGATTCAAAATGTTCACATAAAAAATAACGCATCTGAAACCTCCGCATCTGATGGGGATGACTATTGCCAGATTTGAAATAAAGAAATTAAAGTAATTCTGAGGAAAAGCAGTTTTATCTGTAATATTTCTGGAAGCCACTCAAGTAGCTCAAGGAATTTTACACTTGTGCTATGAAATGGCTACTGATTTTCCAATTTTATTTCTTCATAAAATGAGATTTAGAAAGAAATTAATATTATCAGAGAGAATTTTTATACATGATGTAAAATTTCACTGTTAAAAAAAACCAATGGGGACAGGTGTCAGAGAAATTTAGCTGAGAAATCATAGCACTCATGTTATTTATTAGGAAAGAGTCAGTCATGACTGAGACATCTTTTTGAAAATAAACTTTATTGTTAAAGATTTATTTATTTATTTGAAGGCAGAGTTAGAGAGAGAGGGAGGTTTTCCATCCACAGGTTCGCTCCCTAAGTAGCTACAACAACTGGGTTGGGCCAGGCTGAAGCCAGGAGCCGGGAGCTTTCTCTGGGTCTCCTATGTGGATGCAGAGACCCAAGCCCTTGACCCAAGCACCATCATCCGCTACTTCCCCAGGCGCATAAGCAGGGAGCCGGATGGGAAGTGGAGCAGCTGGGGCACAGACTGGTGCCCACATAGGAAGCAAACACTGCATGTGGCGGCTGTACCCACTGCACCTCAGTGCCGGTCCAAGAAAAGAAATTTCCTAATATAATTTTATTTTCAGAGTTAAGTAAGGGTAAGAACAGTGACTTTTATGTAGAAACATTTAACAGAGATTGATTTTTATTAGCACCGTATGGGATTCACTGTCAGCATCACCGTTATCTTTATCACCATCGTCATCAGCATTATCACCATCACCATCGTCACCACACACATCCCCATCTCTCATCGCCATCACCATTGACCAGCATCTCATCACAGTGGTAGTAAAATATCTGCTGGGAAACAAGAAATGACGGGTGCATAATGCTTCAATGTTTGGCTCTGGTGCTGTGGGGGTTTCTGTAAGCCGCGGGGTACTAACAGTACAGCGGAGCTAAGCTCACTTTCTTCAGTTCAGACAACACATGCTGCCAATGATCAGTGAACCGTTTGAACTTTGCGAGAAGATAGTTCATCTGGAAACTTCTTTTTTTTTTTTTTTTTTGACAGGCAGAGTGGATAGTGAGAGACAGAGAGAAAGGTCTTCCTTTTGCTGTTGGTTCACCCTCCAATGGCTGCTGCGGCTGGCGCACCTCGCTGATCCGAAGCCAGGAGCCAGGTGCTTCTCCTGGTCTCCCATGCGGGTGCAGGGCCCAAGCACTTGGGCCATCCTCCACTGCACTCCCTGGCCACAGCAGAGAGCTGGCCTGGAAGAGGGGCAACCGGGATAGAATCCGGCACCCCAACCGGGACTAGAACCCGGTGTGCCGGCGCCGCAATGCAGAGGATTAGCCTGTTAAGCCACGGCGCCGGCTCATCTGGAAACTTCTATGGTTCCAACCCACCCTTTCTTGTCCCTAATGTTCCCTTTTCCTGGACTCACTTCTCATTCAGTTTTGCCTCTTGACTGCCTCTTTGTTCTCAGGATGCAGGATCCATGCCGTGTCTTCCCCACACGTATGAAAGGGCCCTACCGTGCAGAAGCCCAGCATGGATGAAACGTCCCTCTAGCCAGTGTCTACCATGGCACATTTAAAATGTGTTGGCAAACAGCAGCCCCCACATATCCACAGTTTTGCTTTCTTGGGTCCATCTAGTTATGCACAGTCAAGTACAGTCTGACAATATTACATGGAAAATTCTAGAAATAGGCAACTCATAAGTTTCAGATTTCCTTGAGAGTAGTGTGATGAACTTTTATGCTGCCCTGCTCTGTCCTGCCCAGGCACAAATCACCCCTTTGTCCAGGGCACGCCTGTTGCATCTGCTATGCACCCCATAGTCACATAGGCACTGTCCTCCCTGTCAGGTTGACAGCCACAGTGCCACAGCACTTGTGTTTCAGTAATCCTCATGCAGCCTGCTAATGGTACACTGTCACGATGCCGAAGCCAATCACGTCCCTTCATCTTGGCACATGGGCATTGTGCTATGAAAGGGATATCTGACCGTGGACTCAGGAGTTCAGTCACCAAAGACTTGTGTTAATGGCATCAAGAAGATGGAAATGTGATTGAATCATGGTGCTTGGGGGGGGCCTTTATGGGGGAGTGATTAGATTATGCCAACATCAATAGGGTGGCCAGTGGGTAATCCTGCCGTCAGCCTGTGCTGTGGGAAGGGCCCAGTATGGGCACAGGTTGGTACTCTCTGCGCTGTCAGGCATCCGCGGCAGGTCTTGGAGCACACCCTGGGGAATGAATGGGGACCTCGTGCTTGCTCCACCATGCTGACAGACCTTTAAGTGGGGGGAAGGGCTGTCTATTTGCCTCTCTATCCTTGGCACAGAAGTCAAAATAAGTAAACTACATGCTCATTGTGGCGACTTCAGTAAGTGCTTGGAGACCAACACAAAGTGACGTAAGTTTACTGCATCTCCTCAAAGAGCACACTTGCATTTGCTTTCTTCACCTGAAATACTTAGGGATGGAGACAGTCTTGCTCCCGCCTGCCAGCCCTGCCCCTTGGCCAACTTGCATGTCCTGTTGACTGGACTTCTGATGTGTCTCCCATTTACCCCTCCTTCATCTGCACCGCGCAGACCTGGCTAAAGACCTGGAAATCTTTTTCTCACTTTCCTAAAAGCTTTCCAATTAGTCTTCTTTAAACTCCCATTTCTCCATTTTCAATTATGTGGTCTTATTGATTTTTCACAGTAATGAAGTAATTCTGTTGCTCTCAGAATCCAGGGTATTGGGTGGCACCTCACTGACTTTAAGGTCAAGTCCGAAGTTCTGAGAGCCCCAAAAACTTTCTCATCAAAATATCAACAAATCTTTTCAGTATCCCGGTGCATGGTTGTTGCTGGGGGCTGCGCCAGGCACCGTCGTATATTTTCTTGTTACTGATCACCACCATAACAAGGAGTGGAAATAATTGTCATCCTGGGATTGTCTCTGTGCATCCGCTGTCTCCTTGAAGAAGTCCAATTATTTTCCCTCTGTAGTGTAATTCTTCTGATTTGTTGCTAGAATGGTTATAGAATTTGAAAAAATAGCTTCAAAATAATTGATTTCACCTAGTAATATGTCACCTCTTTTGATCTAGAAATTCAAGTGTTTCTATTCACCCTTTTCCTCTTATTAAATCTTTAAATATTACATTTTTCGCTACCCTGCCTTCTTCAGGTGTATGTATGTATCTGTGTGTGTGTGTGTGAGGATACTTAAAAACTCCGTGGAGAAATGGAATTATTTTGGTGCTAAAAATGTTGAAATCCATGAATGTTTTTTATTCATGCATTTCTCATGAATTTTTGAAAACCCCTCTTGTGTGTACGTGTGTAGAGAGACAGAGTGTGTATGTGTGTGTTTACATGTAAATACATATATATATATGTATATATCCACCATGTCTAGTTTGTCTTACATTTTTATTCTTTTGTCATTTTCTTTCATGTCCCCTGGAAGGTTCTGGAGAGTCAGTCTTTCCCGTACTGGTCAGGACTTTTGTCCGCCCCTGGGCACCACTGTTGCCACATGTGATTTCCCTGGTGACCATGTGCTAGTGTTCAAAACAGACTTCCCGAAACTGCCTACCACCTCGGAGCCTCCCTTTCAGACCCGATTTTTTGTAACCGCTGCAACCTTTTAGTCTTCCTGATGATAAAAATTAAACTTTTCCATTCACCTTCCCTTCAACTACTCCATTTCTAAGCTGAATTTTGGTACTGACTTTTGCATTTGGTATTTGTTGAAGGAAACTAGTTCTGCTCCCTTTGTCCTTGCAATAGGACTGCTCGAGAGCTGAATGCCTTAAGCTTGACCTACTGGGATGTGGGCCTGCATAAGACTTATTCCTCTGAAAGTCAGAGTTAGAGAGAGAGAGAGAGAGAGAGAGAGAGAGAGAGAGAGAGAGAGAATGAGACTCTCCATCCACTGGTTCACCCCCCAGATGGCCACAATTGCTGGGCCAGGCCCAAGCCAGAAGCCAAGAGCTTCTTCTGGGTCTCCTACGTGGGTGGCAGGGGCCCAAGCATTTGGGCCATCTTTAGATGCTTTCCCAGGCCATTAGCAGGGAGCTCTTTGGGAAGTGGAGCAGCCAGGACTGGGAACGGGGCCCACATAGGATGCCGGTGTCGCAGGCAGCGTCTTTACCTGCTGTGCCCCAGCGCCAGCCCCAGCTGCCTCCTTCCTAAGGCAGCTCTTGCTGAATTCAGTGACAGCAGCGACCTCCTGGTAGGCAGAGAAGATCTTTCTCAGCCTTTCAGTAGTGAGCAGACCAGTGTCCCAGCCAGGAGGCCTGAGACCTGAGAGTCCTGTGTCCGCACTGTAGAGAAGCTCCTCGCTGAGTTTCTGTGGGTGTAAAGCTGCCGTTTCATCTCCGATGTCGGACACGACTGGTGATGAAGCTGACCGCCACGCCTCCGGGCATCGCCTGTCTTGTAGAACTGCTGTGTTTTGCACCCCATCGGTCTTTCGTTTTCCATCCTCAGTGGAGCACAAGTTATGTCTCCCTTTTATTCAAACTGCTTGGGATTGCAAATGCTTCAGATTTCAGATTCTATTTCAGATTTTTGGAATATGTACACATACATGATAAGATAACTTGGGGATAGGACCCAAGTGTAAACATGAAATTCGTTCGTGTTTTACATGCTGTTTTTTGTTTAAAGATTTATTTTATTTATTTGAAAGTCAGAGTTACAGAGATGCAGAGGCAGAGACAGCGAGAAAGTTCTTCCATCCACTGGTTCACTCTCAAGATGGCTGCAATAGCTGGAACTGTGCCAATCTGAAGTCAGGAGCCAGAGCTTCCTCTGGGTCTCCCACGCTGGTGCAGGGGCCCAAGGACTTGGAACATCTTCCACTGCTTTCCCAGGCCATAGCAGAGAGCTGGATCAGAAGTGGAGCAGCTGGGACTCAAACCAATGCCCATATGGGATGCCGGCACTGAAGGCCATGGCTTTACCTGCTACGCCACAGCGCCCCTTATATGCTCTTTATACGCAATGTCCAGTTAACATCATAGAATTTGTGCAGGAAACAAAGTTCCAGGGTGTGGAATTTTCCACTTGTGACATCATGTTGATGCTTAAAAAGTTTCGGATTTTGAATTTTCAGATTAGGGATGCTGGATCTGCACATTTTTGTCAATATAATAATTGAGATAATGTCCGCCATGGATTATGTCGGTCTCTATTAAATATTGGGCTCCTTAATGAGGATATCAGTGTTTCAATGGACTCTCATTATTCCTCACCACTACAGGATGAGAAGGGAGTGATGGGGGAAGGGAGGTGCAGAATGGGGAAACCAAACATGTTCCCTCTGGGGTTCCTCTGGTAGCTCAGCTTGTGTTCATTTAAGCTAATCTGAGTCCAGCCAAGATTCAGCACCCTAACCCCAGTCCTCCTGAGACCCAAGAGTCCAAGGATGATTGGTTTATATTTTCTGAATATACTTTTAACATTTTATTCACTTCTGAACACTGTAAGGAATTTTTAAAATTTTTATTGCTTATTTTAGAGGGAAAAGGGTAGGGGAGAAAAGAAGCAGAGTGGGCACTGTCCACTCCTGCAAACCTGCACAGGCCAGGCCACAGCCGCTGAGTGAGGAGCTCAGCCCGGGGCTCCCATGTGGCAGCAGGGATCCAACCACCTGCGCTGTCACCACGGCCTTGCAGCATCTGCGTGAGCGGAAGCTGGAGACAGGAGCAGGAACCAGGCATGGGACCCAGATACACCGATGTGGGACACGGTGTCTTCACCAGTGCACCAAACAGCTGCCTCTTTTTAAAGCACATTTTAATCAGTTGATTTAAAAATATTTTATTCAAAGCATAATTTTCTTGATATATATTTATCTTATGATGTTTTGAGGTCGTGGTTTATATTTATGACTTAGTATTATGGGTTATCAAATTGGAAATATTTAAAATAGGGACTCGTATTGTGGGATAGCAGGTTAAGCAGCTGCCTGCAATACCAGCGTCCCGTATGTGCACTAGTTCAAGTCCCAGCTGCTCCACTTCTGACCCAGCTCCCTGCTAAAGAGACTGGTAAAAGAGCAGAAGATGGCCCAAGTGCTTGAGCCCCTGTTACCCATGTTGAAGACCGGGGTGAAGCTCCTGGCTTCTGGCTTTGGCCTGGCCCAGCCCGGCTGATGTTATCATTTGATGCGTGAACCAGTGGACGGAAGATCTGTATCTCTCCTGCTCTCTAATTGTGCCTTTCGAAATAAATAAATAAAGCTGTAAAAAAATGAAAATAAAAAGAGAGTAATGGTTGATAAAATTATGGCCAAGTCATCACATTTTTTATTACAAATTCTCAATGCCTCACTAACTAAAACCCACTCACAATTTAACTGACAAATATACCAATTGAAAGTAGTTACAAAAGGAAAAGAAAGCAAAAAATGAAAAGGATAGTTTAAGACATATATTACAATTATTTAAAATTTTTCAGATGTTCCTGCCTTTAAAAACATATTTTATTGGGTAAAATGCTGGAAAAGTGTTACTTTGTAACCAACAAGAGAACAGTGGAGTCATTTTTGTTGTTCCAATGATAGGTCACTATGAGATATTAAATCACCATTTTAGTGCCACAGATTGCCACGAGACTGCCCTTAGACCCCTCAGCTCCCTGCCTCTGCCACGATTCTGAAGGCAGTGGAACCCGAGCGTGGGGCACTGCGTCACTCAGCCCCAGAGAGCCCGTGGGCAGTGGCCGAGGGAGAGCTGCAGTCGCTGGTGAGGGGCACACTCACGGTCCTGGGGGCGGTGAGGCAGCTGAGGACAAGCTAAGCATGGACACGGGAAAACTGGATGGAGAGAGCCGCTGTGGCCCAGCAGGAGTTGCCCAGAGTCGCCAGCGCAACAGTGGAGGGAAGCAAGACAGAGGGACTTAGCTCCAGAGAGAGAACGACTCAGGGATTCACAGAGAAGCTACGATAGCTTAGACACAGAGGAACTGGCACAGGGGTGACCCCATGGATGAGAGAACGAAAGTTAGGACCCCAGCAATCCACACAGCTGCACACAGCCAGTGCCTCACCCCCCTCACACGGCTGCACACAGCCTGGGCCTCACCCCCCTCACACGGCTGCACGTGGCTGCACATGGATACACACGGCCTAGGCCTCACCCTCTTCACACATGGCTGTACATGGCTGCACACAGCTGCACACAGCTGCACATGGCCTGGGCCTCACCCTCTTCACACATGGCTGCACACGGCTGCACACAGCTGCACATGGCCTGGGCCTCACCCTCTCACACAGCTGCACACGGCTACACATGGATACACATGGCCTGGGCCTCACCCTCCTCACACAGCTGCCCACGGCTACACACGGCTGCACATGGCCTGGGCCTCACCCTCCTCACACAGCTGCCCATGGCTACACACGGATGCACACGGCTGCACACGGCCGCATACGGCCTAGGCCTCACCTTCCTCACACATGGCTGCACACGGCCTGGGCCTCACCCTCCTCACACACACCTGCACACGACTGCACACGGCTGTGCACGGCCGCGCACGGCCTGGGCCTCACCTTCTTCACTCACGCCTGCACACGGCTGCACGTGGCTGCACACGGCTGCACATGGCCTGGGCCTCACCCTCTCACACAGTTGCACATGGATGCACATGGCTGCACACGGCCTAGGCCTCACCTTCCTCACACATGGCTGCACACGGCTGCGCACGGCTGCGCACGGCCTGGGCCTCACCCTCCTCACACAGTTGCACATGGATGCACATGGCTGCACACAGCCTGGGCCTCACCTTCTTCACACATGGCTGCACACTGCTGCACACGGCTGCACATGGCCTGGGCCTCACCCTCCTCACACATGGCTGTGCACGGCCTGGGCCTCACCCTCCTCACACACGGCTGCGCACGGCCTGGGCCTCACCTTCCTCACACACGGCTGCACACGGCTGCACACGGCCGCACACGGCTGCGCACGGCCTGGGTCTCACCTCACGGCTGCTCTAACGCTGCTGTCCCCTCGTGCAGTTCTTCCTGTCTCCATGTCTACATGTTAGATTCCCCAAGCCGCAGATGTCGCACAAGTTTTGTTTTTTATCTATAATTACTTTCCGGACCTCGCAGTTCCCTTGCCTTAAATCCCATTTCCATGCTAATGCCTCTCTCCCTCCGAACTCCAATCCTGGATTCCCCTCGGCTCCCGATGTGCAAATCCAGCGGCCTATGCCAGTCCCTATGCGTCTATCAAAGAAGCACATAGAACACGTCCCAGCGCTCACCTGGCCTTCCTTCCGCTCCGACTCCTTTCTCGCCCACATTTTCCCTTCACAACGAACGGGAACGGTTGCATTATTTATTCACATGCACGAGAAAAAAATCCCAAGGAATTTGCCCTCGATTTTCCTATCATGGAATTATAAATTGTAGCCAAACTGGATGAGTTAAAGCAATCCACAGACATATAAATGACAAATAAATAATTGAATGTTAGAAGGATTTGTGCAATGTGCCACCATGGATTTAACTTGAAAAACGTACTTTTAGTTAGACATAGTGTTCATAAAAGCAAAAATACGCAGTTAAGAAAGAAGAATCAAGCTTGTGGTTTCCTCCCTGGAGACTGAAGATGGCTTGGATTTGAATGACACTTCAAATGTGACGGTGGCTTTGTTTCTTAAGAACCCCCTAAATCAAATGTGGCAAAATGTTCCCAGGAAATCCAGCCTCCACCTGTGTAATGTCGCTTTCTGTTCTTTGAGTTAGCGTCAGGGAATCTGTGGTATGATGGAAATAAAGAGTGATGAGCAGAAATGGACATTTCGTCACAGGTCTCTGTCTTCAGGGTCTTCCAAGGAATGACCTTCGCAAGGCTGAAAGGTTGGCCAAGGGCAGACAAGCGAACCCAGGAAGGGACTGCTTGCTTGTTAGCGGTCTGCAATGTTATCAATATTTCACTGAATAACACTCAGGGAGAAGTCGCTCTGAATGCACAATAAAAATCAAACAAGCAATCCTGCAGCAGGCAGCCGCTCTGCGTGGTGGTGCAGACATCGCCCAGGCGCAGCTGTGGGGGGCAGAGCTGAGAGGCAGGAGCGCGCCCTGTCAGGCAGTGGATGTGCCTCCTGTACCCTTGCGGCTACTGAACACCTTAACGTTTTATCTGGGCACAAGACCTGCATGGTAGTAGGTGCTGAAAACAGCCCGTGTTCTGTGCTTGGGCTAATTTTCGTTTTCAATTCAGTCCCATCTACAGTATCTCATTTACCAAATGACTTCAGGGTATTGCTAATCTTGAACCATCTGAGCTGACAGTGGGTAACAGTCAACTGACTGCTTGATCTGTCTGTTAGACATACACTGTTATGAGGCACCCTTGATCGTACACAAGTATTCAGATTTTAGGAAGATGCCAGAAGATGTTTTGTGCCACTGGATGAAATTACTACATGAAATATTAAAGATCTGTTTAAGAAATATACACACACACAACTATAAAGGCAGCTTATCAGTACTCTAAACTTCTTGATTAGTATATTAATGAAGGCCATGATCATTAGCCGATGTAGTTTTATAAAAATCTAAGCTTCACAGAGCAGATTTCTACCTCTTCCTCGTGTCTGGTGTGGATTGGCAGCCCCGGTGCTGACGGCGGCCTCCCGCTCCTTCCACCCCGCGCTCCACCATCCTGGAAATGAGGCTGCGTCAGGGCAGAAGGAGAATGTGGAGGACCTTGGGGAGAGGGAGGGAGCCACACGCTGCCGCAGCTGCACGTGGACTGCACTCACCTCTGGCTTCCAGAGGCTTCAGCTAGGGAGAGGCACAGCCCAGAGGGAGGCTGGATTGCACCATCTCTTGTTCCCTCCCAGCTCCCCGGACACAGGGTGTGACTGGTCAGTGGAGCTCCGAGCACATGTTGCAGCTCAAACCTGTGACTCCTCAGGCTTCAGATGGCAAGGATTCCCCACATGCTACCCGACACCTCTGGACGGCGAGGACCCCGCACCGCTACCCGACACCTCTGGACGGCAAGGACCCTGCATGCTACCTGGACCCCGCACGCTACCCGACGCCTCTTTGTTTCCCAGCCTGGCCCACATCTCTTTAGCTGACCCCTTCATTAAATTCTCTTGAACTGAATGTGTGAGGTGCTGTTAGTACCGCTGGACGCACCTGTACATCAGCATCGTACATGTTCAGACGGCCCCACCTAGCACGGGGCTGCAGCTACCCCTCCACCTCCCCGCAGGGGACACGGGGTGCTGAGCACCCACACACTGTCTGCTTCTCGCACATGTCCGGCCAGGGACATTAGCCTCGTGATACACTGATGTAATTTAACTTCTGAATAAATGTATTGGTGACCAAACATGGTTGATAAATGCTGAGCTGAAGGAGTTTGAAGTCTGTCTAATGTTTTAATCACAGACCTACAAGAAATGAAATGTGCTAGTGTGCAAGAATAAATCTCCAAGATTAAAACGCTGCCTGCAGGATTTTCCCTTGGAAATCCATATTTTTCACGAAGCAGCTGGAATAACATGAAGTCCTTTCCTGGGGTGGTCTTTCCTAAAGCACTGTTGGAGTCTCTTCTCAATAAGCAGCTGGCAGGTCCACCAGCCACTCCGTCTTCAGATGTTTCCTGGTTCCCTCAGATCCAATCCCTTTCACCGTTCTCTCCTGTCTCCCTCTGGGCTTCCTATTCTCACCCTCATCACAACACACTGGTTTACTTTGCAGAACACGCGGGAGTGATTCTTAATTCCTGCGCTTGCAGTACCTTATGTGTGCATACAACACAAGCTCTGCCAGTGGGAATACGTATTTTGATTCCTCTGATATGCTCAGCAAATCTTATGCCTCTGTGGCAATTGTTCCCATATCACATTCAGAAAATAGGGTAAAATTCATAATTGTAAAGTAACCTCTGCATCTAACCCAGCTTTATCTAGAGAGATCCTCTCCCTTAAAATCCTTCCAAATGGCTCAGAGTGTCAAGAATTAAGAGTTATAAAAAATTCACAACCACAGCTACATCTTTAAAGCCCTCACTTTGAAATATGATTTATTTATTTATTTGAGAGGCAGAGAGACAGGGAAAGGGGGAGAAAGAGAGCTCCCTCCCACTCCCCAGATGCCCACAACAACTGGGGCTAAAGTTAGTAGCCAGAAATACAATCTAGGTCTTCCACCTAAAGCTTAGGCATCCCCACCGCCTCCCAGGATCTCACTGGCAGAAAGCAGGAGCTGGGGACCAGGGCTGGGCCTCAACCCCAGCTACCCCACTATGTGATGCCAGTCTGAACCACCTGGCTAAATGCCCACCACTAAAACCTATATTTTGATTGGGTCTATTTGTATCATTGGATGTGGTTTCTTTCACGTGGTATGCAAACCAACCTTGTAAGGTAGACTCTAGTATTGCCTGCATAGTACGCTCACTAACCAAGGCTTTACTAATGTTGATGGCACAGCAACTAAACAGCAGGGTGGAGACGTGACCCAGGCAGACAACTGCCTTCCACAGTATCGCTGAAGGACAGCAATGGACATGCGCAATCAGGCAGATGTGGGGAAACTTCTGAAACAAACATAAAAAAACACTCACTGCACATGCTAAGGACGTCCCCATATTAAAAGGACAGGGTGACAAAGACAACCAAGAAAAGGAATGGATGTGACAGAAAAAAGCAAAACTTTACAATTACGGTAAACACTACTGCTGGGCAAACAAACAGCAGAAACAAGCATTCACGTGGAAGCAGCAGTCCGGGGCACAACACTGGACAGATACAGCACTGAAACAAAGCGCTCGGAGCGTGGTTTGAAAAAGCAAACTGTTTTAGTTGAAATACAATTAGAGATCTAATGTCCAAGGTAAAAACTCTAGCAGAAATCACCAGTGATAGATAAGGGACAACAAGAAAAGCATCTAAGACCTGGGGGAGAGGCAAACGGGAGCATCGCCTGCACGTTAAAGCCATTACAGAGCAGGAGGAATGGACACGGGCCTGAGGTGTCACCTGCTACCTCCCATGGTTGGCGTTAGTAAGATCCTGCCTGGGAAGCAGAACCAGGACTCACAAGCAGGCACTCCTGCTTAGCCACACCATCCAACATTTGCCTCCAAATATGGCTATGTTAAATGCACCATTTTATTCCTGCCTACTTAATTTTAGAACAAACATCAAAACATATATAAATGTGAACGAGAGAACTATTTTGTTCAACTTACTGCATGTGATTTTCAAACTGATGAGCTCTTATCTCGGGCAACCAAATGGATAAAGGATCAAAAGGCTACTTGGCACAATAATGTTTATGGAATAAATTTTATTTCTCTACATTTGTACAGCTCATTTGAAGCTATGTATGTATCGGAATCCATGTTTTTTATTACTTGGTTCCCATTTAAAATTTGCCTTACATTTTTACATCTGGAAATCTCGATTTGCATCTCATGTATTAGAAAAATAAAATAGAGACTGATGATTAAGTTTAAGGTTAAACAGCCATTAACTTGTGGATCCAAGCAAATTAAAACTGCCAGCTTCTTAATTATATTATTGCCACTGTACAATAAGCCACAGTTCCTAAATCTGAAACAACATAGTGATATAGACACTTTTATCCCATGCTAAATGAGAACCTGGAAGCTCAGACAATTTAAGTGATTGCCCTCAGTAACTCTGTCAAGTAACACAATTGGCTTTGGGACTGGTTTATTTGGACTGGAAGCTGACTTTGTTTGCAATAACAGCTCTACACTGTATTTTCAAATCAGACTGACATTAACATCTGTGCGTTGCTTTGAGGGCACTGTTCAGATTGGAATGCGTAGCTTGGCGGGTGTCAAGGCTAAAGTGGAAGAAGAGGAAAGTTTGGAATCCAGATGATCCGAAGCCAGGAGCCAGGTGCTTCTCCTGGTCTCCCATGCAGGTACAGGGCCCAAGGACCAGGGCCACCCTCCACTGCCTTCCTGGGCCACAGCAGAGAGGCAACTGGGACAGAATCCGGCACCCGAACCGGGACTAGACCTGGGGTGCAGGCGCCGCAGGCGGAGGATTAGCCTAGTGAGCCGTGGCGCCAGCCCCACTCACTTCCTTGCAGACCCCAGCCTTGTACCTGGAAGCCCCACGACAGAATTAGCGGAGAGGCTGCTGTCAGTCCAACAGAACGGTCCTGGGCTGCACCGGCGCCCCGCGGTAGCCGTGACGTAGAAAATCCCAAGCGAGCTGGAAAGTATCACATCCATCACATCTCTCTTCTCGCAGGATGGGAGGCTGAGACAGCAGAAAAATCACCTTTTCTTTCTGGTTGAATATTTGCTGATTTTTTGACGTGCTAATCGTGCTTCAGGGCCAACTCAAGTCTCCTTTTTGATGTCCTCCCTGATCCCCAGAGCAGCGTTAATTGATCCCTCTGTGTTTCTACAGCTCTTTGTTTATAGCTTTGCAACAAAAGCTTCAAAGGGAATCCTAAGCCTTTGAGTCAAAGCGGCTGTTGGGCTGTGGGGAGAGCAGATGGGAGGATGTGAGAAGAGTCTTCCTCCCACGGGGAGCCGCTACCCGGGAGGCCGGGCTCTGTGGCCGCAGCCCCTCTACCTTTCTTGGTGGTAGCTGGAGTCAAAGGAAATGGCAACAAATTTGGAAAAACATCGCAGAAAGAACTTGGTTTGCCCAGGTAAGCAGGGGATGGCCGTGGGAGGGCTTCCTGTCATGTGCAGGTACCAACGAATAATGCAGGTCGCTGAGCACTCCTGGGGACAGGATAGATGCTGCAGCTCTAGAGAGAGTGCACGTGTGGGCCCAGCTCCTCAGGGGCAAGGAGCAGCCGTGTGGGCACAGAGGGCTGAGGTCTGCGGGTCACAGAGGCTCCAGGCAGGGCCAAGGATAACAACCTCCACCCTCTCTCCCTGGGGCACCGTGAGGATGTGAGGGAGCCAGGGAAAAGAAGGCCGCAGCCCTTGATTTGCACCTCACGTGTACTCCACGGTGAAGGACTGAACTGTGCAAATGCCACTGCGATGCTCACTTGAAAACTGCCCAAGGTGTGAATACTGGGTATGATGTTGTGGCGTAGCCGGTGAAGCCATCACCTGTGACACTGGTGTCCCACATGGGCGCCGGTTCTAATCCTGGCTGCTCCACTTCCCATCCAGCTCCCTGCTAATATGCCTAGCAAAGCAGCAGAAGATAGCCCAAGTTCTTGTGTCCCTGCACCCACGTGGGAGAGTTAGAAGACGCTCCAGGCTCCTGCCTTCGGATCGGCCAAGCTCCAGCCGTTGCAGCCATTTGGGGAGTGAACCAGTGAGTGGAAGGCCTCTCTCTCTGCCTCTGCTTCTGCCTCTCTAACTCTGCCTCTCAAATAAATAAGTAAATCTTTTAAACAGTGTGTGACTACCACCCATGTTTATTCTACTTGATAAATAATTCAAATACAAGTATCTACTCTCAACAAGGCAATAATACTGTAGTAGTTTTAATTTATAAATACTTTCAAATGTTAAATTTAATGCTACATTTTACACTTCTTAATGGACTATGTCTTGAAAGAAAGGTGATTTCTGGTTTTCCTTTGATGGTGGGTAATGGAGATAAATTGGATGCAGACCATGTTACTGGACACAGAGACCATTCCGACGGCCACTTGAGACGTCACCCACACGTCAGCCTCAAGCAGGAGTTGCTCAGGGGGAAAAGTTCTGCTCACTTTAGCAAGGCAACGGGATGCAGCAGGAAGGTGTGGTTCCCTAAAGGACCGGCCTCTGACCTAACCCTAACCCTAACCCTAACCCTAACCCTAACCCTAACCCTAACCCAAGAGAGAGGGGAGTGTCCAGGAGACAGACTGGCCAAGCAGGAGGGCCCTTCCTCCCGGAGCAGTCATGCCTTCCTCACTGTGGATCTCACCTCTGACCCTGGCGGACGGGGCCTGGCTCCTCTGAGTGCAGTGCCACAGTACCAGCCTCACGGGGACAGCCCCTAGAAAACCAGCTCCAAGCAGGGAACTGGGTGGGTTCTCTACCCCTTCCCGTGCCCCCACTCCTGGGTAAATCCCGCACTCTTGGCTGCAGTATCCTCCATGAGACATCTCGCTCCTCATTCTTGAGAGGTGAGGGAGGAAGTCCTTCTCCTATAGCCACTTCCTGCTGCCTTCCCCAGCTTAGAGGAGTGAGATCCTCATTATAGAAGACTGAGATAAATCCAGGGCAGCCGGCATTGTAGTGCAGTGGGCTGGGCCTCCCCCCGCCATGCCAGCATCCTTTATCAGAGTGCTGGTTGGAGCTCCAGCTGCTCTGCTTCTGATCCAGCTCCCTGCTCACACACCTGGGAAAGCAGTGCAGCATGGTCCAAGTGCTTGGGGCCCTGCCACACATGTGGAAGATCCAAATAGATCTTCTGCCTGGTCCAGCCCTGGCAGCTGTGGCTATCTGGGGAGTAAACCAGAGTGGATGGAGACCACTCCCTCTCTCTGTCACTCTGGTTTTCAAACAAATAAAATAAATCTTGAAAAAAAGGAGAGAGGTCTTGGGATTCTAGGAGCAGCCCATGAGAACAGCAGCAGTGTGCTGAGGCACTGAGATATGTGTCCTGATACTCCTTGGACCCTTCTGAAGATCAGTTTTAATCTGACACTGGCTCCAGGTGTATCCATCAGGAGGGTCCAGGCTCGGCTCTGGAGCTTTCTCCACTTGGGTACGGGGAATCTGAGTCGTCCCACCTTGCGATGAAGGAGTGATCAGCAGACCCAGGCATGGTCCCATCAGGGGGGTCAGCTGATCTGCGGATGAGACCCATCTCCCTGCTGGTGTGGGTGAGCTGTATCTGGTGGGTGAGGACAGGGTCCTGTCAGTATGTGGTTGACAGCAGTCTCCACCTGCCTTACTTAGGTTCTACTGCTCTCTTGCTGCCCACATCTGGACAGGTCAAGGGGCCAGCCATCTGGGGTATGGTCTCTTCTATAGCAACTCCAAGCTAAGGCCTAATTTACCTTTCAGGCTTCCCAATGAACGCAGGTTAACCAATTGTCACCGTTTCCTGGCAAAGTTTAGCTAAGGTTACCTTTAGGATCCTATTGTTTTTTTTTCATTCTTCCCATGAATCTGGGGTCCCAGGCAGCATCCCTGAAGCCTGGGAGACTCCAGCCAGCACCCTGGAAACAATCAGACCCACTATCACCCTGGAAACAGTCAGACCCACTATCACCCTGGAAACAATCAGACCCACTATCACCCTGGAAACAGTCAGACCCACTATCACACTGGAAACAGTCAGACCCACTATCACACTGGAAACAGTCAGACCCACTATCACACTGGAAACAGTCAGACCCACTATCACACTGGAAACAGTCAGACCCACTATCACACTGGAAACAGTCAGACCCACTATCACACTGGAAACAGTCAGACCCACTATCACACTGGAAACAGTCAGACCCACTATCACACTGGAAACAGTCAGACCCACTATCACACTGGAAACAGTCAGACCCACTATCACACTGGAAACAGTCAGACCCACTATCACACTGGAAACAGTCAGACCCACTATCACCGTGGAAACAGTCAGACCCACTATCACACTGGAAACAGTCAGACCCACTATCACCCTGGAAACAATCAGACCCACTATCACACTGGAAACAATCAGACCCACTATCACCCTGGAAACAATCAGACCCACTATCACCGTGGAAACAATCAGACCCACTATCACCCTGGAAACAATCAGACCCACTATCACCCTGGAAACAATCAGACCCACTATCACCCTGGAAACAATCAGACCCACTATCACCCTGGAAACAATCAGACCCACTATCACCCTGGAAACAATCAGACCCACTATCACCCTGGAAACAATCAGACCCACTATCACCCTGGAAACAGTCAGACCCACTATCACCCTGGAAACAATCAGACCCACTATCACCCTGGAAACAGTCAGACCCACTATCACACTGTTCACTGAGCTCGGAGAACAAATCTCAGGACGTTGCGTTTCTCCTCGCAGATTTTGATGACTTCTTTCTCCTTTTCAGTTTGTCGGGGGAAAGGTGTTGACAAATACTAAACCCCTGGGTTGTATGCACGGCACTGAAGTCATGCCGCCACATGGCCAGGCAAAGTACTCCCACGGCACCACCCTGGCCACAGTGACACGGGAAGCCTGGGCCACAGCCCACCCCCAAAGCAACTGGGCCACTGTTCTGTCACCTTATCCTCTGAAACCGCCAGGCACTGTGCAACTGGGGCCCAGGCAGGGGGTCCAACAGAGTGGCTCTCCCCTCCCTCTGAGGCTGAGGTCCTCTCTGAAGCCACACGCGAGAGGGGTCTCAGCCACCGTGAGGCTGCCTGGACACTAGGAATACCCTCACTAACCCTCGGCCATGACTCCCTGGTCACGGACCACGGCGTGGAGTGCCTGGAGGTTGGCTTTGGGAAGGAATCCTTGATTAAAAAGCCCTTTTGTGCTCACAGTCCCTAGCCAGCTCCTGAGCCACACCTATCCTCAGCCTCCTGGCCAGGTTTCCTAGGAGGTGGGTGGTGGAAATGTGACAGCCGACACCATGCTTCAAACCTCACGTCCATCAAAACTGGGAGCTTCCCAGTGATGCCTCAGTTCAGCCTAGGTTAAAGGGTTCACAGTATTTTTTTAGCTCTACCATTTAAAAAAAAATGTGTTGTTTTCCTGAGTAGAAATCATAGGGTCCACGCTACTTGTGGAAAGTGCTGTCCTGAGCATCAGCCAACACAGGTGCAGGCAGACACTTGCTGCTTTTCTGGGGTCTCAAGCTGTGGTCCAGCCTCCTGCCTTTCTTCTTTGGAAGAAGAGATTTTGATAAAAATTGTTGGTGAGTAGGCACACAAAATACACTAGAAATTTAAACAAGCCATATTTTCTGTGGATAATAAGTGTAAAAAAGTTTAATTTAGTTTCAAAAAATTTATGTTTAGAGGAAACCAAGAAGATCTAAGATTTGTCATCAATAAATTGGATTTGCCGTGCCACCTCTGCACATACATCACTCTGTCTCACTGGCCAAATGACAGAGCTATGTAGATGTACGGAGCCTTGGAGCTCACGTGACCTGAGCTCATTACTTTGAAAATAAGGCTGCGAGGTTCAAAGATGTTAAATGGCTGCCCGTGGTCACCCACCCATCACTGCTTTTAAAATTGGGTGTTTGTAGATTTTCAAGTAAAAACATGTATGAGGCAACTTCAAATGATACATGGGAAATTAAACTAAGAAAGAAATTTACTTTGGAATAAAAATTTTAATTGCATGAGTTGTTCTTAAATAATATATTTTTAAATAAAACATAAATTCTTACAAAATATGTTTACAAAAATATATAAACTTTATATGCATGGACTTCAAAGACTTTTGCTCCAAAATAAATTTATCTTTAAATTCTGCTTTTGACCAACTTAGAAGTGCTCTGATATTACGCCACAGAGGCTTTCTCCCCTGCGTCTCTCCTCCGTTTTACACATAACACACGGAGTCACAGGATCAGAAGACCTGAGTTGGGGACCAGTGTGTGGCACAGCAGGGTGAGCTGACACATGCGATGCTGGTGTGGGTGCCAGTTCATGTCCTGGCTGCTTCACTTCTGACCCAGTTCTCTGTTAATGGCCTGTGGAACAGCAGAAGACGGCCTGAATGCTTGGGCCTCTGCCACCCTGTGAGCCCTGAAAGAACCTCCTGGCTCCTGGCTCCTGGTTTTGGCCTGGCCCAACTCTGGTCATTGCAGCCATTGGGGAGCAAACCAGTGGATGGAAGATCTCTCTCTGTCACTCCTTTCTCTCGCTATAACTCCATCTTTCAAATAAGTAAATAATTCTTTAAAAAAATAAAAAGAAAACCAGCCTAACGAAGCTTAAACTTTAGTGTTTTAAATTCCATAAGCATTAGTTTTCCAAATTGAGGAGAATTATGCATAGCTCAAATAGAATTAACAAAGATAAAACTCAGTAATTTACACGAAGAGCAAAGATAATGCACAGCAAATAGCAAGCAACTAAAAAATACTATTCTGATTTATTTTCATGGAATGCCTAGAAATTATATCAGTCCATGAAAATCCGAATATTATTTTATGATTCTATAGTAAAGGAAATGTTCTTACTTGAGTGCTGCGATTTATGATAGCAGCGAGTGCCTCTCTCGTGGGAGCACGTCTCTGAGCCAAGTCCCTGTCGTGCCACCCTGGAGGAACCTTCCCTGCCAGGAACCAGCTGCTGTAGCTGTAGGACACCGTTAGCCTTCTCATTTTATTCTCATAAATTCAATGTTCAAAACTTAGAAAGGCAAATTAATGATAGCATTGTGACAATGGAATGGGATGGGAGTATCACCTAACTTGAACATGTACATTTAGAGAGGGAATGTCACACTGAAACACGTAGGTTGGATGTTTAACAACAGAGAAGCAGGGAAGCCACAGCCCAATCTTTTTTAAAAATCACACACCTTCTACAACCAACCCTTCATGCATTCATATGGCCACCCTGCAACTGTCAACCTAAACAAAGTGATGGACAGACTGATTCTCCAATACAGAGAGTTGATCTGGGGGCAGCGGGGACTTGCAGCCTGGAGACACCCACACTACAGACAAACGCAAGGTGGCGAGGACACAGCAGAATCTTTTGAAGGCAAAGTCTGTGTAAGCCGTTTTGGGACCAAGACCAAGGACTAAAAGTGCTCATTGCAGAAAATGCCATTAGCTTGGAGGTAGCAGCTGTCCGTGGGCAAGGGCCTTGCACAAGTGGCTCATTAGGAACACTCAGCTCTGAGGAGTCCTTGAGTGGCTCCCATTACAGGCGTGTGTGTGAGTGTGTATGTGTGTGAGTGTGAGTGTATGAGAGTGTGTGTGTGAGTGTGTGAGTGTGTGTGAGTGTGTGTGAGTGTGAATGTGTGTGAGAGTGAGTGTGTGAGTGTGTGTGTGTGAGAGTGTGAGTGTGTGTGAATGTGTGTTTGAGAGTGAGTGTGTGAGTGTGTGTGTGTTTCGGGGGGTGGCTCCTTCTTTAGGGCCTGCCAGTTCCGTTTTGTTAGGGTTTGACATAAGTGACTCCATTTGAAATGGATCATTTCCACGCAAGTATTTTCTAATGATGAAGTATTTGTAGTTAATAACTCATGAGAATATAAAAGCAACGCTTCTCAGGTGAAACCTGACACTTCTGCTGAGGGTAACAGACATTTTATCAGGAATTAATATATTTGACAGGAAAAGTTTCAATTATTAGCACATGGAAGGAAAAGATCTAAATGTATGACAGAGACAGTTTGCAATATATCAATCTTAGTAGCAGTAATATTATTTCATCTTTATCAAAATTATGCATTAAACGTTGGAAACCAGTTTAAATTAACACAACATATAAAAAGGAAAGATAGTCTTGAATGTGAAATAATTATTCTTAATGTAAGTTGTCTCATTCTGAGTATTTATCAAGCCCGCTTCTAGATCATATATTACCATGAATAAATAATAAGTTTTCTGGGGCAGGTGCTGGGGCTTAGCGGGTAAAGTAGCTGTCTTAATGCCAGCATCCCATATGGTTGCCGATTCGAGTCCGAGCTGCTCCACTTCTGATCCAGCTCCCTGCTAATGGCCTGGGGATGCAGTCAAGGGTGGGCCTCTGCCCTCAAATGGGAAATTTCAGCTCAGCCCCGGCCATTGCAGCTGTTTGGGGAGTGAACCAGTGGATGGAAGACCTCTCTCTGTCTCTGTTGCTCCTCTCTCTCTCTCTCTCTCTCTCTCTCTCTCTCTCTAACTCTGCCTTTCAAGTAAATAAATAAAAGAGTAAGTTTTCTTTACTGTGGATTCGTGATCTCCTTAGGCATGTCCAATGTCCACCAGGTCGTACAGTGAGCTCAGGGGAGGTCAGGGAGAACAAGCATGGTTTAGTCTGTACCCTGCTCACTCTTGAAGCAAGTTGAGGAAAACGACTGAGCGAGCGATTACGAATGGTTTTCACCCTGACAACTGAGGTGTGTGCTGTGGATTCGGGGACAAGGTTTGCGAGCAGAGGGTGCACACGAGGAGGGAGTCAGACTGAACAGCCTGGGACAGACTGAACAGCCTGACTCTCAAAACAGTTTATTAAACTCCTTTGTGGGATGACAGCCAATGGAAGCTGAAACTAAAATTATTGAAGACGTTGAAGTTGAGACATGTGTTCATGTGTTTAGGCCAAAGGTCTTCATCCTTTAAACCAAAATCTTGAAAGTCTTTATGGCCCCTGAAACCAAAAAATTCAGAACTTTGCTATGTTTCTGGACAAGTTATTTTTGTAGCTCAACATCTCTCTTATGCAATAAGCATTCCCCATTCCCTGCTTATTTAACCCATCTCTACAATCAGAGACTAGGAGTAATTCACCGTTTGTTTAATCTCTGACACATGATAATTTGCATCATGAAAAGTGAGCAAGCTGTTTGAAAATACACGTTATCTTTCTGGGAGACCAGAGAAGCATTGGTGCAAATTAAAAGCAGCAAATTTGTTAATGTGAATGATGTTATTGCTCTATAATGTGATATTCCCTTACATAAAGTGTGACTTGCTGATGGAATCTGTATAAGAATCTACACTATGTAAAGAGATAAGAAACACATTAGAGCCAAAGGAAGCAAAGCTTGTGATTAAACAGCTTTTACAAGGATCTTACGATCACAGGCAGGAATCGGAATGAACTCACATCCAATTTACAGATCGTTTGCTCCAGTGAACCTGAGTGGAACAGTGAGGGTTCAGCACCTCCCTTCTCCTGTCTCCTGTGCTAATTTTCTAGGGCTGTCATAAGAGAGGAGTACAAACTGGCTGAGTTACCAGACTGGAGTATATTGTCTCTCAGTTGTGGGCAATACAGGACAAGGTCAAGGTGCCAGCAGGAGTGGTTCCTCCTAAGTGCGCTCAGGAAGAAGCAGGTCTGTGCCTCCATCCCACCTGCAGCCCCTGGGGTTCACCTTTGTGAGCTGTCCCCCTCTGTGCACACTTGTGTCCAATGTCCCCTTCATAAGGACACTGATCACTTTCATAAAGAGCCCAGCCCAGTCCAGTCTGACCTTATCCTATCCTACCCAACTATGCCTGCAAAAGTCTTATTTCCAAATACAATGCAATTCCTTTTCCAAATTTCCTTGCCAAGGACTGGGGGTGATCTGATTTGAGGGTCACAACTGGACCCATTATGTTAGCTGGGCACGAGGCTTTGTCCTTTGCAAAGGGAAAATGCATTCATTCCAGCCCAACATTTCCAGAAGTTTTTTTTTTTTTTTTTTTTAACTCATTGCAGCATCGATCCTAAGTCCAAAATCTTATTTAAGTGTGAACAAAGTCAGGTACACGTGGAATGTGAGTGATTCATCCTGAGGCAAAGTTCCTCTCAGATACAAACCTGTGAAAACGGACCAGTAGCTGCTTCTTGGGTCAGGCATCAAGCAGACATCACCATTCCCAAGGGCAGGACCCGAAGGAAGAGAGGGGCGCCAGTTCTCCAGAAAGTGCACAAAGCACCGAGCCAAAGCCTGCGGTCCAAGGCCCGAGAAGAGCCTGCTGCGCCTCCCTCTCCGCGCTCCAGCACGCCCGAGGTAGCCACATCTCCCCCAGCCCCTCAATCCCGAAAAGCCATTCTGGCTTCATGCTGGGCCACCTCGGCCCCCCTTCAGTGTCATCAGCCTTACAGTGCTACTGCTACAATAGGACTCTCAGAGACCTTGCTGGCCTGTGCGGGTCACGGGGTCCAGGCTCAGGCCACGGCGGATAATCCTGCAAACCACACCTGTGTCTCTGGCTTGTTTGTCTATTGGCCGCAGAGTCTCTTCAGCACATCCTTTTGGCTGTACACAGTGTGGGGTATGAACTGTCAGAAACTCTGGCAAGACATCAGCTGCTAGCTCCTTCTCTTTATATCTTTCCTCTTGCACTTTATTAACAAGTAAGAAAAACTAGGCCACAGCCACAGTGCTTTGTTCAGGGAGCTCCTCAGCTGAACGTCCAAGTTCATCACTTATATGTGCTTCTCCACAAAATATTACATACGTACAGCTAAATCCTCTTCCATTTTATAAACACAATTACCTTTCTTCAATGTTCAATACATGTTTATTATTTCTGAGTTCTCATCAGAAATACGTTCGGGCTGGCACCACGGCTCAATAGGCTAATCATCCGCCTTGCAGCGCCGGCACACCGGGTTCTAGTCCCGGTTGGGGCGCTGGATTCTATCCCAGTTGCCCCTCTTCCAGGCCAGCTCTCTGCTGTGGCCAGGGAGTGCAGTGGAGGATGGCCCAAGTGCTTGGGCCCTGCACCCCATGGGAGACCAGGAGAAGCACCTGACTCCTGCCTTCGGATCAGCGCGGTGCGCCGGCCGCAGCGACCATTGGAGGGTGAACCAACGGCAAAGGAAGACCTTTCTCCCTGTCTCTCTCTCTCACTGTCCACTCTGCCTGTCAAAAAAAAGAAATTTTAAAAGAAAAGAAATACGATCAACATTCACATTTCTGTTATGAAGTCCAGCAAGCCTTGGCTTCTTCTAGCAACATTGTTAAAACTCCCCGGCCTCTCTCCAGTCCCAAGTTCAAAGCCATTCCCACATTTTCAAGTTTGGTAGAACAGATCCCACTTCCTAGTAGGTAAATTTGGTATAGCCATCATAGAGAAAGTGATCAGTTTAATTCCTGTGCTAATATTAATTCTACTAGGAATGAATTACAGATGCTGGTGGCACGGCATGACCAGCTGTGATCACAAGTAAGTTGACAAAGTAGTCGGTGTTAGGATTATGTGATGTTGTTCAAGTTCTATGGCTTTCTGCTCCACTCTTTCCAGTGTCAAAACTGAATTCTTCAGCTACACACATTGACTCAGCCCTACCTAGCTCAAGCTTAAACACATGTCTACAGGGGCCAGTGCTGTAGCGTAGCAGGTAAAGCCACCGTCCGCAGTGTTGGCATCCCACAGGGGTGCCACTTCGTGTCCCAGCTGCTCCACTTCCCATCCAGCTCTCTGCTGTGGCCTGGAGAAGCAGTGGAGGATGGTCCGAGTCCTTGGGTCCCTGAACCCACGTGGGAGACCCAGAGGAGGCTCCTGGCTCCTGGCTTTCTGATCGACCCAGCTCCGACCCTGGTGGTCGTCTAGGGAGTGAACCATTGGATGGAGGAGCTCTCTCTCTCTTTCTCTCTCTCTCTGTAACTCTGACTTTCAAATAAAGAAATAAATCTTTTTTTAAAAAATGCCTAAAATGTTCATCTGTAACTACTGAACAACTTTAACAAAAATCTTTGTGACCCAAGATTTATTTTGTCTTAATTAACAGTTGAGCTTTTTCTATATCCTTAGTTAATGAGTTACTTCCCTGGCTTTTTCAAGCATCATTTCTTTGATTTGCACCAGGATAATCATGTTGTCCAGTGTCCTCCTTTTCTATGGGTGTTCTTTTTTTAAAAAAAAATCTTTATTTAATAAATATAAATTTCCAAAGTACAACTTTTGGATTACAGTGGCTTCCCCGCCCCCATAACCTCCCTCCCTCCTGCAACCATCCCATCCCCCACTCCCTCTCCCATCCCATTCTTCACCAAGATTCATTTCCAATTATCTTTATATAGAGAAGAACAACTTAGTATATACTACGTAAAGATTCCAACAGTTTGCACCCACACAGATATACAAAGTATAAAGAACTGTTTGAGTAGTCGTTTTACCTTAATTCGAATAGTGCAACACACTAAGGACAGAGGTCCTACATGGGGAGTAGGTGCAGTGACTCCCATTGTTGATTTAACAATTGACACTCTTATTTATGATGTCAGTGATCACCCAGGTACGGGTGTCCTTTTACTTCCAGCTACTCCTGCTGAAATAGGCAGTGTCCCTAGGAAAGTGAGAAAAACCAGAAAACCGATACCCTGGGCAAGGAAGTAGCCAGAAGACATCTATTGTCTCTCCACAGAAATTTCCTTGCAATTCATAATCATTTCATAAAGCTTAAAGAGACTTTGCAAAAAAATATTTATTTCAGACACAGAGAGATGGGGAGGGAGGGAGAGAGAGAGGGAGAGATAGAGAAAGAGAGAGAGAAAGAATGCTCCCATGTGCTGGTTCACTCCCCAAGTGCTGCCCACAACAGCTGGGACTGCACAGAGTAGAAGCCAGAAGATGTGAGCAGCCTGCCTGCTGCAGCCATCTGGGGAGTGATCCAGCAGATGGAGTCTCCCTCTCCCTCTCCCTCTCCCTCTCCCTCTCCCTCTCCCTCTCCCTCTCCCTCTCTCCCTCTCCCTCTCTCTCCCCCCATCCATCTCTGTCTCTGCTTTTCAAATATAATTAAATTTTTTTTAATTTAAAAATAAAACAAGGCAACATAGGAATAAAAAAGAAGAATCTTTGAGAGTGCTAGTATTTATTCAAAACCAAATGACAAAGTGAAAAGTTTATGTCCAGGAGGAACAGCTGCACCTTGGTTAGATCTACGAGCACATGCTTTAACCTGACAGTATACCCGTTCTGCTGCCTCCCCAGCTCGTTGGTAATACATCCAACACTGGCAGCAGTGCAGACAGCGTAGGGTGTGACTGCTCTTGGAATTCCATTCAAACCCCAAGAGTACAGTCGATATTTTTTCTAACTTGCAGCCTCCTTGGAAATCTCTATTCTCCGAGGAACATAGCTGTTTTATTTGACTGGGAGCTCAGCTTAATGGGGTAAGAATGCATCTTGTCAACCTACAGAATGTTACCTACACAATAGGCAGCTGTGTGAGACACCTCGGATGTCTATGGATCTGTTTTCATTTGAAGTGAAATACAGTCCAGCAGGGAGTAAAAAAAAAAAAAAAAAAAAAAAAAACACCTTTAAGAAATATTCCACAATATTCCGCAAAATAATGTGGAATCCTGAGAAGCTCCAAAATTCCTGAAAAGTCTAAGGATTTGTGTGGGTGCCCAGGAAAAATCAGGGAGATGAGAAGGCACTTTACCTGGTCTGCGCAAGCAAGAGGCGAGCCCTCAGGCCGTGGTGTAAACTGCCTGAAGTCGGGAACTTTGTCGGATCATTTCACTGAGAAATTGTAGGAGCCACACAGTTAAAGTCTTGTGGGCAGTCGTCTAAACTTTCCGTGATGATCGTTAAATTAAAACTATACAGGTATGACTCCAAGAAAGCTAAGCTTAATAACAAACACTTGGGGCCAGCACTGTGGCGCCGTGGATGAATGCTCCGGCCTAAAGCTCTGGCGTCCCATATGGGTGCTGGTTCGAGTCCTGGTTGCTCCACTTCCAATCCAGCTCTCTGCTGTGGCCTGGGAAAGCAGTAGAAGATGGCCCAGGTGCTTTGGCCCTGCACCCGTGTGGGAGACCCGGAAGAAGCTCCTGGCTCTCGGCTTCGGATCGGCGCAGTGCCGACCATTGCAACCAACTGGGGAGTGAATCATCAGATGGAAGACCTCTCTCTCTCTCTTCCTCTCCTCTCTCTGTGTAACGCTGACTTTCAAAGAAATAAATAAATCTTTTAAAAAATAATAATAAATACTTAGACTAACACACACAAAAGTCTATCAGAGAAATCAGTGGTCCCATACTTCATGGAACAATCCACAGAATTAGTTAACTCAACAACAATAAGAAAATAACCATCACAACAAAACCATTTACAAAAGTGGCATCAACAGTGAAATTTGGAGAAATCAGAACTAGAGTTGTGATAGCTCGAAAAATGCCTACTTTTCAATAAAAAGCTATAGGATGTAGAAAGGAAACAGGCAGGTACACCTAAAACAGAGGAAAGAAAATTAACAAATAGGAAGTTTTACTGGGGTTGGCACTTTGGTGCAGCGGGTTAAGCTGTTGCCTATAGTGCCAACATCTCACATGGTACCTGTTCATGGGGTTCATGCCACACCTGCTCCACTTCTGATCCAGTTCCTTTCTAATTAGCCTGCGAAAGCAGTGGAAGATGGCCCAGGTACTTGGGCCCCTGCATCCATGTGGGAGATCTGGAGGAAGCTCCTGACTCCTGGCTTTGGCCTGGCTTAGCCCTGGCTATTATGAACATTGGGGGAGTGAAACAGCAGATGGAAGATAACTCTCTCTCTCTCTCTCTCTCTCTCTCTCTCTCTCTCAGCCTAACCATCTCTCTAGGCAATACTTCCTTTCAAATAAAAAAATTATTAAAAAAAAAAGTGTTCTAGAGGAGACCTAGATTTTGGAATTAGTAAACAAAGATTGTAAATAAGGTGTTATAAGTGTTTTCAAAGAACTGAATCATGTCAAGCAATCAAAAGAAGGTGTACCAATGGTGTCTTCCCAGAAGGAGAATACCAGTAAAATGAAGCAAATATATACACGTGGAATTCTGGAGTGGAGAAGTAGAACTGGAATGGTAAGTTTTCCAGAGGTGTTAAGAAGAGATTTTAGCTGGCATAAGAATCAATAAACTCGTGTAGAAGTCCACAGAGAGTGTTCAGTCTTAGGAGCAGAAGAAGGAGAATAAAATCGTGAGTGAAGGCTGAGGTGCCAGGGACATCAACAAGCATGTACTTCCCCTGCCTTTTTTTTTTTTTTTTTTTTCAGATAGAGTTAGACAGTGAGAGGGAGAGAGACAGAGAGAAAGGTCTTCCTTCCGTTGGTTCATCCCCCAAATGGCTGCCATGGCCAGTGCCGTGCCAATCTGAGGCCAGGAGCCAGGTGCTTCCTCCTGGTATCCCATGCGGTTGCAGGGGCCCAAGCACTTGGGCCATCCTCCACTGCTTTCCTGGGCCACAGCAGAGAGCTGGACTGGAAGAGGAGCAACCGGGACTAGAAGCCAGCAACCATATGGGATGTCGCTGCCGCAGGTGGAGGATTAAGCAAATGTGCCTTGGCGTTGGTCCCAACAAGCATATCCTTGTACCATAATGAAGGTCTGAGTAAGAAAGTTGAGAAAAGAGAAATCCAAAGAACTTGAAAAGTGGCCAAAATTTCCAGAATTTTGATGAAAATTACCAACCCATACAGTCAAGAAATTCAATGAACTTTAGTAGAATCCACTCAAGGAGATCTTCAAAAGACTCTTAGTAATAAGATAAGAAACAAAGATAAAAGAAAACCTTGAAAAAAAAATTGAGAAATTACTTACCACATGCAAGAGATCTTCCACAAGGTCAGCAGCTGCCCTGAGTGCCAGGCATGCAGCCAGCGGACACTGGGATGACCCCGTGCCATGATCACCTTAGCACTTTTCAACTAAGCGTTCTCCATCCAGGTAAAATTCCTTCAGAATTAAAGGATACCTCTTCATGAATACAAAGAAGAGAATCCGCCCCTGGCAGCCATACTTGATCAGAAACACTGAAGGAAGCCTTCCAGGCCAGAGTGAAAGAAGGCAGGAGGGCTGCTCAAACGCACAGAGCAGAGCGGAGCAGTAGCCACGGGAAGCCCCTGAGCACCGGGAAAGTGGAATCAGTGGATCTGCTGTCTGGGACAGGGAACTTCCCCTCTGCATTCATGAAGAAACTGCATGGAGCCGTCGCTGTAGAACCGTGTCAGCGGTCTCACACACACTGACTGCGACGTGCACGACAGTGCTAGGAGGGGGGGGATGAAGAGGGACTGGACGAAGTCCTTAAACAAAACATCATCTTTATCTAAGTCTGACATTTGGTCCCCCTCAGAGACAATTTCTACTTTCTAAAGACATATGGGCTACGTCTTCTCATTTCTGTGCATGCCTTCTGTTTCATCGAAAAACTGGACATGATTAATATGATCTTTCTCATTGAGTTATTTAATAAACACAGATGGAGAGAGGGGAGGGGGTGGGGTGGAGGACAGAGGGGAGAGGAGAGAGGAGAAGGGAGGGCAGGAATGAAATATTTTACCAGCAGGTTCACTCAGGACTGGGCCAGGTAGAAACTGGGAGCCAGGAATCTAATCCAGGTCTTCCCTCGGATGGCTGGGGCCCAACTAGTTAGACATCACTGCCGTCTCCCAGGGTGCACGTTAAAAGAAGGCTGGAATCAGGAGTGTCTCCGGGATTGGAGCTGAAGCGTTTCACTACGAGATGGGGAGACTCTCAAGCGGCACCTTAACCGCCAGGCCCAGTGCTCACCCCAGTGGATACTATAATGTGCCAACTGTGAAGTCCCGGGGTTTCCTGTCACTGCTTGCCATAATTGCTGATGGTTTATTTAATGACTTTCCTGACTGAATTCTGCAAAGCACGCATTCGGAGTGGGATATAGCCACTGCGGTTTGTGCTCCATTAGCTTGGTGGTGAGTTGGTTGCCGTTTTGTAGATGGGCTCCGTGCGTCTGTGGGTCTTGCCGTCAGCATGCGGTCAGGTCTTTTTCCATTCTTACGTGACCCTCACTTTCTGTTTCCCCAGAGGCTGAGGCCGAGCCAGCATTGAGCTTTATTGTCTTCTCGCCTCTTCACTGGCCATGCTCACAGCCCTTGGCAGTGCACGGCCTGAGACTTCCCAGGGCCTCGGGAATCCATCAGTGATCCCACTCCCTGACGATTCTATCCCACAGCCTTTTCTCTCAAACTTTTGGATGACACTGTTGTTTACCACTGTTTGTTTTGATGTTTTGTTGGATGACACTGTTGTTTACCACTGATTTTACTTACGGGCTTAGGCATCTATTGCATATTACTTGTAAATATTTTTACAAGTCTATCCCAGATAGTTACATCCTGCTTGGAGAGCTGAGGCAAGGTGAGATGAAGCCAGCTCTTTGGGTTGTTTTTCGGGGAGCTCCTAATCAGGCAAAAGCGAACAACCACAGATCTTCTCGAGCGAGATTCATTCTGCTTGGTACAGTACCAGTACCCGTACCAGCACCATGTCATATGTAAGGCCTTCACCACCCACAAAGCACACTGTCCCCATGAAGATTCTGCTGGCTTTCTCTTTGATTAATTGTTCTAGTTGCAGCAACTTTTTGTTTACTACACAGAGTTCTGAAAATATTAACTCAAGAGTTTTTGCAACTTCACACTGTTTTCATAAAGGGACGAACTATTGTTTATTACTCTGCTATCTTTGCTAACATCACTAACTAATGTATTTTTGAGGCTATTTTTTTGAAGTTATTTTTTTAAAGATTTATCTATTTGCAAGTCAGAGTTACACAGAGAGAGGAGAGGCAGAGAGAGAGAGAGAGGTCTTCCATCTGATGGTTCCATCTGATGGTTCACTCCCCAATTGGCTGCAATGACCAGAGCTGTGGCGATCCAAAGCCAGGAGCCAGGAGCTTCTTCTGGGTCTCCCATGTGGGTGCAGGGGCCCAAGGATCTGAACCATCCTCCACTGCTTTCCCAGGCCATAGCAGAGAGCTGGATTGGAAGTGGAGCCGCCAGTTCTCAAATCGGTGCCCATATGGGATGCCAGAGCCTCAGGCCAGGGTTTTAACCCGCTGTGCCACAGCACCGAACCCTAAAGTTATGTTCAAAGGCAAACAACTTAAAATGAGATAGGTAGTATTTTTCTCCAAATTTTTGTTTTTTAAAGTTTTGTTTATTTGAAAAACAGAGTGACAGAGAGAGACACACACATACACACACACACACACCATAGATATTTTATATCCTCCATCTAATTTATTCCCCAAATGCCTGCAGCAGCCAGGACTGGGCCAGATCAGATCCTGAGCTCCAATCAGGTCTCTCACTAGTTGGCAGGGACTCAAGTACTTGACCCAGCATCCGATGCCTGCCAGGATGTGTTAGCAGCAAGCCGGGTCAGAAGTAGAATGGCTGGGACTTGAGCTGACACTACTATGTGGGACGTGGACATCCCGAGTGGCGGCTTAACTCCCTGCGCCAGGATGCCCATCCCTCTCCAAAGTTTTAATGACTTCTAAATATTTTAAGATAGATTCAATAAGACTGAGCATTTAAAGTAGTAAGTTTCTTTATTTACAAGAATGTACCAGTTCTTAAAACAATGCATTCCCTTTATTCTTGCTTACTGTCACATATTTATGTTTTCCCTTGGAATTTTGCATTTTGCATGTGTAAGATGATCTCAGATCTTTGAAGTTTGTTTTAGACTTTTAAATATGCCTGCAAATTAGCATATCTGTCACTGGAAAATCCTTTTTTGCTTTCAAAAGCCGTTCAATTTCTTTCCCTTCTTTTTCTTTGAAGGATTAGAATTGACAGGATTTTTTGTGCAGATACTGAAGGTTGTGCTTTGACTTGAACCTTATATAATCGAACTGACCCCTTTTAAAAGTAAAATTCTTTTGATATTGTTGTGTATTAGATAGAATGATGTATATTCTCTAAAATCAACTAAAAGATTGAAAAAAACTTCTTAAAATAACTTGGTTGGCAAAGTTAATTCTGAAAAGCTTTTGCAAATCTGCATATCAGGACTTGTTCAAATAGTATTGCAGCTATGTGGAAGAATTTTTTTCTCTCTTTGGCAATATTTATTACATGCAGAGGAAAGTCAATGCACAAATATTCTTGTGAACCTTCCATGTATCAATAAACTTGCTATGCACTGGAGAAACAACAAAATAAAAATATATTTCTTTTGTTCGCAGTAACATGCACTCAGATAGTAGGTATTTTTATTAAATAATTCAGTGCAGCAGCATGCCAGCTGCTCCAAGTGCTTAGAGAAAGCACAGGGCATGTATTTCATGCCAGGAAGGTTGCTTTTTTTTGTGTTTTGAATTGTTATGGTGTTTTGGTTGCCATTTATATTTAATTGTGTTTATATAACAATGGCATCTGCCAGTCATTGAGAGGAATAGAAATGTAGCTTTACCCAGAGCTTCACACCCAGAGGTGGATGTGCACCGTGAGGATGAGTGTGTCAACGGACCTGGACAAGCGAGTTAGTGCGAGTGCACTTTGGACAGGGTCAGGAAAGTATTTCAGAGACTTTTCAGGTGGGTTGGATCAGGGATGGTGGCATAGTCTTCACTGGCCAAGTTGTCTTCCTTTGAGAGTAGAACCAGTTGGATTTGCTGGTGGTCCAGGTGTGATGTTAGGGATGAGCAAAGTCAAGGTTTAATTTGAGTGACAGCAAAGATGGACTTAACCTTCACAGAGAAGACTGGTGCAAAGAGGTTTGCACATACCATCAGGAGCTCTTCTGGCATGTTAGAGATGAGACCCTACACTCACATGGAACTGCCACTTTGACACAAGGATTTGTGAGCTCCATTTGTGGGTAGAGGTCAGAACTGGAAACAGAAGTCTCAGATGAATCAGCATATCCATGGACATGATCTTCACAGGAATGGGTGCAGATAGGATCAAAGGAGAATTTAAGGGCTGATCCCAGTGGCATATCCACTTCTTTAACATCAAGAGGGGAAGGGGCAGCAAAGCACAGAGGGGTAACAACGAGTTCCCAAAAATGGAGCAGGAAGAGCAGACTGCACGATGTCTTGAGTCCACATGAATACAATATTTCCTGGGGAAGTGCATGGTCACCTCTGTCCTGTGCCGATGACCAAGGATTGATGTCACTTATGACAATGTGGTTGTCATTCGTTCACATAGTGAGAGCATGGATTCTGAAGTGGCGGAGGGAAAAACCTGCTGGAACTGATGCAAGTGAAAATCTGACGAGAAAAACTGGGGACCAAGGAGAGACATCACTGTCAATGAGCTTTGCTATAAGGCAAATGAGGGAAATAGAGTGGTAGAAGGTAGACATGGAATCGATAGTTTTGTTGTTTTTATGATAAGAAAAATAATACAACGGAAGAACAGGATCCACCTGACAGGGTGGGGACACTCATTTCTGCCAAGGGCCATCTGGATATTTATCACATCATCCAGAGGCCTTATACAATGAACAACTTAAAAATTAGCCTGCTGGCCGGCGCCGTGGCTCAACAGGCTAATCCTCCGCCTTGCGGCGCCGGCACACCGGGTTCTAGTCCCGGTCGGGGCACCGATCCTGTCCCGGTTGCCCCTCTTCCAGGCCAGCTCTCTGCTGTGGCCAGGGAGTGCAGTGGAGGATGGCCCAAGTGCTTGGGCTCTGCACCCCATGGGAGACCAGGATAAGCACCTGGCTCCTGCCTTCGGATCAGCGCGGTGCGCCGGCCGCAGTGCGCTACCGCGGCGGCCATTGGAGGGTGAACCAGCGGCAAATGGAAGACCTTTCTCTCTGTCTCTCTCTCACTGTCCACTCTGCCTGTCAAAAAAAAAAAAAATTAGCCTGCTGTGCACGTACTGAACTTTGAGTCCCACCGGCTGTTGCCTTGGCAGGTCTATACCAACTTATTTTGCAGACTTTCTAAGGTCATGGGCTGCATTTTCCCCACCTCTGAGAGAAGGTGGGAGCAACGTTTAAGGCAGAGTGTGGTATACAGGAGTCCGATTATGCACCTCCAGGTGCCCGGTGGAAATATTTCAGATGTGTGGAGACGGAGCGAGTGAGACACAGAGTTCTGTGGAAAGTAGAGTCCAATGACTGAACGAAGTTCCAGGAGTTGTGACTCTCCCGAGGTTTCTGACCTGAGTGCTCCCGGGGAGACCGTGACAGGAAGCTGGGAGGACGGAGTCACCCGTGACCCCTGCCGCTGAGGGTAGGAGGCACTGCAGAGACGTGGCTGCCCTGGAGTGAGGCCACTTGCCTGACTTCTGTCCTCTGAGGTTTCCAGGAAGAGGAGATGAGGGTTTGATTGAAGATGATCTCTCGGCTGGCTGCAGGTTACAATGTGGGAAAGGGGGTCTCAGGCTGTGATCACGGAGCCTGCAGAAGGACAGGAGTCTCAATACTTTTATTACTTTTTCTTTTGAATTTTATGCCCTTAGTCTCATGAAAATATTTGCAAATCCAGTCACTAAAACTATCTCCTCAATTTTGGAACAAAGGTTCTGTCCTATTGACTTCTGTACTTATTACTACAATCTACTTCGAATTAATATTTGTATATGTTGTAAAGGAACATCGTGCTTTTTGATCATACCTATGCAATTGTTCTAGCACCACTTATTGACAATATTGCCCTAGTATCCATTAATTTGTCAACTTTCTTAAAATTAATTGAACAAGGGGCCAAGGTTGTGGCAAACAGGGTAAAGCCACTGCCTGAGATGCTGGCACCTCATATGGGCTCTGTTGCTTCACTTCCAATTCAGCGCCCTGCCAATGGCCTGGGGAAACCAACAGAAGATGCTCCACGGGTTTGGGCCCCTGCACTGCAGCTCTTGGCTTCAGCCTGGTTCAGCCCTGGCCTTTGTGGCCATCAGGGGACTCAAACAGCAGATGAAAATCTCTCTGTCTTTGTCTCTCTTTCTCTGTAGCTCTTTCAAATAATACAGAATTTTAAAAAAATTAAACATGCATGTGTTGGTGTGTTTTGGATCCTCTTCTCTGTTCCATTGTACTTTTGCTAATACAGCACTCTCTTGATTACTTCCACATTATAGTAAGTCTTGAAACTACAAAAAATTCATTAACTTTGTTCTTTTCTAAATCAAATGTTTTTTTCCATATGAATATTCAAATAAGCTTATTTCTAAATAATCATGTCAGTTCCTACAAAAAAGATTATTGGGATTTTTATGTGGATTACATTGAATTTATAGACCAATTTTGAGAGAATGGACACCATAACATGATCAGAGCCTGTCTCTACATTGAGTAGGCTTTCTTTAATTTAGTTCAATAATATTTTGTAATAATGTAGTTTTGTAACATTAAAAATGTTACCAAATTTGCAAAACTGACCTTGGTTTTAGCTTCTAGACCTGGTAGGTTTTTTCCATAGATGCCCAGGCCATCTATGAACAGAGAGAGTTTTAACTTTTCCTTTCCAATCTGGATTTCTATTTCATTCACTTTACCTATTACATTGGCTGTGGCTGGCACTGTGCCTCTCTTGGCTAATCCTCCGCCTGCGGAGCCGGCACCCCGGGTTCTAGTCCTGGCTGGGGCACCGGATTCTGTCCCAGCTGCTCCTCTTCCAGTCCAGCTCTCTGCTGTGGCCTGGGAAGGCAGTGGAGGATGGCCCAAATGCTTGGGTCCCTGCACCCGCATAGGAGACCAGGAGGAAGCACCTGGCTCCTGGCTTCGGATCAGCGCGGTGCACTGGCCGTAGCGGCCATTTCGGGGGTGAACCAACAGAAGGAAAATCTTTCTCTCTGTCTTTCTCTCTCACTGTCTACCTCCGCCTGTCCAAAAAAAAAAAAAAAAAAAAAAAATACACTGGCTTAAATCTCCACATAGAATGTTGAATAAATATCCTTGCCGTGTTTGCTATGTGAGTGGGAGAGCACTAAGCCCTGGGTCATCACACAACACGCAAGCTGTACGAGTTTCCTACACACCCGTCAGGCCCAGGAACTCTCAGAGGTCTTCAAAAACTCATGGACAATGTGTTATGGAAAACCTACACATGGGTTCTAAAAATATACCAGAATAAATTTATCTTTTAAATCTATTTTTCACAAAATTTGAAGTACCCTTGTACACTTATATTTCTATAGCTCTGAAGTTTCTGTGTTATTTTTGCGTGTTTGTTTATTCACTTCCGTATCAAGGATGAATGTTGGATGTATCCCTATCTTTTCTAAAACGTTCTTTTTAATTAATAACTTTTTTATTTGCTTCTAAGTAACTTTTCTTGGTTGTAATTTTATTTAATCATTCTGGATTCGATTTTCCAGTCATTTACGTATTTTATAGGTTTTTTTTTTCTGAAGAATTCCTTTGATAAAGTTGTTGCCATATCTGTGTGTGAATTTCCAGTTAACTAGTTCTTCTCTTACTTGAATTATCATATTACCTCCATCACATTTATGTATGTATATAACGTTTCAAAACTTTTCTTTGAATGTTTTCTTTCTTTTCTTTTCTTTTTAACTTGTATTTAGTAAATATAATTTTCCAAAGTACAGCTTATGGATTACAATGTCTTTTTTCCCCCCATAACTTCCCTCCCACTCGCACCCCTCCCATCTCCCACTCCCTCTCCCATTCCATTCACATCAAGATTCATTTTCAATTATCTTCATATACAGAAGATTGATTTAGTATATATTAAGTAAAGATTTCATCAGTTTGCACCCACACAGAACATAAAGTGTAAAATACTGTTTCAGTACTAGTTTTATATATATATATATATATATATATATATATATATATATAGCATTAATTCACATTGGACAACACATTAAGGACAGAGATCCCACATAAGGAGTAAGTACACAGTGACTCCTGTTGTTGACTTAACAGTTTGACACTCTTGTTTATGGCGTCAGAAATCTCCCTAGGCTCTAGTCATGAGTTTGCAAGGCTATGGAAGCTTCTTGAGTTCGCTCACTTCAATCTTATTTAGATGAGGTCATAGTCAAAGTGGAAGTTCTCTCCTCCCTTCAGAGAAAGGTACCTCCTTCTTTGATGGCCCCGTTCTTTCTACTGGGATCTCACTCACAGAGATCTTTCATTTAGGTCCTTTTTTTTTTTTCCCAGGGTGTCTTGGCTTTCCATGCCTAAAATACTCTCATGGGCTCTTCAGCCAGATCTGAGTGCCTTAAAGGCTGATTCTGAGGCCAGAGTGCTACTTAGGACATCTGCCATTCGACGAGTCTGCTGTGTATCTCACTTCCCATGTTGGATCGTTCTCTCCCTTTTTGATTCTATCAGTTAGTATTCGCAGACACTAGTCTTGTTTGTGTGATCCCTTTGACTCTTAGACCTATCTGTATGATCAATTGTGAATTGAAATTGATCACTTGGACTAGTGAGATGGCATTGGTACATGCCACCTTGATGGGATTGTATTGGAATCCCCTGGCACATTTCTAACTCCACCATTTGGGGCAAGTCCAATTGAGCATGTCCCAAATTGTACATCTCTTCCCTCTCCCACTCCCACCCCCATATTCAACAGGGATCACTTTTCAGTCAAATCTAAACACCCAAGAACAATTGTGTGCTAGTTACAGAATTCAACCAATAGTATAAACTAGAACAAAAAAAATACTAAAAGGAATAAAGTATTAAATTGTACATCAACAGTCAGGACAAGGGCTGATCAAGTCACTGTTTCTCATAGTGTCCATTTCACTTCAACAGGTTTCCCCTTTGGTGCTCAGTTAGTTGTCGCTGATCAGGGAGAATATATATTTGTCCCTTTGGCACTGGCTTAATTCACTCAGCATGATGTTTTCCAGATTCCTCCATTTTGTTGCAAATGACCGGATTTCATTGCTTTTGATTGCTGTGTAGTATTCTATAGAGTACATGTCCCATAATTTCTTTATCCAGTCTACTGTTGATCAGCATTTGGGTTGATTCCAGGTCTTAGCTATTTTCTAACTCTTAACATGATTATTTTCCTTCTTTTTTGGTCATTCATAGGATGAATTATATTGATTTTTCTTAATATGTTTTATTTGAGTCTTCAGTTTACTGAGGAATAATTGACAAATAGGAACTGTGTACATTTAAGGTATACACTTTGATGTTTCTATTAATATATACATTGTGAAATAATTGCCATGATCAAGAAAACTAACATATCCATCATGTCACACTCTTTTCTGTGTGTGTGTGTGGGAGAGAGATGAGAACATTCAGCGTATAACCTCTTGGCCAATTTCTATCTACATTTTTGAAAACTGTAATGACTACTCTGTGTACGAAATCTCCAGGATTCTTCACCTGGCACCATAACTGAATCTTTGTGCCCTTCCACGCACATTTCCCAACTGCCTTTCCTCTGTCTCTGGAAACCACTATGTTTCATTCTCTGCTTCGGAGTTTGATTGTTTTTAAATTCCCCCTATGGTGAGATCATGCGATGTTTGTCTTCTGTGTCTGGCTTATTTCACTTAGCATAGTGTCCTCCGTGCTGCTGTGAATGGTGGGTTCTTCGTGCTGTTGTGAATGGTGGGTTCTCTGTCTTTTTCAAGGCTATTTAAGATTGCGGTACATACATTATATTATATTTTTCTTTATCAGTTATTTGTCAGGGAATATCTAGCATGTTTCCATTTGTTTGCAATTGGAAACGATGCTACAGTGAAGACAGGCATGAGGGTGGATTGCTCTACAAGGACCCTGATTTCAATTCCTTTGGTTATATATACAGAAATGAGGTATCTACATCAGATGGTAGTTCTACTTTTATCTTTAAAAGAAATGCTATGTTGCTTTTTATAATTACTGCATCAATTTACACTCCTTTGTACAGGGGCATAAGGGTCCCCCTCTCCACAGCCTTGTCGACACTTGATGTCTTATCTTTTCATAACATGCATCCTGTGGCAGGCATCTGCCCTAGCAGTTAGGATGCCAATTAAGACACCATGCTCCACATAAGAGTGTCCAGGTTCACTTACCAGCTCAATTCTAGCTTTCTATGGATACAGACCATAGGAGACAACCAGCTCCAGTACTTGCTCCTGTCTTCCGTTATGACCCTGTACCCAGTCTTGGCAGTTGCAAGCATTTGGGGACTGAAGAGGCACACAGATATCTCTCCCCGTCTCTCTGTCTCACTTTATGTGTCATTGTCTATCTTTCTGCCTCTTATCTCCTCAAATAAATAAATAAAATATACAAGACAAAGAGCCATCCCAGCAAGTGTCAGATAACATCGTACTGTGATTTCGAATTACAGGTCCCTTATGATTAGGGATGTTGATCACCATTTCATGCGATTTTCAGTTATTTTCATGTTCTCTTTAGAGAAATTCCTGTTCAAGTCATTTGTCCCTTTTTGAATCAAACTATTCGTTTTCTGTTGAGATATATGTGTGATGTTAGCTCATGATCAGATACATTGGTTTGCAAATATTTTCTTCTTCTCCATGGAATTTTTTTTCTCTCTGTTAGTTGTTTCTTGTGATGTGTAGAATTTTAATTTGATGTAATTTCACTTGTCTACTTTTTTTTTGTTGTCTGTAAGTTTGGTTTCTATTGAAATGGATGTTGCCAAGATGAATGCCAGGAAGTGTTTTTTTTTGTTTTGTTTGTTTGTTTTTGCTTGTTTTTAACAATATTTTCTTTCATAGTATTTTTTTCAGAAGCCTTGAGAGTTTCAAGTATTACACTGAAATATTTCATCTGTTTCGGATATGTATTTGTACATGATGTGTGATAAAAAGTTCATTATCACTCTTCCGCATGTGGCTACTCAATTTCCCTACCACCACTTACTGAAGAGACGGTTCTTTCCCCAGTGTGTGCTCTCACCCTGTGAAATGTCAGTCAACTGTAAATATGTAGGTTTATTTCTGGGCTCTCTATTCTGTTGCTTTGATCTATATTTCTATTTTCATGCCCATACAATTCTGTTACGGCATTGACTGATATTTCATTATTAAGTCTATTTTTCATTCCTGGGATTAAATCCATTTTCATAGATTTGATTTGCTAAAATTTATGTGAAGATTTTGTGTCTATATTTATAGGAGATAATCTATAGCTCTCTTTTCATCTATTTTTCTTTTTTGTACTATGTTAAAAATGGACACATATAACAAATTTGAAATTATTCTTTCTTCCTATGTTTCAGAAATGTTTTGTGTAGAAATTGATTTCTTCAGTAAACAAATGTACCAGTGAAGCCATCTTTACAAACTTAGTTTCTCAGGACATAGATATAATCTATTTAAATGTTCAATTTCCTCTTGAATGAGTCTCGAAGGTTTGTATTAAGGGATTTTGCATCTCATCTAAATGGCCTTATTTGTTGTTGAAAGTTATCATAATGTTCCTTTAGGTTTTTTTTTTTTTTAAAGGATTCATTTACTCATTTGAAATGCAGAGTTACAGAGACAGAAGAAGAGACAGAGAGAGAGCGAGAGATCTTCCATTTGCTGGTTCACTCTACAAATGGCCACAATGGCCAGCGCTGGGCCAGGCCAAAGCCGAGAGCCAGAAAGCTCATCCAAGGCTCCCACATGGGTGTAGGAGTCCAGCACCTGGGCCATCGTCCACTGCTTTCCCAGGTGCATTAGCAGGGAGTTGGACCAGAAGTGGAGCAGTGGGGATGTGAGCCAGTACCCATATGGGATACTATTGTCACAGATGGCAGCCCAGCCACGTAATTAGTATAATTGGAATCATACAACATTTCTTGATTATGCCTTCAGACTTCTTCTGGACCTGAGCTGCTACATCAACTCTTTCCAGGGTTTTCAGCTATTGACTTGCCCTAGATTTTGAATTTATAGCACCAACAACTTCATAATACAGCTTCATAATACAGCAGTCAGAGAGACTGACTCCTCGGGTCAGTCTCGCTCTCTCTCTCTTTCTCTCTCCCCCCCATCACTCTCTTGCTCTCATCCTCCTCTCTCTCAGCATACACACATGCACACACACACAACACACACAACACACACGTGTGCATACCTTCTATTCCTGATTGGTTCTGGGTCCTATTTCTTTGGATAGAGAAACTCTGATGGAGATTTTGGTCTCACGGCCTGGAATATTAGCTATCTTAGAGCAAGTTTAGTATACATCTGTGTAGAATGCATGGTATTGTATTTTGAGAACACTGTGTGTAACTGTCAGTGAAATCAAGCTGGTTGACAGTGATGTTCAATTCTATTACATTTTTATTTATTTTCTCTAATTGTATCAGTTATTGAGACAGTAGTGTTAAGATATCCAAGATGTGAATACACAAGGTACTTCAAAAGTTCACAGAAAATTGAATTGAAAAAAAGTTTATTTTGGTGCAAAAACTTTTAAAAACCACTGTTATGGCTGCATACATGGAGGGTCAAACTGTAGCCTTTGCTCAAATAAGATCAGTAAAGACATATTTTTACCTTCCCTCTCCCCTCCCCTTCTCTCCCCTGCTTACCCAAGAAAGGGACAAAAAAGAATCTTAACGTAATTACGTGGCAGAGAAAAAATGATGTCAGGCACTAATGATGCACAAACATCCCGTCACTTGACATTGGTTTTCTGTCTCCGGTGGGGGGAGGGTGTGATGCTTCTACTGGTCAGTTGGATGGGAGAGTTTGATCTATCGTGAAAACATTAATGACCCACCAGGCCCCAAGATTAATGGCACATTGTGCTTCATGAATGCAGATACCATTCATCAGGTACCTACATGTCTGAAAGAGAAATAATAATATGCAAATATCTCAGAAATTCTTTTCAAATAAATTAAAGTTACCAGTTTTATAAATAATTACTGGTGTAACAGGACAATTAAAATTCTGGTGGCAAATATACATTGATTCATACAATTAATGAAATATATCCTTATGTTTGAGAAATATAAAAATATAACAAATTTTAAGTATGCATAAACATTGAGATTTCTATCAGGACTTACTATATTTAGCATTGTATTTAGTTGTATAACAAAGCTAGGAGGTATTATATTGGCTTAACTAAAAAAGGAAATATAGACTCAAAGAGATTAAGTGAATTTCTCAGGGTAACACAGTTACTAAAATAACAGGCCTCGTCCATTACTGGTGAAGTTTTGAAGGTAAGCTCATGGCATTTAAGGCATGACTTGTGATCAATTGAGGCAGGAGATCACAAAATCATGTAGACTGTTTTATAATGCTGTGAATCAAAAGATTACCCAGAACAGCCCTGGGCACATATGGGATGATGTACACATTAAAACAAGGAATGCTAAGACCGTGTGGAGATTAGTTTGGGTGTTCTCAAAGGCCTGTTTGTTGGAGATTCAGTCCCCAATTCTGTTGTTAGTGATTAATGGATTAAAGGCGGACACTGCACAAAACATGGTATGCAATGGTGGGGCTTAGGGTTAGGCTTCAGGGTGGAGGCCCCGTGATGAAAACCTGGCAGCATTATAAGCCGAGATCACACAGACCTAGAAGGAGCAAGCTCTCTGCTTCCTAGCTCACCCTGTGTCCTCTCCTCCTCATTCATCCCACAGTCTGATTTCCAGCTCAATCAGGTGCCACACTGGGTCTGCCCTAGCTTGAACTGTGAAACGCCACAGCCAGAAGATGAAGCAACCGTCTTCTTTCCCCCAGGGGTTTGTTATGGTGACTAACAGAAACACATTTCAAGAAAAAGCCACAAGTGCACATTTTACACCTTCCATGAAGACAAGCAATTCACACTGTCACACAAAGCAATAACAACAACAACAACATCAGTAACACAGGTGTCATTTACAAAAATGTAATAGGTGATTTTTATGAAGAAAATCCAATGATGGCCCCTCCTTGCTGTCTGGAGAGAGTTTCAAAGCCACCCTATGGGGAAGGGGAACCAGGCAGGTGCACCAGCTTCATGGTACTGAGCAGCCTCAGCCCGGGCTCCAGTAAGGCAGAGGTGGGTGGAGCCTGGAGCACTTGAGAGGAGAAGCCTGCGGCAGACATCACACGTTTCCTTCAGCTCAGTATTGATCAGTGCCTGCGCATGAGGTCTGCGAAAGACCGGCCTTAGAAATTAGGAGGAGAATTCTGTGGAGTTCACGCAGGGCTAAAATTGTGTCCCTCATAGCCACAGTGTGTGGAAACAAACAAACAAAACACGTCTAAAACCAAGCGCGCAGCCAGCTGAAAGGCTCGTAGAGGAATTGCTCAGTGAGCACACAGGACCAGGAATATCCGCCTTTCCTGAGGAATAACCGGAACGTCCGCTCGGCGCATGATCGCTCCAGTGTGGGTCACAGGGCGTCCAGAACTAGGCTGTGCTCCTCTTTCCCAGTTCTGCATAGAAGTAAGCGCAAAGGAACCAAACCACAGCATCCGTGAACTGAGCCCTGGAATAAAGCTCAACCCTATTTATACAATGAAAACTAAACACCACCCAACAGGGTGACAGTCAAGCTACCTAGTAACCAAAAGGCATCTCCCAGTTCTACAAAAGGCAGGAAGGTGTAAGATACAATGAGGAGAAGGACACACTCAGACTAACCACAGATGACATAGATGCTAGACTAAGTGGACAAGAATATAAAAAGTTATCTTTGGTGATACTCAAGTCAGTGAATTTGAAGATAGAAGAAGTCTATCCAAAATGGGCAGACACAATTTTAAATAAAGTCAACAGCATCTCCCTGAACCCTGGGACACTGCATGAGATCAAGGGCATTTTACCTTCAGTGGCCAGTGCGGAAGAGGGACAATTATTTGAGCAAAAATGTGGGGTGTATTTACCTCATTTCTCCCGAAAATGAACATAAGAGCAGACCGTTGACCTAGGGCTTCTGACGGACTCCCTGGATTCCTGTAACAGCTCCAGGGCTGACTGCACTTTCCAGCTAATGCACAACACTGGAGGCGGCAGTGAGAACTCAAACATTGGATTCCTGCCACCGAGTTTGGAGACAAGGACTGCATTCCTAGTTTTTAGCTTTGGGCATTTAGGGAGTGGACCCGTAATGTGAGTGTGCTCTTTGTCTGTGTCTCTCTGTCTCTCTGCCTCTGAAATAAATAATATAAATAAGTGAAGTTTGAAAAGAAAATACTGATGAGATAGTATGAGCAAAAACAGCCGTCATTTAAAAATATCCAAATAGAAATCGTAAACCAAAAATTATAATAAAAGAAAATTCAAAATATCACTTGATGAGCTCAATATTAGAGTGGATGTGATGAGATATAGAGTCACTGAATTTGAAGGCTGACAAACAGGATTTATCCAATCTGAACAAGAGGAAGTACAGAATTCACACACACACACACACACAATCTCAGAGACCTTTGGAACAACCCAAGATATTCATCATAGTATTGTACTATTCTTAGACGAAGAGGCTTGAAAATAAATTTGAAGAAATAATGGTTGTAAAGTTCCCAAGATAGCAAAAGATATAAAAGTATAGATTCATGAAGGCAAATAAACCCCAAACAATATTAAGCCAAAGAAATACCCACCAAGGAAGCTCATAAATAAATTTATCTAAAATTAAAAGCAAAACATGAATTTTGAAGGAAGGTTAAAAAAAAAAAACAGGAGGAACAGTTTAAATGTTAGTGGGTATTTCATATGACTGAGGAAACCAGAGAAAAAATTTATACAACATTTTGAGTGTTTTTTAAAAGGAAATACCAATTGAAAATTCCACGGGGGCCAGTGCCGTGGCTCACTTGGTTAATCCTCTGCCTGCAGCGCCAGCATCCCATATGGGCGTAGGGTTCTAGTCCCAGTTGCTCCTCTTCCAGTCCAGCTCTCTGCTGTGTCCTGGGAAGGCAGTGGAGGATGGCCCAAGTGCTTGGGCTCTGCACCTGCATGGGAGACCAGGAAGAGGCACCTGGCTCCTGGCTTCAGGTCGGCGCAGCGCACTGGCCGTAGCGGCCATTTGGGGGGTGAACCAACGGAAGGAAGACCTTTCTCTCTGTCTCTCTCTCTCACTAACTCTGCCTGTCAAATTAAAAAAAAAGATTTATTTATTTATTTATTTATTTGAAAGTCAGACTTGTAGAGAGAGGGAAGGACGGTTGGGGAGGAAAAAAAAAGAGAGAGAGAGAGAGAGAGAATCTTTTATTCACTGGTTCACTACCCCAAGGACCATAATGGCCGGAGCTAGGCCAGTAAGAAGCCAAGAGCCAGGAGCTTCTTCTGGGTCTCCCCGTGGGTATAGGGGTCCAAGCACTTGGGCCACCCTCTGCTGCTTTCCCAGGTGCATTAGCAGTGTGCTGGATCTGAATTGGAGCAGCCAGGACACAAACCTGCACCCATATGGGATGCCAGCACTGCAGACAGCAGCTTAATCCACTGTACCACAGTGCCAACCCACAAAAGCTTTTCTATCTATGCATAGTTTGCTTCATAACATGCTTTTCCTTGGACTTTGTCAGGACTACAACAATAAACATGTGGAAGCTTAAGGCAAACATCTCACACACGATGCCATCCACAATTACCACAACGCCAGCGAAGTACCTACGGATATAATTACTAAAACATGCGAAGGATGTATAGATTGGGCTCACAAAATGCAGATGAGAGAATTTAAGCAAGACTCAAATACATGTAGATACGTGTATCTGTTTTATGCTGGACTCATATGGAAGCTGACAACTGTCTCCAAACTGATCTACAAATTTAAAGCAATTCACGGCAGAATTCAGCAAGGGTTTTTATAGACATAGTTAAAATTATTGTCAATTTTGTACGAAGGAAAAGGAGCAAAAAGAACTTCGATGAGACAAAGAGGCACAAGGTGAGACCCGTCACTTCCCCTGATGTCTGGGCTTGCTCTGTGGCCGAGCTGAGGGACCCTGCATGGAGTTCCTGGAGGGACAGACAGGCCAGTGGGAGATGGAGTTCCCGGAGGGACAGACAGGCCAGTGGGAGATGGAGTTCATGGAGGGACAGACAGGCCAGTGGGAGAAAACACAAATAGGGGAAGAGACTCACAGGGTATGGCCAACTAGCATTTGATAAGGAAGCAAAACCGCTTATTGAAGGAAGGACAGTTTTCTACATGTATAGTGTAGCATTTAGATATTCGTATGCATCACACTCTCTGCCTCTCTGGGGATGCTAACGTCAAAGAATTCAGTTGAAGGGTTTGAAGCACAAAAAGCCCTCAAGCAAGTTACGCAGGGTCGGATACAAGCTGTGTTTAATCTATATTCAAGAGGTCTCACAATTATAGGCACAAAATTTAATTATTTTCTATTTTCTGAAAAGAATCATTTATGGTAAAATGCTATTTTCAGATCCTGTTCCTATGTATAAGATGAAATATCGGAATACACGCTCCTGTGAAAGAGCAAGGAAGGTAGAAAAAGGCAGGTGGAGCATCACAGGTCCTCCAAACGAATTGAATAATTTCCATGCCACAAACCCTATACGCTGTCTTTTTATGAAAATTCAATGTCAGCTTGAATTCTAATCCATTCTGGGTCCCTTCCTAGAACTTTCAATCCTTACATTCTCTGAGGATCCCTTCATCTGGGGGCCTTCCCTCTACACAGATCTACATGCATTGAGATGCTTTAAACTCTAAGATGCATAATGAAAATTATAAGCACAAAACTGATTTCTTTCTAAAACCACTGTATTTTAGTATAGCAGCATGAACCTTAGCGGTTTCACTGTTACAGAAATTCTTCTCACGATATCTCATTATAAAAGTCTACGGCTGACACACAAATCAATTTTTTAGCCTTCTCCATTCTTCTTGAGACTCACTGCCTCGGCAACATTGAATCAGAGTTCAGAAAGCATAGATTCTCAATGAAACAAAATCATATTGCCCGTTGGATCCGCATCTGGTCATCTTCCACACATCAGAGACAACCAATAATTATGTGTTAATACTGATCTACACAAAAGAAGGTGAGTGCAGCTACAGGAGTTCATGCCTACATATGTTGCTAACCTACACATTTTTACTTTGGCATTGAAACATATGGTGCCATGCTGTAATTTTACCATTTTATATTAGAATTACATGCACAGAATTTTGTAAATAAATTTGAACTATCTTACCTTTTTAATAACATGAATAAGCTGCATAAATTTTGTCATATGTTGTGAAAACCATTGAACCATGATCGAGTAATTAGACATAAAAAGTTACCATAATAGCTACAATTTGTAATACTCAGTGGAACCTGAGTTAATTGGTACACTTGCTTTTTACTGAAGCACAAGGATATCCAGAAATAAATATTCCCGTCGAACTCACCTAAGTGTCCTTCATCCATTTCCCAGGGTGTGTTGCAAATGACAGGATAACTGGATACTAGCATTCCTTACAACCAACTTCCATTTTGAACCTAATAAGGACTAGGTATTGGGGCACGCACAGACGTGACATAAATGGAGTTTACATGACCCAGTCCTGACTTTCAAAAATTGCCCAATTGCCTCTCTTCGTCAAAAAACCAGACCCAGTTGTCACATTCCATCACTACCATGGCCGATGGAAGCACCCCTGCTTTGGAGGTCAACAGACATCCTGGAAACAAGTGCTGACCTGTTGACTCTGGGATGTGAAGATGATCAGAAGTAGCATGAGAAAAGAAAAGGTGGTCTAGGACGGGAAGGCTTTAGAAACTCCCTGGGAGGAGGCTGACAAGGATTGCTGACCCACATCACTGCATGATCAGGAGAGCTCACATCTAGTCATTGCTGCCTGGAGACTCATTCCCACTGCTAAAGATGACCTTGGAGAGAGCACACACCCAAAAGCTCTACAGTCATGCAAATTCATGCAAATTCCATGCTGATTCAGCTAATGCACCTTAAGACCCCACCTCATTGGGCCAGCTCCATGGCGCACTAGGCTAATCCTCCACCTGTGGTGCCAGCATCTCATATGGGCACCAGTTCTAGTCCTGTTGCTCCTCTTCCAGTCCAGCTCTCTGCTGTGGCCTGGGATAGCAGTGGAAGATGACCCAAGTCCTTGGGCCCCTGCACCTGCGTGGGAGACCTAGAAGAAGCTCCTGGCTCCTGGCTTCAGATTGGCACAGCTCTGGCCGTTGCAGCCATTTGGGAAGTGAACCAGCAGATGGAAGACCTCTCTCTCTCTCTCTCTCTCTCTCTCTCTCTCTGTCAAATAAATAAAATCTTTTTTTTTTTTTAAAAAAAGAACCCACCTCACTCTTGTCTACTGCTACGATCATTATAAAATGGAAACACAACCTTGAGGTATAATGCTAATAAATGCATATTTTTAAGAAACTCTGTTGATGGATAGAAACCATCACTACCTCAGTGTGTGTTTGTCCACAACCCCAGTTTCCTTACACCTTGGAGAAACAGCTCATTATTGTGCAAAACACGGGTTAAATACAGGGGCAAATGATTAAAGCCAAACTATGGGAATTAATTTTCCAAGGTGTCAGAGAAGCACGTTCTCATGTACTGTTTGTTTCAGAGGAGATCCTGACCTCAGAAGCCAGAGGGTCACAAGGCTTGGACAGCATCAGGCCTCGTAAAGTCCTAGTCTCAAAAAATTCAATACAGCATCATCACATGTACTGAACATAATGCGTTCATAAGGACTTGAGATGTCTCACATTCAGAAAATTTGAAAACAAGCAGTTGGAATGATTCTTTTCTTCTTTGCTTCACATGAACCATAAGCAGGACTCTGGAAGTCATAATTTGAAATCTTCATTTTCTACGAAAGTCAAGGATGGAGTTAAGAACTCTCCTTTGTCTTAGGCAATAATTCATCAAAGAATCATATAATCATTTCCCACTGAAGTTTGAAGTTTTGTAAATTGCAATTTTAATGTTTTGGGGGTTTAGTTTATAGAATTTTATCTTCACTTACACTGACATTGGTAACAAAGTGTAAGTTCTGACGACGTTGCTCTGAAAGCAGTAACTGCATATTCATGAGTCTCCCCTTCTCATCAACATCTTCAATACAGTCTAGCATCAATCACCAAATACTTCCAGTAAATTCGAATACATTAAAGAATAGCCACATGGTTTTTATCCCAACTGAAATCAGATGTCCTGGGCACTGAACTTTGAAGTCACAAAGCTTTTCCCAAACATACAGTGCTACACGGCTCCTGGGATTTGGGTTACAGAGAAAAAAAAAATCAGAAAGACTTTTGTTTCCGGAATTCAGAGCACATGTGTTTATATATATCCTATTCCTCCTGTGGACTACATGAAATCCCTAAGCATTAGATAAATAAAAACATTCAGAAGATGTTTAAAGTTGCAAGAAAGAGGAAGGCTTGAAGGGAGCTTGGGATCTGAGGGGTGGCACAATAACTACCTTCAATTTTCTATTTTGCCTCACATGTTACAGATGCAAACTAAAAAGAAAAAGAAAACCAAAAAACAGCCTTCCAGAACTGTCACGGGTTCAGCAAAACAAGCCCCAATAAAAGTCTGCTCTTTCAAACCAAAGAACCAAGATTGAGACAGCTTAGAATGATGGACAGAAAATTTTAGAAAACAAGCACTCCATTCTAACCAAATACCAAATAAAAAATGTGCACCCCATCACCATCCCAATTAACAAAGGCTGAGTGGCAGATGAGACTCCCACCCTCCCTAAGCCACCTTCAGACATCCCCAAGCCATTCTGAGGAAGGACCAGGGAAGGCCAGTAGCCGCCAGACTTTCCTTCCTCCTCCACTAAGGAGACCCTCCTACTCTGCAGTGTCAGTGGGACTCAGGGGAGGCAGGAATTCCTCCTCAATCTAACAACGCACACCACCCACAGCCTGCTGGGGGATGTAAAAGAAGGCCCTGGGGAGAATAAGGACCTTCACCACCAACCAGCAGTGTGGAGCCCACCTGCACCACCGTGTCTCTGGAGCTGCAAATCCAGCCCTGCCCAGCAGCAATGGCTGGCCTGTCGCCTCGGCTGTGAAAGGAGCCAGAATGGAGAATCCGGACTTCAACTCCCAGCTGGCAGTGATGACGTCGCCTCTACTTTCCCCTGGAGCAAAGGCGTCAAGCAAGCAAAACTGAAAGTCTAACTGAGATTCAGTCTCCGAATGTGAACATGTATCTCCAGGTTTCAACAGAAAATCTTTTTTTTTTTTTTTTAAGATTGATTTATTTACTTGAAAGTCAGAGTTACACAGAAGGAGGAGAGGCAGAGAGAGAGAGGTCGGTCTTCCATCCGATGGGTCACTCCTCAATTGGCCGCAATGGTTGGAACTGCTCCGATCTGAAGCCAGGAGCCAGGAGCTTCTTCCGGATGTCCCACGTGGGTGCACGGGCCCGAGGACTTGGGCCATCCTCCACTGCCCTCCCGGGCCATAGCAGAGAGCTGGATCGGAAGAGGAACAGCCAGGACTAGAACCGGCTCTCATATAGGATGCCTGCGCTTCAGGTCAGGGTGTTAACCCGCTGAGCCACAGCGCTGGCCCCTCAACAGAAAATCTTATACTAAGATCCATGAACATCTCAAACTGAAATAAAAAGCCAATGGATCCCAACACTGAGATGGCAGATATTAGAACTACTGGATTTTTAAAAAAGATTTATTTATTTATTTATTTATTTATTTATTTATTTATTTGAAAATCAGAGTTATGCAGAGAGAGAAGGAGAGGCAGAGAGAGAGAGAGGTCTTCCATCTGCTGGTCCACTCCCCAGATGGCTGCAATGTCCAGAGCGCGCCGATCCAAAGCCTGGAGCCAGGAGCTCCTTCCGGGTCTCCCATGTGGGTGCAGGGGACCAAGGACTTGGGCCATTTTCTACTGCTTTCCCAGGCCATAGCAGAGAGTTGGATCAGAAGTGGAGCAGCCAAGACTTGAACTGGCACCCGTATGGGATGCTGGCACTACAGACGGTGGAATTATCCACTACGCCACAGTGCCAGCCCCTGGACAATGGTTTTAAATAACCCAGGATAAAAAAAAATCCTTCAGAGAGAAGTTACAAACACCCTCAAAATAAATTTCAGGAGAAAACATTTCAGTAAATAATGAGAAAATCTCAGAAAAGAAATAGAAGGTATCAAGAAGAACTGAATGGAAATGTCCACTTCTGTCATCCACCCCAGAGGAAGAGGAGACAGAGAAGTGTGGAGAAATAATGATTGAAGTCTTCCAAAACCTGGCAAAAACTATACACCTCCAGGTTCAAGAAGCCATGTGAACACTAAGCTTGATAAACACAAGGAAATCCTTGCCAGTAAGCCTGACACTCATGGGAACAAAAGACAGAAGAATCTTAAATGGAGCCAGAGAAAAAAAATGCCTGACTCCCAGTGAACAAGGCTTTAGAGCCGTCACAAATCCCACACTGAAGTCATGATGCCAAAGGAAATTGAACGATATCCTGCATGGACTGACAGATCGGAAGGGCCATCGCTGGAGACACCGTGTCCAGTGAGAACATGTCGAGGACAGGAAATCAAGACATCATCCACGAAGAACAGCTGTGAGCTGGATCCTCACATGGCTACACAGCTTCATGAAGAGATAGGAAATGATAGAGAATAAACTCTGAGAAAGAGGACACTAAGCAGGAATATTGATTAACGCCGAGGCTCTCATCCTCTTGTGTTTTCTAAATTATGGTTGACAGATGAATCAAAATTATAACACAGCAATGTGGGTAAGTATTGTTTAGAGGAAATAGTGAAGATGATCATATTATAAATGGAGTAATATCCAGACATAAAGGGAGGTGAGCTTTGTACACTTGACTTGAGCTTCTAAACTGGTATCACTAGATGGTGTCTTATACATGCAATGGATATATGTAACAATAATATGCCTACCATAAAGGTTATACAAAACAGAGTTCTGAAACACTACAGGTAAAACAAGATTGAGTTATAAAGAATGTTCAAATGACAGAAAGTACAAAACAGAAAAAAGAAAAAGAACAACTAAGGGATAAATTTGAGGCCCAACACATACATAATTACATTAAATATAAATTGCGTAAAGACACTAATGAAAGGATAATTTTAATTAAAAAAAGAGCAGTGCATTGCCTTCAAGATCTCACATCATCTACAATGACCCAGATAAGTAGAAAATGAAAGAATAGAAAAGATATATCTGGGCCAGCGCTGAGATGTAGCTGGTAAAGAGACCACACTGGCATTCCATATGGGCACCAGTTCGAGTCTTTGTTACTCCACTCCCTATCCAGCTCCCTGCTAACGTGCCTGGGCAAGCTGAGAAGATGGCGCAAGTGCTTAGGCCCCTGCCACCCATGTGAGACCTGCATGAAGCTCTTGTGTTTGGCCTGGCCCAGCCCTGGCCATTGCAGACATTTGGGGAATGAACCAGCAGATGGAAGAGTTCCCTCCTTCTCCCCACATCTGGTAATTCTGACTTCGTGAACTGCTTTGAACAGTATGCTACGTGTAGAATTATTTCTGATCTTTACATTGGCTAATTCCATGTACTTTCACTATATACTTTGTATTATTTCTTTTATTTTCAAATTATTAACATGAGTTTTACCATCTAGGATATGATATTTCTTGAAGATTGTCAATATTAACTTGAAGTGTCTATATTCTATAGCTATTGGATTATTTGTTCTATAAATGTCATTTAGGGGCCAGTGCTGTGGTGTAGTGGGCAAAGCTGCTTCCTGCAGTGCCAGCATCCCATATGGGCACCCGTTCAAATCCAGGCTGCTCCACTTCCAATCTAGCTCTCTGTTATGGCCTGGGAAAGCAGTAGAAGATAGCCCAAGTCACACAGGTTCAAGACCCAGCTGCTCCACTTCCATCCAGCTCTCTGCTATGGCCTGGGAAAGCAGAAGATGCCCCAAGCCCTTGGGCCCCTGCACCCATGTGGGAGACCCAGAGGAAGCTCCTGGCTCCTGGCTCCAGATAGGTGCAGCTCAGGCCATTGCGGCCAATTGGGGAGTGAACCAGCAGATGGAAGACCTCTCTCTCTGCCTCTCCTCTCTCTGTGAAACTGTGACTTTCAAATAAATAAATAAATCTTTGAAAAAAAAAAGATAGCCCAAGTCTTTGGGCCACTGCACCTATATGGGAGACCCAGAAGAAGTTCCTGGCTCTGGGCTTTGGACTGGCACAGCTTCAGCCATTGCAGCCAACTGGGGAGTGAACCAGCAAATGGAAGACCTCTCTCTCTCTCTCTCTCTCTGCCTCTACCTCTCTCTGTAACTCTGCCTTTCAAATAAATAAAATAAATCTCTGAAAAAAAAGTCAACCAGACCCAATTAATTGATGCCATTCAAATAAACAATGAACATATTTATCTTATTTTCTGTTTGCTAGATCCATCAATTACTGATAGAATGATGCTAAAGTCTCCAAATATGTAGAAGATCTGTCAATTTCTCCTTGCATTTCTAGGTGTTTTTTGCCTGACACGTTGTGACCCTATGTTGTTAGGTGCACGCATTTAGGGTTTCTTGTTTCATCTTGGAGAACTTGACTCCTCTTCACTACGTTATAACTCAATTTATACATAGTGAACTCCTTTTATTCTGAGATTTGCTTTGTCTGATATCGGTATAGCTACTCCAGCCTTCCTTTGTAGTCGAGAGGCAGACACACACACACACACACACACAGAGACGAGAGAGAGAGAAAGAGAGACGAAAGAGAGAGAGAGAGAGAGAGAGAGAGAGAGAGACTCCCATCTGCTGGCTCAGTCCCTAAATGCCCACAGTGGCTGGAATGGGGGGGAAGCTAAGAGCCAGGAAGTCAATCCAGGTCTCCCGTGTGGGTGCCAGGTGTCCAATCACTTGAGCCATCAGCTTTGCCCTCCAGGGCCTGCATCAGGAGGATGCTGGGATCAGGAGTGGAGACACAGCAAGCCCAGGCGCACTCTGATACGGGATGTTGGTGACATAACTCAGTGTTCCATCAGATGCCTGCCCCTTCAAGTGTCTTCTGGCATTAGCAAAGTGCATCTTCCTCCCAGCCTTAACTTTTCCTATTTTTTTTTTTTGACAGGCAGAGTGGACAGTGAGAGAGAGAGACAGAGAGAAAGGTCTTCCTTTGCCATTGGTTCACCCTCCAATGGCCACCGCGGTTGGCGCACTGCGGCCGGCGCACCGCGCTGATCCGATGGCAGGAGCCAGGTGTTCCTCCTGGTCTCCCATGGGGTGCAGGGCCCAAGCACTTGGGCCATCCTCCACTGCACTTCCTGGCCACAGCAGAGAGCTGGCCTGGAAGAGGGACAACCGGGACAGAATCCGGTGCCCCGACCGGGACTAGAACCCGGTGTGCCGGCGCCGCAAAGCGGAGGATTAGCCTAGTGAGCCGCGGCGCTGGCCAACTTTTCCTATTTTTCGAATAATGTCCCCCAAAGTCCATGAATGTGACTCCACGCACAGTCTAACAGTGTTGAGAGGTGATTAGGTCCTAAAGCCTGTTCTCTCATGAATGGATTAATGAATGTGTCCTGTCATGGGCATGGATTTGTTACTGTGAACATCAAGTGTTATAAAAGTTGAGTTTTCTCTGCTCTTGTTTCCTCTCTTTCCTGCACACACGTTCTCCTCCCCTTCCCCCCATGCCGAGGGATGACACAGTCAGAATGCCCTCACCAGCGCAGGTCTGACCTGGGACTTCCTAGCCTCCACAACCTTAAGAAACAAATCTCCATGCTTAATACGTAACCAAACATCAGGGCATCTCTTACAGCAGCCAAAAATAGACTAAGACAAAAACCCTTACCAAGCAGTGGGGCTCTTGCTATACCCAACACCCAGTGTGGAAGTGGCATTGGAACTGGATCTTGGTTACAGACTGGAAGAATCCAGAGCAGCAGGCCATGGGAGGCTTGTAGTGCCGCAGAGAAAGTGTTAACGACGATCCTGGTGGAGGCTCAGAAAAAAAGCTGCACGGAGAGCCTACATCTTCTTGGAAATTTCATAGTTGCCATAATCAAAATGTTGTTAAAAATAGGGACAGCAAATCCCTTCTGATGAAATCTCAGACAGAAATGAAGAACAAGTCATTGGAAATCAGAGAAAACACCTCACTTTCTACAGAATTGCAAAGACCTTGAAAAAACAGACTCTTGTCCTAGGACTTCGTGGAGACAGAATTTAAGCGCGAGGAACAGTGATGCCTGGCAGAAGAATGTCAGCCGGAAAGCATTCCCAGCTTTGCATGGCTTCCTGTGGCTACCACAGTAAAATAAGAGAGAACGATCGAAAGACAGAACTTCTCGTTAAAAGGGATGGAGAATGCAAAGATTTGGAAAACTCTCATCCTGAGCAAGTGCATAAGGAGCGTGGTAGGTTGCGACCAAGCAACTATCTGGTAACGATAAATAATCATCGAGGCGATGACTTCTGAGGCTTTTCAGAGACCAGCCAGGCAAGCTGGGACTCTGAGAGGGCGAGGTTTCCCGAGAGGCACCCACAGGATCTCCACATTATTGCCTTGGGACTCTGCTCCTGAATTCTGGACCAGGAGCCCTGGCTCCTCCAAGCACGGCTCCAGCAGCAGCCACCAGTGTGACCCGTGGCTCACCAGTGCAGCGCGACCCACCAGCACAGAAGGCACACGAAGCTGTGCGGCATGCAAGTGGTGCCAAATCTGCAGATGGCAGAATGCCGCCGGGGCGCTGAGCCATGGAGATCTCCGTATCTGTTCCACCAGGGGTTGGAATCTCTCCTCTCCGTATCTGTTCCACCAGGGGTTGGAATCTCTCCCTGGAATCGTAGCTCCTGTGAGGTCGCATTCAGAAACATCAGCCTGAGAGTTTGTTTTTACTTCTGAAGGTTAAAAATGGTAATTTAGGTAGTTTAAATATCATTTTCCTTTGAGTGAACACATGCATCCCTTTCACTATATAATTAAGCTTTTGCTAAATTAATAGTCTTTATCTTTTAGAGCAGTTGAAGATTTAAAGAATTGAGTAGAAAGTACAGAGACCTCCTATTTCATCATGACCTGCGCGTGGTCCTCTCTCGGTAACTTGGGTTACTGAAGTGCATTCACTACAGTGATAACCAGACATGGACATGTGACTGTCCACTCGGGCCCAAGGTTTATGCTAGGCTTCGTGCGCTGTGTTGCTGTGTTGCAAGTGTTTTGATGAAGGTCTCCTGGCCCACCCACAAATCACCATTCAGAATAGTCACAGCACATGGACATCGTGTTCCAGGTGTTCATGTCCCCTCTCCCAAGCCCAGGATCCTTGCACTATCTCCACAGTTTCCTACTTTCCAGAATGTCTCAGTCCACACTGGCTTCTTTCACTAAGCACACGTGGTTCACACACATAATGGGATTGCATTCCGACTTAGAAAGCAGGAGCTCTTGCGTGTGTGACAACATGGCTGACTCTGCAGGACCTGATGCTAAATGAAACAGGCCAGGGGTTAAAGGACCATGGCCGAATGATTCCATGCGCATGCTCAAATAAAATGTTGATAAAATGGTCAAACTCACAGGAACAGAGAGCAGAGCAGCTGTTACCAGAGGCTGCAGCGGGGGAGATGGAGTAGGGGCTTGGTGTTCAATGAGTCTAAAGTCCAGCAATGCGAGGTGAATAGTTTCGAGCCATCTCTGTACAGCATTGTACCTGCAACTAAAAACACTGCGTGGTGCACTTAAAATACATTAGGGTGGATCTTGTGTTATGTATTCTTACCACAATTTTAAAAATAATAAAAAAACGGGGAGTATATTTTTAAAATGTTTCTGTGGTTCCGTAGCGCCTGGCACAATATTCAATGTATTACAAATTGCACTTCCTTATTTATGTATTACTAAAACGTTTTCACCATAAACCAAGAAAAGGAAAAATATTGCCCAAAAAATGAGTGCTGGTTGTTTATTGTAACTCTACCATGGAGACTCATGGCTATTTTATCACTCTAGTCTTCCGAATTCATTTTCTACTGCATGGTGGTGAAAGCCAAGTGCGCTCTCTCTCTCTCTATATATATATATATGTGTGTGTGTGTGTGTGTGTATGTATATTTATATATATATATATGGACTTCAAAATTTTTGTGGGAAATGAAATTAATATATTTATTTTTAAAACTCATGAATAGTTTTTTATAATACACATTTTCATTTTTTTAAATCATATCATGGATTTCAAAAATGTTTGTACCAGAACTTATACATAATGTATATATTATTCATAGATGATATAGATGATAGATAATATATAAACAGCTGATAGATAGATAGATAAGTAGGAAAATAGGGGTGGAAACCCATGAGGGAAGAGTATTTATAGACAACTACAGACAACAAAGTAAAACACAAGCTTGGAACCAGTGCTCTCTTTCCAGTCTGAAAGCTGATTTCCCCATTGACGCCGATTCACAAAGTCAGCAGCAGCAGCAATTCTTAGTTACTCTGTGCAAACCCCACTGCCACAAGGCATCAGAGGAAGTCAATTGTCAGACTCAGCTTGTCTCATCGAAGTTCAGTCTACCATGCACACCTCCTTGCTTCTAACTACTTAAAAAAAAAAAAAAGATTTACTTTAGTTTTTATTTGAAAGGCAGAATGAAAGAGGAAGGTGGGGTGGGGTGGGGTCTTCCATCTATTGGTTCTCTCCCAAAATGGCCACAGCAGCCCAGACTGGGCCAGGCTGAAGCCAGGAGCCCGGAACTCCGTCCAGGTCTCTCACATAAAAGGCAGAGCCAAAGCATTAAAGACTTGCAATTGCACTTGGATATAGGTAGCCTGAGATGCAAGAGGAGGTTTAACGCCGTGCACCACACTGCCAGCAACTGTCTAGCTTTTTGTTCCCTCTTATTTCACTTAGTCAAAAGAAGAAGTTCTGGGAACTGCAGATATTACATCCCTGAATCGACTGGCATATTAGTTACTCACACTGTCCTCACTGGTGTCTGGCCCACAGCTTCCCCTAGGAAACTTTCCCAGATGTTCTCTTCGAAACAAAGTGAAGTTAATGGCTCCTTCTGAGCGTATCCATAAGGCTTTTCGTGTCAAATTTTACTACAGTCCATAGAACGTTTCATTGTAACTACACAATTGTATTTCTATCCTAAGAGCTCAATTATGAACTTTTCAATGGATAAAAGAAAACTACGGAAAAAACTAACAACTCGCAAGCATCTGGTCTGACAACTACAAGCAATGGTAACTACTAAAATCATCAAACACACCATGTGTACTCCAGGTGAATATAATTCAGAAAATCCTGAGGCCAGCATCCCTGGGATTTCAAAGCCAGACAAAGATATCACATGAAAACAAAACTACAGACCTATATCCCGAATAAACATAGATGCAAAGATTCTCAACAACATACTAGCAAATTGAATCTAAACCCACATCAAAAAGATCATACATCAAGGTCAAGTTGGATTTATCACAGAAATGCAAGGGTGGTTCAACATTTGCAAATCAAGTAAGACCATAAACCACATCAATAGAATGAAAAACAAAAACCATATGGTCATCTCAATAGATGCAGAGAAAGCATTTGATAAGATTCAACACCACTTAATGATAAAAAAAATAAAAACTCTACACAAATTATGGACAGAAGTAACGTATCTCAAAATAATAAAGGTTATCTACAACAAATCAACAGCCAATACCATACTGAATGGGAACACACTGAAAACATTTCACCTCCTATCTACAACAAGGAAAAGATGCCCACTTTTGTCACTCTTATTCAATACAGTACTAGAAGTCTTAGCAAGAGCAATAAGGGAGGAGAAAGAAATAAAGAATATCAAAATTGGAAGACAGGAAATCAAATTATCCATGGTTGTAGATGATGTGATGTTGTACATGGGAAGACTTTCTAAACGCTCCAACAAAAAGCTGTTAGAATTGATAAACCAACTCAGTAATGCTGCAGGTTACAAAATGAACATACAAAACAGTAGCTTTTTTGTATGCTAATGATGAACGCACTGAAAGAGAAATCAAGAAAGAAATCTCATTCATAAGTCACCAAAAAAATTTTAAAAAGGAATACATTTAACCAAAGTAAATGACTGAAATTATCAAACATTGATGAAAGAAACCATCAAAGCTATGAAAAATGGAAAAATATTCCCTGCTCATGGATTGGAAGCATCAGTATTACTAAAATAGCTACACTGCTTAAAGCAACCTACAGATTCAATGAAATCTCTATCAAAATATCAATGGCATTCTTTATCGAATTAGGAAAGCTAATCCTAAAATTCATATGGAACCACAAAAGGCCCAGAATAGCCAAAGAAATTTGAGCAAGAAAAACCAAGCTGGAGACATCACAATGCCTGACTTCAAGGTGTACTACAAAGCTGTAATAATTAAAACAACAATGCACTGGCATAAAAACCAATATACAGATCAACAGAACAGAACAGAGAGCCCAGAAATTAGCACACATCACCCACACAGCCAACTAATTTTTGACAAAAGTGCTCTGACCGTAGAGTGGAGTAAGGATAAACTCTTCAACAAATGGTTCTGATAAAACTGAATGAAATCTTATCCATGCTTCTCACCACGTGCAAAACTCAATTCAAGATGGATTAAAGGCCTAAATTTAAGACCTGAGACTGTGAGGTTGCTGGAAGAAAACGCAGGGCAAACAGTCCAGAACACTGATGTAGGGGATGACTCCTTGGGCAAGACTCCCAAAGCTCAGGCAACAGAAGCAAAGCTAAATAGATGGGAAAACATCAAACTCAGAAGCTTCTACACAGCAAAGGAAATGCACAACAGAGTGAAGATACATCCACCAGGCTTGGAAAAGAGTATTTCAATCTATCTGTCTGACGAAAGATCAATATCCAAATGTATCAGCCACTTAAAGGCTCAAAAACAAAAATAACCAATCCAGTTAAGAAATGGGCAAAGGACCTCAATAGACAGTTCTCAAAAGAATTAACAAATATATGAAAGATTATCAAATATATGAAAAGATGTTCAAAATCACTAGTCATCATGGAAATGCCAATCAAGACCACAAAGGGATAGCACCTCACCTCTGTCAGAATGGCTGAAATCCAAAACATGGTAACACATGCTGGCAAGAATGTGGAGAAGGGAGAACACTTATATGGTGCCAGTGGGAATGTAAATTAGTGCAGCCACTGTGGAGAACTTTATGGAGATTTCTTAAGAAACTGGAAATAGTCTTGTCATACGATCCAGCCATGCCATTACTTCATATATACCCAAAAGACTTGAACACGTTTTATGAAAAAGATTCTTTCACCATCATGTTTATAGGGGCAATGTACACAACAGCCAAAATTTGGAGTCAATCAAGATGTCCATCATCAGAAGAATGCATAAAAAATGTGGTATATATACATCATCAGATGAGTGGATAAATGTGGTTTATATGCACAGTGAAATATTATTCAGCTGTAAAAAAAATAAATTGTACCATTTGCAGCAAAATGGATACAATTGGAGGACATGATGAGTGAAATAAGCTGTTCACAGAAAGACAAATACTGCAGGTTCTCCCTGATATGGGGGAGCCAAAATTAAAAAAAAAAAATAAAAAAGAAATGTCTGTGTTTATCAATATTGCTGTAAATATACTTTTGTAAAACCTTGTTTTGTCAAACCAATGGTTAAGAATGTTATATTACTATAGTTTTAAAGTTCTGCAATTACTTGAAAACTTACTGAATATGGATGGAAAAAAGAAAAAAATTCTCACCAACCGGTCAAATATATACATATAGAGGGTTCACTGTACCAGGTTACAAAAATAACACATCCAAAAATTCTGAGATGCAAACCATCACAGAAAGCGGTTAATGAAGAAAGTTTAACTGGGTGTGCTGCTAGAGTTTCATGTTGTTTTTATTTTTCTACTACTCTCCTTGTTCGAATCTTAGAACATTAATCAGGCAATGCTACTATAAAAGAAACTCTTAATATATTTTAAACTAAATGTTGATTCTAAGACTTTGACTAGTTTTCCCTTGTCTCACCATGTCTGCTTGATAATTTAAATCTCTCAACAGCTTTCTATCCCCTGAGGATCAAAGAACAGAAGTATAAGTACGAAGTAATTTACGGATGAGAGGAGTATCAGTATCCTGATAATGTATTTTCCCAGCATGCTTTCATGAATTTCTCCCAGAATGCCATGCTCTGGAATATTACTCCTAGGCCCATCAACTCCTTGGACTTTTTAGCATATGTTAAACTTGAGACAAGTAAATGCTTCTATTGTAAAGCAATGTGGAAATGTAGCAGCTCAAGAAATGTACTATCTCTAAAGAAAACATATTTTTGAATGCATATATACAATCCATCATCTTGGAGATAATTATATATATGTGTGTGTGTACATATACACTTGTGTAGTGGCTTCAAGCATTGTCTTTTAATTCTACTTTTTCCGGTAACTTTTAAAAATTTGGCCCAAGTCCTTGGGTCCTGCACCCCATGGGAGACCAGGATAAGTACCTGGCTCCTGCCATCGGATTGGCGCGGTGCGCCGGCCGCAGTGCGCCTACCGTGGCGGCCATTGGAGGGTGAACCAACGGCAAAAGGAAGACCTTTGTCTCCGTCTCTCTCTCTCACTGTCCACTCTGCCTGTCAAAAAAAAAAAAAAATTGTTTGTGAGAGTGCGTGTGCATTTTCCACTTCTGAAATCTTCTTTTGGAGAGGCTTGATTTAAACTATGTCAATTTGAAATGCACTTTGAATGCTCCCGGAAGATAAGCAGTCACTTCCAAAGAGGGGGCGTCAAAAAGACACGCATCCGTGAAGGAGTTCCCTTGTCCGTGTTAACCAGCGGTGGAAGCGAAAACAAACAATGATGTCGACCTGCTCTTCCACACGGCAATCACAAGGGCTGAGCTCCACTGGAGGCTCTGAGCTGGAAGCGAACAAGTGTTCCAGGAGCTCCCTCCTAAGGAGCAGGTTGGACACCAGGGGCAGTTTCTTTAACCACAGCTAAAGCAATGGGGATGTTTTTCTCCGACACATGCGTGGAGTCTGGCTGAATGTGAACACGCATAAATCAACATGCAATGCTGGTGCTCACCTGTTGCACCTTGTAGGCAGCCCGAGTTCAGGTTCTGGGTCACACGTGGCTCAGGTCATGCTCTGCCTCACTTTGGACTTTTCATGCTGCCATGCGTGTTCACTGGATTTCCTGACTCTTACGCTCTTGAAGCACTGTGTTCTAAAGATGTGGTCCCCGAAGCACCTGGCAGCATCAGAAGAAATCCTGCCTAGAGGGAAGGCGTAGACCAATTCCTGGCAAGGTCCCCACACATACAGAGCAGATCAACTTGAGCTCACCATCTGACGCAGCAACACTCAGACACATGAGCCACGGAGAGTGAGTGCTGTCAGAGATGGCAGGGTTAGCCTTCTACACAATTCACAATGTAGAACTGTGATACACACAACACAAACCACATGGGTTTGGACATTTGTATAACAACAAGAGGTAGAGCAGTATCAAGAATGACTGCCTGCCTTCACAAAGCCACTATGTGAAAAGTTCATCCAAGGGCCATTTCATTCTTCCGTCCCAGCCACGTGACAGTACACGCTGTTCTACAGATTTATTTTAGTAGAAATGGCCTTGAATTACTGCACCGTGGCTATTTAGCTTTGTTTTTGCATCTCACTGAGAGTTTTTATTCCGTGTCTTCTTAAAATATTCATTCATTTTATTTGAGAGGGGAAGGGAGGGAGATCCATCCTCTATCTACTGATTCACTTCCCAAATGCCTGCGCCAGCTGAGGCTGTGCCAGGCCAAAGTAGGAGCCAGAATTCTGTCTGGGTCTCCCGTGTGGGTGGCAGCAAGCCGAGTACTTGAGCCATGAGTTGATTCTTCCTAGCGAAGAATCTGAATCATAAGCAGAGCCAAGATTTGAACCCAGGTAGTCTGATATAGGGTGTGAGTGTGCCATGTGGCAGCTTACCTACTGTGCCACATTACCCGCCCCTCTTTGTTAATTAATATATGGGGCGGGGGAACATCGATCGATTGATCCTAAGGAATTGGCTCAATGATTTTAGAGGCTGTAGAGAACGAGTTGGAAACCCCGCAGAGCAGATGTGCCTACTGTCCCAGGCCCAGTGGGAACGCCTGAGGACCAGGGAGGTGATGGGTTCAGATCCAGTGCAAAAGCCAGCAGGCTTCAGCCCCGGAGACAGGTGGTGATTCAATACCTGCCCAGAGGTCCAAAAAGAAAGATGTCCCAATCCAGCATTCAGAACAAGCAGTGCCTTTTAAGTATTATTTTTGTGCTGTCCGGGTTTTCAATTGATTGGATGTGGCCCCAACATATCAGAGAGGGCCATCTGCTTTACTGAGTCTACTGATTCCAAAGTTAATCTCATCTAAACACCCACACTGAGACACCCAGCATAACACCTGACATACTCACTGAGTGCGCTTGGGCCCTGCGCCTGACACCTGGAGCTAACCGTCACACTCTTTGACCTAATCATCGTATTATGCACTTGAATTCAGTAACGAACGAGCTGAATTTTTAAAACACTCATCACTTTAAAAACTGTATGTTTGACCCAAGTTCCAGTGAGTTGGCAGTTATAATAGAGGTTTGCCAGGAACTTTGAGTTGCCCATTCCAATTCAATTTCCATCATCTCCCAGTATAACCAAATTAGAGCTGGGCTGTATTTTCCCACCTAGTGCAGTCCGATGTGGCTCTTGGGCAAATCCTTACTAATGAGATGCAGCAGAAACAGCATCCGTTGTGTCCAAGCCCGGCGGCCGCAGCACCACACTGCCTTCCTCCACAGGGCTTCTGTTGGCCAGGAGCTGGAGTATGCACCTGCCTGTGAGCTTTGCCAGAGGAAGTTCCCCTCCTCGAGAGGACTGGATTGCAAGGAATGCAGGATATAGTGTCCCCTTTCCTGCATTTCTGTTTGAGAAAAATGGTACAGAATTCCTTTGTACTTTAGGCTAAGAAAAACCATTTTCTCTGCATGTTAAGCTAAGTTATTTAAGTTTTGTCGTATTTCTTACATTAGGCTTAGTTTTTACCTACCTCATAGAGAAATCAGTAACTTGAAGTAGAGAGCAGGTTTGGGAAAATGATGCCCAAACCTAAGCTATGTGAAGTAGAGAACAGAGAGGAAGCATGGGTGGTAGGTTAACTGCTTGTGGTACCTGTGGATACGCCGTGAAAAATGTTGAATGCAACTGCTGCTTATCATAACGCTGAAGCAGGAGCATGTGCTTACTCAACACGAAAGCAAGTTGAGTGAACTCAAAAGGATGCATATACTCCAACTGACAACTTCTACCTGGCTAGAGACGGTGATGAACCAGGGAGAACTTCCCAGAGGGCAAGGCCAAAGTCTGTAGCCAACCATTTACAGGGTACATAAACCAGCATCCAAATGGTCAAAATAAGAAAACCCCTCTCAATGCCAAGGTGACGTGTTACTAGAATTCCTCCTGAGGGTAATTCCTTCATTGTTAGAAGTCAGTTGCTGTTTTGTGCTTTTCCATATTATCTCTTCCAACTAACAGTCGCCCCATCCCCTTTTTTCACTCATCTTATTGCTGACTAGATACCGGGTTCTGGGTGGAGGGGAAGGGTCTTGACCTGTTGGAACTATATCACGACCCCGCGGAAGTTACACGCTGACTCAGAATTGCAATCAGTGGGCTGCATTTGGGTCGACTTCTCCAGGGAAGGGGTGAGAGTTCTCTTTGTGGGAAGATGAACGTTCACAAATGATACAGCTGCCAGAGAGGGAAACTGTGGTGAAACTTCAGGCTGCGCCCCACAGCTGCAGCCTCTACCTCTGCTCCTGTAGCCATGGACTCAAAACTGTCGCAGAGCAAAGCTGCCCCCTCCCAGCAGCGCTCCAAACAGAAAAGCTGAGTGCTGGGTTTTTTCATCAGACTTTCAATAACATGGCCATGAATTCTTGCACCCTCGCTTCCCAACCTACAACCTGATCGAGGTGATGGCTTCCCTGGAGTTTGTGTCTTTGATTTTTAAGTAGATAGAAGCAGGGTTCCTTTATTAACTGCAGGTCCCACCAAGATTTGCACTGTCTACCCCTCTGGCTTCGTGACTCTGAGAGCACCTCAATGCCACAATCCTGAGTTTACTGCTCTGGGTGAGGAGTAAATCAGTGGCAATGTGCTTGCTCTTTCATTTTTTTCCTTTCTGAGTTTTTGTTCCTGATCGGTGGTCTCCATGAGTTATACCCTGTGTGACTTCGGTGTGCTCACTTTAAGTTTATAGCTGAACTCTGAACAGGGGTATGTCTGGTTATTTATCTGTTGTTAGAGAATGTTTTTCTTTTCCCCATCATTGGTAAGCCCACTTTCCAGGCATAAGGAAAAGCCTTTTGTGTCATTCTGTTGAACATATCCACTGGTAACATGAGGCAGTTGACAGCCCCGTTATGGAAACACCAGCTTCCAAAGTGTAGACCCATTACAACTCCAATCCCTTTGTCCACCTGCTAGTATAGCAGCCTCCCACTAAGATCATATTGAAACACAAGGGCCAGACAGGAGAACTTCTGAATTATAAAATACTTCACACTGCCTGGAGTTCTACAGTAAAAAAGGAAACACATTTTTGACTCTACTATGGCCAAATTTTTATTGGGTGTTCATTTATAATATTTAGTCCAAATAGACTGTTCTAAAGTCAAGATGTGAAAAATTCATCAACCATATTATAAGATTTCTTAAAAGACACAAAGCTTTGGTGCTGACCAATGTAGAAACTAATAAGAATAAAGGAAAATTGAATTCCTATTGGTTTGATGTGCTGGCACTTTAAAAACTCTGATTATATCTGGTGAATCAATTATCGAATTCAGTGATTATTCCTTCTTCTTGTTTTTTTTTGTTTTGTTTTGTTTTGTTTTGTTTTGTTTTTGACAGGCAGAGTGGACAGTGAGAGAGACAGAGAAAGGTCTTCCTTTTGCCGTTGGCTCACCCTCCAATGGCCGCCGTGGCCAGCGCACCGCGCTGATCCGATGGCAGGAGCCAGGTGCTTCTCCTGGTCTCCCATGGGTTGCAGGGCCCAAGCACTTGGGCCATCCTCCACTGCACTCCTGGGCCACAGCAGAGAGCCTGCCTGGAAGAGGGGCAACCAGGACAGAATCTGGTGCCCCGACTGGGACTAGAACCTGGTGTGCCGGCGCCGCAAGGCGGAGGATTAGCCTATTGAGCCACAGTGCAGGCCCTATTCCTTATTTTTGCAGGCACCTCTTACGGCACATGTTGACTTCTTTCCCAAGGTTCAGATCCCAAATTCATTCAACATGTTAGAATATGTAAGGTGTATTTTCAACAGCAACGTCACTGAAGTTTTTCACTGTCCACTGCACAGCCATTAAAACGATTTCTTTTTCTGTGTAGCAGGAGGGATTATATAAATAATTAGGCTTTTCTGGGCTTCCCATAACTTTTAGCTGTTCACTACTATTGTAACTGTTTTTAAAAAGCAGTTATATTAAAGTATGAATATTCAATCTTCCTGGAAGCCATAATACTTAAGTAATTTAATATGCAAGCGTATTCAGTTGACTATATGATTTCCATGCTGAGAAGGGACACACTGAAATCCATTTACAAAACTGATAAAACAGCTCTCTTTCATTTTAGATTTTGTTTCCAGAGTTAATACAGAACAACCTTAATGCTGTTTAATGAAAAAATTAAAAACTCTAGAAAATTTATCAATATTCAAACTATCCATAATATAGAACTGCTCAATGGTGATAATTTAACTAAATCTTTATAAACTGATACGCACTATCTTGCAATGATGTGATTGCACACATTCTGGTTTTGTTGATTACAGTAACCAGGGTCTTAGCAGTACAGATGGTTTGCAATTTTTATGCTAAATTAAAGGCCCTTGATACAACTCCAAAATGTCCAAACAAAACCTAAGTAATGATCCATTCCTGATGCTTTGTGCACTTTTATTTTTTAATGTGGAAGAATACCAAACTTATATAAAATCTACAACAGTGCAAAGAACTTTTTTCTGAGTTACTAACAGTAAGTGTTGACATGAGGCCTTCTGCCATCTGAATAGTTTCATGTGCATTGTCTACAAACAAGGACATTCTCGTGCAGAACCACATAACTATCAGGAAATTAACACTGATACCACATTGCCATTAAATTCTCAGAGCCACTCAAGTTTTTTCAATTTCCCTAGCACTGTGTTTAAGCAAAAGATTGCAGCTGGACTCACAAATTGCATTCAGTTACCTTTTGAACATTTTTCCAATCTTCTGTTATTACTGGTTTTGACACTTTGGGAATTATACAGCAGGTATTTTGTATAATTTCCTTCATTTTGTGTTTCCATCACGGTACTTATCTGTGTTTGATAGGAACGTTTCAGAAATGACCTCATGTTGTTAGCTCACTTTATCCAACAGGACTAAGTATCAGCTTATTATGGGTAATCCCTTGATGCCGGGCTGCCTGCCCCTTTATTGGAAGTAATTGATGGGTATTATTCCTCTTTCTTCTCACTTTAATTAATTAGTATATTGTGAAGATTTACTGAGACTTTATAAAGAGCTCCTACCTCATCAAAATTACAGCTGATTTTTTTTATTTATATCAGGTGGAACCATGAATCATAAATATTGCATTTAGTTAATGGAGTCTAACCTGTCACTCTCAGTATGTCTTTCAATGCCTGGGGTATCCAAGAGGTGGCCGGCGGAGATCCCTTTACGTTTACTTCAGTCCTTTCGATTACCCTGGGTTGTACCATTTATTCAGTGAGCTTTTGTTTCTTTTAACGAAGGAATATATTTAAAAACTAAGTCTTGGATACTAGGTGCATTCATTGTTACTGGTTTGCACTTTACTAAATGATCTTACTGGACAGAGTGAGGGAGCCTGAGAGGGCTGAGAAGAAAAACTGATTCTGGCTTTTGTCAAAATGCTAAGGGAGACTCTATTCAGGGCCACTGTGATAGGCACTAAGGTTAGTGCAAGACGGGAGGGAGAACAGGCTCAACTTAGCTCTCAAGATGAAAGACAGCGGGGACTGACAGCCAAGAGGGGACTTTGAAAGTGTGTGTGTGTGTGTGTGTGAGGCTGGGGGATGAGTTCTTGCAAAAACCTAGCAGATTGTTTGCTACAACTGGACTGGGGCAAAGACAGGGCCCAGGGGAATCCATGTTGACAAGCGTCCTATGAGGAGCCTTCTAAAGTTCAGGCAAGGAGAAAGTCTTCGTCAGTGTGTGCATTTACTCCTAAGTGACGACACAGGTCATGGGGTATACGCAAACTCTACTCACGGGACATAGAGTCAGCAGTCCCCACTCTTGTCTCAATCCACACCACAGAGAGCTCAGGATTGTTTCCTAACTCCCTTCTCTGAAAACGACCGTTATGGAACCCGTTCCTCTGTGCAACCTCCTCATAACGGCTGCAGCCCCCTCGCAAGCCACACTGACGTCCTCTTCCGGCTGCTTGGACTCAGGTCCTCGCGCATTTCCAGCTCTGTGCAAACATCATCTTTAATCTACACTAAAGAGGCCCTGAGTATGTGGTCCCCACTGCTATGGAGCCATATCCCACACTGCATGTACTGGGACACAGCACAGCAAGCTGCCCCCATCCAGCCTTCACTTGTCTGTGACACCTCAGTCTTCGGCATGGCTGCTCCATCCCCATCCTTACCTGGACAAGCCCCTCTCCTCTTGGGGTCCCTGTGGTGCCGAATTTTACTGTCAACCTTGCGGGTCCACCATGCCCAGTGCTTGGGCAGACACCAGTGAAGCAGTTTCAGGTATGGTTAATATGCAAATCAGCGGAGTCTGAGTAAGGCCGGTTACCCACCGTTATGTGGGAAAGGCCTTAATAAGACAAAAGACCAAGGTTCTCTGAAAGTTACAACGTGCCTCCAGGCTCTCGGGGGACTTGGGGCTGCACCATCAACGGTTCCCCGTGCCCCTTGCACGGCTCAGACAGCCTCGGCCGCACAGTCCTGAGCCAGGAGGAACAGGTGTTATTGCCTGCGCACTGTGCTGCCTCAGTGGGTCCCAGATCCTTACTGAACCCAGTCGAAGGTTCTTTTCTGACTAATGAAAACAGTCACTCACCAATTTGGGAACACATCCTGCCCTTTCTGGGGTTCAGTTCCATCCATTAGCTTAGACACCATGCAAAACTCTCCTTCTTTCTAAGACTTTCACTCTTTAATGGAAAATTCAGGGTGATATGTGGGTGGCGATTTGTGTGCCACTCCAGGCTATTAGCATATGCAAATGCAAGCCCCCCACCTGCCTCTGTCCCAGTGAGCAGACTCTAGAGGGGTCTGTTAGGGAACATGGACTCTGCAGATGGGTGAGTCCCCGACTGGCAGTCAGGGGAGCCCCGTGGGAAGCGCCTGGGCCTGCTCAGTGTCCCGCGGCCACGCTGCCCGCTCGCGCTGCCAGGCGTTGTCTCTACACTGCTGTAGTGTCTGTTTTACAGCACCTAAACGGCTTACCATAACTAATCAGTTTATGGCTGAAAAAATATGCAGAAAAGTAAAGATTTTGCACACAACTCTTCCCACATTGTTGAAAAAATGTGAGGCCTTTAAATGGAGAAATAAAGTAGATTTAGATTCAAGTAAATAAACCAGTATGTATTAGTGGAGCATTATAGTGAAATGATTCAGAAGTGTGGAAACTAATGAGAAACTGCTAAAACTGGAAAAATGAAGAAATGCAGTTTAGACTAACAGTCAACTTCCAACAAGTAAAAATATTATTAGTATTCTGAGATTAACGAGATACATATGTGGAGGTGACGTTTTGTGCAGCTGTTGTTTGAGATGCCTTGATCAAGTGCCCGGTTCTGGTGCCGGTTTTAGTTTCGGCTACTCTGCTTCTGATCCAGCTACTGGCCAACGTGCATGTTGGGAGGCAGCTGATGATGGTCAAGTTGTTAGGTCTCTGACACCAATGTAAGAGACCTGATTATTGAGTTCCAGAAATGAACCAGTTGAAGATCTCTGTCTCTCTTTATCCCTAGAAAAAAAATCCAATATCTCTTAGCCTATATATTTAGACTTGTCAGAGAAGAACAAAAGCCATATGGAAGTGTTCTGAGGCACAGATAATTATAGAATTTAGAGCCAACTGTCTCTTATTAAAGTAATTTCTGGATGAACTTCAATAAGAAGAAAATAATCCTTAAAAAGTCTTGACATGTAGGAAGAAATTCAGGTGCATAGATTGGATAACATCGTTAAATCCAATCAAACATCAAAACTTCAGATGATAATTATAATCCTTATTTTTAGGAGTTAAGATATAGACCTAGAGTACAGAGTTTCAGTTGCACATAAGACAAGACATTTAACCACTAAAAGAAAACAAACAGTGGAAGCAAAACAGTTTAAAATAAGAAAATTTGAATTACTTTAAAAGAGATAAAAGAGAAATATAGTCAAATTTAGAGAAACAGTACAAAATAAAAGTAGCAGGAACAAGTCCCTTTCTATCCAGAAATATAAATGTAGATTGAGTCATGCTGTGGGGTTGGTTCCAGGACACCCCCGAGGCCCCAGCCCAGACCCTAACATTCAGACACGACTATAGTCTTTCCATGTAATCTGTGCACAACCTCCCATATACTTTAAATCATCTGTAGATTTCTTACACTATGTAATCTATTGTAAATGCCTTTAAATAATTTTTATACTGCCTTATGTAGAGAATGATGACAAGAAAAATTCTGCACATGTTCAGTACAGGTGTAGTTTTGGTTTTCCTAAAATTTTTGATATGCAATTGGTTGAATCCAGAGATGTGTGGGGATTATCATATTACTCTAGGAAAAGTAAAAAGATTATCAACAACATTTGTCACACTAGACAGAAAGGCCAAACAGTGCTTTAAGATACGTCCTTGCAACATTTTACTTACAGAATTCATAAAAATACAATAAGGAACCATTGTCAAAGTTGTTTTTTTTTTTTTTTTAATTTTTTTTTTTTTTTTTTGACAGGCAGAGTGGACAGTGAGAGAGAGACAGAGAGAAAGGTCTTCCTTTTGCCGTTGGTTCACCCTCCAATGGCCGCCGCGGTAGCGCGCTGCGGCCGGCGCACCGCGCTGTTCCGATGGCAGGAGCCAGGTGCTTCTCCTGGTCTCGCATGGGGTGCAGGGCCCAAGTACTTGGGCCATCCTCCACTGCACTCCCCGGCCACAGCAGAGAGCTAGCCTGGAAGAGGGGCAACCGGGATAGGATCGGTGCCCCGACTGGGACTAGAACCCGGTGTGCCGGCGCCGCAAGGCGGAGGATTAGCCTGTTGAGCCACGGCGCCGGCCGTCAAAGTTGTTTTTATAGTAGATTTTTAGCAGGTTCAGCAACACAAGAAATCTCAATCAGAATGAGCAAAAGGAAGGCAGAGCTAAACAATCACAGGAAAACAGCAGAATCCTAAAGAAGAAAGAAAAGATGCTAAAAATCGATTGAATGAAAACACTGTGTAGACCATAAACACCTTAACGTCAGCTAAAGGAAACAGACGGCAGTGGTGGAGAGCGCTCAACATGCTTCAGGGATGGTAAACTAAAAGAGAACAGGAGACACACACACGCCACATTGAAATACTCTCCGAGAAGCAGCACCAACAGAGATTGCAACTGACAGGTGACTCTCAATGGCATTTATAAGAGAGGCAAACCTCAACAGAGGCTTCTGATGCAAAATGAAACAGCAATTAAAATGTGAGTAAAAACAAGGGGAAAATAACCTGCTTCACCTAAAGTAATATTCAGCTGAGCTTGAAGAGAACACAATAAGGCATCTTGTTTAGCCAGTAAGGCAAAAACCGAAATAACGGAGCTCCCACTGGCAAAATCTGAGAAATTTGAGCATAAAGTACATATTGTATTTATGGATATATGTATATGTGGTATATGTGTATATTTCTTTATCTAGACATCAGTTCATGGGCAGCTGGGTTTATTCCATACCTTAGCTATTATGAATTGTAATAAACAGGGGGTACAGATACCTTTTTCATATCCTGATTTCATTTCATTTGGGTAAATTCCCAGGAGTGGGATGGCTGGGTCACATGTTAGAGCTATTTTCAGATCTCTGAAGAATCTCCATACTGTCTTCCTCAAGGGTTGTACTAATTTACATTCCCACCAACAATGTATTAGGTACCTTTTTCTTCACTTCCTCACCAGCATTTATTTTTTGATTTTTGGATAATAACCTTTCTAACTGGGGGAAGCTGAAACCTCATAAGCTTTTTTTTTCCTCATACACTATGAAAATACTACTCAGCCATAAAAAAGAATGAAATCCTGTCTTTCCAGTTGGATACAACTAGAAATCTTATGCTTGGTGAAATAAGCCAATCTCAAAATGACAAATATCATATGCTTTCCCTGATGTCTGGCTGCTAATATAGAATACAAAAAAAATGTATAGGAATGAAATGGACATTTGGGGAAGAGAGAGGGTGTGAGGGAAGTATGGTTATCTTCTTAGAACTGTAACTATGAAGCACATGAGATTTGCTCTCTTTGTATTAGTGACATTGATACCACACATTGAGCCTGCTGAATAACTGAGTGCTGTAGACAAACAAACCAGCAGTCATTACGTTTAAGGAGGAAAGGGGACTGTACCTATTCTCAATCTAACTCCGGATAATTTATTTACTTTTACAAAGGGAAGATTGATGACTCAAGTGGAGACCCTGGCCAACAGCCCCTTGGTCAAATAATCCCCAATACCTGTATAAACCATGAGAGCTATTAGAAAGGATGCAAACGTCTACCCATACTGCAATGGCAGAGAAGCCATGGCGGGAATCTCAGGAGCCTTGAAAATGAATGTGCTGCAATGACAAGGAATAACATGAAAGAATTTCACAAAATACATGGGACAAAGAACAAGCTAAAAAGGAACACACAATTGATCAGCTAGACTTTTTAAAATCTTCAAAAAAATAAAGATAAGCTTCATGTAGGATGTGGGGTTTCATATGTTTACCTCATGAAAAATAGCGACATGCTGTTAACACACGTTTTTAATGCAGACGTTTTTGCATAAACATAGTGTTTGAGGGAGGGAAGGAAGGAGACTGAGCTTACAGGAGATTTTAAACAAGGCAGTGATAGTCCATTATTTGAGCTGGATTGTAGGTTCCATTATAATTGCTCTATAATTACTTAAACCCATTTTCATGTTTGAAATATACCAAAATATGTTTCTGAAAGATTGCTCTGCGCGCTGAGTGGATTGCTGGCAATGGGTTTGGAACCAGGGATACCAGCTGGAAATTCATTGTAACCCTTCTGCCAAGAGATGCTGTTGGATTGAGCCAATGTGTTGGAAATGGACACAGAGAGAAGTACGTGGTTAGAGTGTGTATCTTGGAAGGCAGAATCAGTTGGCTTTCCAGGTGGTGTGGTGCAAACACTAGTAAGAGGGAGATTACAACACGCCTGCACATATTTAGCCTTGTTAACTGAAGGGCACCATACTATTGGAATTAATTCAGTGTAGAGAGACTGACGTGCAAGAGAGAAGAACTTATAGAAATAAAGGGTTTATATATATATAGAGGGAGAGAGGGACACACACACAGAGAGAGAGAGAGGTCCTCCATGCGCTGGTTCACTCCCCAAATGGCTGCAATGGCTGGAGCTAGGCCGACCCAAAGCCAGGAGCTTCTTCCAGGTCTCCCACGTGGGTGCAGGAGCCCAGGGACTTGGGCCATCTTCTGCTGCTTTTCCAGGTGCACTATCAGGGACCTGGATTGGAAGTGTTGCAGCCTGGACTTGAACCGACAGCCATATGGGATGCCAGGTTCCCAGGCAGTGGCATTACTGGCTATAACACAGCACCAGCCCCAGAGTTCCTTGATGATGATAATGTACTGTATATCTTTTTCTGACAACCAAACCTAGAAGACAGGATTTGAATATTGTCACCACAAAGAAGTGGTAAATGTTTGAAGAGAGAGATTTGCTTACCCTGATCAGACATTGCACAATGAATACACGTATTGAAACATCACACAGAACCCCATAAATCCAAATAATTTCTATGTCAGTTACAAAATTAATCACCCCTTTCATTAATCTTTTCCATTGTCTTTCTGGACTGTTTAAGTTCTTATTGTTTTTCTTTGACTAATAGTGGGCAAAGTTACGTCTTCCTCTTCTGCCTCCTTGACATGTGCAGTGTTGGTCACTTGAAATCGTTCTTCATTTTTAATGTGGGAATTTATTGCTATAACTCAATGGGTTCAGTGTGCTGTTTCCATTTTAGACTGGAGCTGAGTCACAAGCCACTTCAGGGTCGTGGTCCAGACCGAGCACAGGTGCACACGGCTCCTCTTGGGTCCCTTGGGAGGTGGAGCTGGTACAAAGTCCAAGGCTAAATGGGCAGTAGCCAGGGCCCCCCGCGGATGGGGCTGTGTCTGCATCTGTTGCTGGGAGTGGCCACAGGTGGGAACCCTCCCAATGACCCTGGCTCCACACGGTTTCACAAAAATCCACACAGATTCCAAAGCCCCCTCAGCGTCATGCTGCCCATGGATGGCGGCCATTGTGTTTTGTATGGTTTCTCTGAACTTTACAGTATCTATTTTTCCCTTTTTATATTAATTAAATTTCTCTCGTTTTAAACTTTTTTGCTTTGAGTGGTTTGGGATTTAACTATTTGACTTCTTTCGGTGGTAATCCAGCTATTCTTACAGACAGTTGGAATCTTGCCTTTCTGTGTATCCTCAAAGTAAGGATTCCAGTTTCCAGCTAATGTGAACCTGGCAGGCAGCGCACACAGGATAAAGTAGCTGGGACTCTGCCACCCCATGGGAGACCCAGACTGTGGTCCTGGCTCCCAGCTTTAAGCCAGGCTGGACCCAACCATGGTGTGCATTTGGAGAGTGAACCAGGGGATGAGAGATCTCTGTCTACCTGCCCCTGTCTCTCAAATAAAAAAATAAGAATTTTTAAAACATTTCATATTTACTTTATCTCAACTACATATTTTAGAAATATTTTCATTGACTGGAAAGTAAATGGCCATAAACAATTAACAGACACAAACAGAAATAGCAAACATATTAAAATGCATACATGAATATGTATTGAGACACACAAAAAATATTTACAGCGATCATTCACACATGCCTAGTACAACAAGGATCGCATGCCCTGCTCACCATCATGGAATGGTTCAGACGCCTCCAAGACACCTGGACCGTGCAATGCTTCAGTCAGGTAGACCAAGCCTGCTGGCCACATGTTGATGAGCTGCCACTCTCTGAGTCGTGTACCCTCCACGTTCCCCACAAACAGTGCCAACACTATGCTTAGAACATTATGAAACGGACTCTCAACATTGGTTCCTTTTATTGTTGTTTACAGCTCTTGCCTATTTCCCAGGTAGATAATGATCTTTTTACTTTTTATTTGTTTATTTATTTAGTGGACTCAATAAGCCTTTGACAATAAAAGGAATTAAATTATTATCAGAAAAAAATAATAAAATATTAACTAATGTTTAATAGAAACAGAGGGATTCCAACTCCCACCCAGCTTTCTCCTGCTCATCAGCTCACTTAATTTGCTTTTTTCTTGCTGGTTAAACAAGACACTGTACTGTGTTCCCTCACTCCTGAGCTAAATATTGTTTCATGTAAAGAAGACTTATTGCTTCGTGTTTATTCATTTTGATCACCATCTTATTTTGCATCAGAGCCCTTGGGTGCCATTTATCTCCTTTATCACTGTCCTTAGGCATGACTGTTGGTCACAATCTCTGTTTCCACTTCTTCTGAGAGAATGTCTTAGTGTGGCGTGCACACACTTCTTGCTCCCCTTTCAGCTCCATATCCCTCCAGCACCTTGAAAGTTCTTTCCTCCTATCTTCTGGTTCCCTTTGCTGCTGCTAAGAAGTCTATACTCTGTCACTCTTTGCAGCTATGTGACCATCTCAATCTGTGTCATTTAATAAGTTCTATGTCACCTGTATCTCTTGTAAAGTTGAAGTTTTATATCTTGAAATGATGCAGGCAGAATTCTGTAACCATCAGTATTTGGGTAAAAAGGAGACGAGCGTAGCTCACGGCTGAAGGCCATGGTCAGCTTGTCAGAGAGTGACAATTCAATGTGTGGGAGGAGGAAGTCATGCATACAACAGACCCCACAGGTCTCAGCTCACAAACTCTAAAATGCAAAAGAGAATTCTATTTTAGCTCCCACATGTAAGCGAGAACATACAGTATTTGTCTTTCTGGCTTTGGCTTATTTCGCTCAATATGATGTCCTCTAGTTGAGACCATTTTGCTGCAAATGGTAGAATGTTTATTTCTGTTTATAGCTGAGTAATGTTCCATTGTGTTTTGTTTACCATTCATCTGATGATGGACACCTTGGTTGATTCCAAATTTTAGCTATTGTGAACAGTGGGAGCTAAAATTAAAAAAAAAAAAGTAGAAAGGAAAAAAGAAAGAAATGTCTGTGTATCAGTATTTCTGATAAAACTTTGTTTTATACCTTTGTTAAATAAATAGTTAAGAATTCTATACTACTACAGTTCTAAAGATCTGTGATTACTTTAAAATTGACCGTATAAGGGTGAGATGGTCATTCTTCCATTCAATTACTGTTTATAGCAATCGTCTATATTCCCACTAAAATAGGGTCTTTTTGATTTTCACTTGTTAAACTTCTCATTGTGGTGAAGTATTAAGCCTTTTTACTTTAATGTAGATTTAAAATGTTATCTCTAAAACTAAAAAAGAAAAAAAGGGAGTAGGGAGAAGAGCTAGAGGGAGGGAGTGAGGAAGAAAGGGAATTGCATTATAGTCTTAGAACTGTAACTACAAAGCCCATTGAATCTGTTAAAAACTAATTAAAATTAAAAAAACAAAACTTTACTTTTCATAAATCAGTGTAAATTCTACCTGTGTATAGGCTGGCAAAAGTTACTATTACCACTTTCTGTATACCAGGTGGACACATAGTAACAATTCAGTTTCTTAGAAACAGCACAAAGAAGCCGCACAGCCTGCGAATCACCAGCCCACGGGTGCTTGCACACACCCTGCTCAGCTCCGTGGTGCATGTCTGCATTTGTTCATGTAATAAACACCTGCAAACGGGGCTGCTGGATTTCAAAGGTTGTGCATCTAAACATTTAATGATCTTATCCAATTTCTATCAGAAAAGTTGTTTCATTTACACTTTCAAAGTTGTCTCCATTTTTGAAAAAAATTCAATCAAAAAAGGAATTACGAAAGGCCAGTTTCTTTTGTGCGCGCCATATTGTTTTTTGATTATTACATGCCTTTGTTTACAAGCTAAATCAATGTGTAACCACTCACAGTTTATAATGTGCTCACTGAGCCCTAATCTATTAAGTCCAAACCCCATTTCCTTGGCAACACCTGAATTTCTGTCTGACACAGGATTTGACAGGAGCAGACCATATGGGCTAGGCTTGTGGGAGTTGTTTGAGATAGAACAAGGTTTTCGTGTGTGGGTTTCCAGTCTGCCACCCTCCTAGGGTCCGAGAGGACGGTAATGGCCCTAATGACCTTTATCTGACCTTCTAGAACAGGAATTTACAGATCCAATAAAAATTCCACGTTACAAAACTTAAAAACAGCTACAGCGCATTCTGTCCAACAAAGACGCAGGGGTTGGGGGAGGGGGTGTCTGAGAGGATGATTAAAATATTTGGTGTTTTGTTCCCACAAGGCAGCAGTGTTTCCAGTCATTTTTGAAATGGGTGATATTTGAGGGATTTCATACATTTTTCCTTTTGGTCCCTACAAACACATAAATCACTCTTTCCCAGCAAGTTCAGCTCTCTATTTGTGACAAATTTAAAACTTGACTGGCTGAAAAATGGGAGGGTTTATTTTTCTTTCCCGTTTGTGAATGAAGCATTAAGTCTAAAATTGCCTTCAGTGAGAAACTCCTTTCATCCCTAATCCATCACAGAAACACCTTGGTGAACTCTAAGTGACAGCTTCAGAGAGAGGAAGCATTGCGCCCTTATAAATAAACGCAGCTTGAGAATGGGGAGCCACAGAGACAGCCTTGCCCTACAGATGCGTGTCATTTGGTCTAAATGGCTTTGAACTTCAAGCATAATTCCACCGACTCTTTTTTTTTTCACCTAAGGTGAATTTTTTAGCTTTTTCCTATTATTTAATCATTTCAAAAACAAAGAAAAATGATATCCAGGGCTATTGATTTTGTTTTGTTTTTAGAATTATACTTGTGGTTTTCAGAATAAAATCCTTTGAATATTAATGTAGTGGTCAGCTCTGCTAAATCCTGCTCAGAGAAACTAACACCTTGACCATCGCACGTCTGCACCTGGGAGAGACATGTTGGTGACCACTGCGCATCAGACACCATGCCAAGCCCGTAGAGATGATAGAAAGAAAGTCATTGAATCAAAGACCCCAGTTCAAAGAACACACACTTGCCTACAGGCTGAAACATCAGAAATTAACCTGGAATAGAGACAGAAGGAAGTGTAGTCACATGTCTTTGGATACGAATCAAGATCTTTTTTTAACTAGATCTAGAAGCTTGACGAACATGTGCTGAAATTAAGGTGGAACTTTATTTTTTTAAAGGTGTAACAGATCAAGGGAAAACACCCCCATGGTTAAAAGAGTCGGAAAGCAGAGAAGAGATTGCTCACAAGACTGTGTGTGGAGAGGTAGTCCACACACTGGACATCAGGGTAAATTCAGAGTCCAGAGAAAACATTCTAAGGGCAAACTGAATTTGAACTTGATCTTACGTGAGGCAGGGAAGCAAAGACTGAAATAAGCGAAGAGCTTCCTGGATTTCTTTACCAATATGTTGATTTAAACTGACAAATTTGATAATGACCATTTTCAAATATTTCTCTTACAGTCTTCAAAACAACCCAGCACTCTGAGCACAGAGTTCAAAGGATCTGATTTGGAGCAGCTCTGTCACTGTGCAAAGAAGTCCATACCCACAGGCAGCCACACTCCACCCGTCCCATTCCCGCCACACACTTCTGTTCTCTATAGATTTGCCCATTTTCAGCAACCTCAGACAATGGACACAGCACTGATCGAAGTCTCTTGTGATTGTTTATGTCAGGTAGCATAGTGCTTTCCAGGTTCTTTAAGTTGTAGCCTTGAGTACAGATGACTCATTCCTTGCTGTTTCTTGCTAACATTACATTTTGTGGATGGACCACATGGATTTTCAGTCATCAGCTGATGGTCAAGTGGGTTTTCCTGCCTTGACTGTTATATCCAAGTACAATTTATTATGTGGGTGTATACTTTTATTCTTCCAGAAATTTATGTCAATTTTTCTTACTTTTTTTAGGAATTGCCAGATTATTTTCCAAAGTGGCTCTATCATTTAACATCCCCATTTCTTACATAAGACACTCTAATGTCTCACATCCTCCCTGACAGTTATCATCTCTCTTTTTTATTGCAGCCACCTTAGTGCATAAGAAGTGGTATCTCATTGTGATTTTGATTTGCATTTCCCTAATGACTAATAATGTTAAGTATCTTTTCATGTACTTATTGGCCATTCATTTTTCATATCGAATGAGAATCTTTCACATACTTTGCTCATTTTCAATAACTTTATTGAAGCCAGTTCACATACCATACAATTCACCCACTTAAACATATTGTGCAATGGTAAATTATATTGTCAGTATTTAAAAATTATAATAAAATATATGCAGCAAAAAATCTGCCATTGGATCATTTTGCATGTTTAATTCCGTGGCATAAATTACACTGACAGCGTGTGCAACCATCATCACTATTTCCAAAAATTTTTGATCATACCCAAAAGAAATTCCATGCACACTAAGCAGTGTCCACTACTTTCTCCTCGACTGAGCACATTTCTGCTATAAAAAAGGTTTCAAAATCTTGACAGCTAAAACTGGCATTTGGCCTAGCTCCACTAAACGCTACCTGAGACACTACGTCTTACATGAGTGCCTAAACTGCGAGCTGGCTCCACTTCCAATTCCAGCTTCCTGCCAGTGTGAGCTCTGGGAGGCAGCAAGCAACCCCTGAAATATTTGAGTCCCAGCACCCACATGGGAGACTGAGTTCCTGGCTCCCGTCTTCAGACTGGCCCAGCCATGGCCACCCCAGGCATTTGGGGAGTGAACCAGCAGATGTGGGAGGGGGGATCTCTCTCTCTCTCTCTCTCTCTCTCTCTCCCCCTCCCTTTTTCTCTTAAAATGCATGAGTCTTCAGTCTTCAAACTGAAGACTCATGGATGTATAAACGGTTATACATCCATGACAACTCCAGTCGACTCACCATGCTGTATTCGTCTAACAGATTTTGCACCTGTTATCCGACTTTCCTAACATCCTGTGGCTCTCCCAGCCTCTAGTCACTTCTGTTCTACCTTTGGATTTAATTCCTCTCATTTTTACATATGAGAGAGAACATTCAATGTCTGTTTTTCTATGTTTGGCTTATTTCACTTAACACAATGTCCTCTAGTTCTGTCAGTTTTGCTTCAGGTGACAAGATTTGATTATTTTAAATGGCTGAATGGCATTCCATTTGTATATGTACTATGTATTCACTATACTTTCATCTGTTGATGGATACCTGCTTGATTCCATATCTTTGCTGTTGTGAAAAATGCTACAATTAGCATGGTGATTCAGATATCTCTTTTATATAGCGCTTTCGTATCTTTTGGATACATACCGAGTAGCTGGATTTCTGGATATGGAAGTTCTATTCCTACTTTCGTTTAAAGGAATCTATATACAGTTTCCATAATTTGCATTCCATCAATTATTATAAGAGTCCCCCTTTCTCCACATCCTTGCCGGTATTTGTCATTCTCTTACTCGGAGAAGAGTGAAGTGATATCTCATTGTGCTTTTGATTCACAGTGACTGGTGACACTGAGAATTTTTTCATGTGTTTGTTGGCCATTTGTATTTCTTCTTTGGAGAACCATCTATTTAGATTCTTTGCTCAATTCTTAACTGGATAGATTGTGTTTTGCTGTTGAGTTTTTGAGTTCCTTTTATATTCTGGTTACTAATCCGATGCTAGGTAAGCAGCTTACAGATGTCTTGTCCATTCTGTCAGCTGTCTGTTACCTCTGCCCATCATTTCTTTGTTCTGCAGTGGGTTGTTCTTAGTTTGATATAATCACGTTTATCTAGGTTTGTCTGTAATGTCATGGTTTAGGGGTTTCATCCAAAATATCATTGCCCCCAGATTTCTTGAATTGTTTCGCCTACCTTTTCTCCCAGCAATTTCACAGTCTCAGGTCTGGTACTTAGGCGCTGGGTCCGTCTGAGTTTGAGGGGTGCTCGTTATTCCTTTCCTTTGACACTGGATAAACTAAGGGGCAGGCAATTCTCACTCGATGGGTGCAGCAGGGAGCAAGGATTAGACAGATAAACTAGACTTACAGGATTCCTCTTGATTCTACTAAATTCCAACAGGTTTTATACATAGTCAATAAATTTCTCTTTTAAACAAAATCACTGCTATAAGTTTTAAAATTACTCTCTTAGAAGGAGAATGTAAAAGTAATACTGAAAAGTTAAGCTTCTAAGAAAACTGCATTTACTTAAAATACCAGAGTATTTCTGCATTTTATTTGAAAAACTATTATTTCCTTAACCTTCTGTTTGCTTCAAAATATTCAAAAAAGTAAGCTCCAATACAGAGGCAGTATAAAAATTTAGCCTTGGTATTATTTTTATTTTATTTTCATAAGAATAAAATTAAAAATTTGAAAAGAATGAAGCTAAGAGACAGTGAATTTTGAAGTTCAAGCGATACTATAATTTATGAATTAAGTACAGACACAGAACAACTCTATCATTAGAGACAAATCTTTGTCCTACTCTAACTTAACTGCCTCTTTTAAACTTTTCAGAAGTATTTCAACATTTCCAGACATCAGATTTTACGCATTTTCAAGCACATATTTCTTTCAGTCTTCAGTTTCTTAAATTATTAAATAGATGCTCATGCATTAATTTCACTTTGCTTTGTGAACAACTTAATTTATATGTCATTACATGGGAGACAAGATAACATCTGTGACATAAAATGAAATCATTACTTTTACTCATCATGTTAATATCCTTATTAGGTTTAGAAGCTTTCATTAAATCTACAAACTGTCAGAAAGAAATAAACAGATGATGAAAGTGGGATTTTATGTTACATGTGTATGAAAATCGAGACAAAGATGGCCATCTTTAAAATCTAAAGAATTCTATCCAAGATATCATCACACTGAGGAAAACATAGAAAAAGCTATGTTTTTAGAAAAAGATGGGGCCTTCAGGGACCATCATTACTTCTTCTGTTTTTGGCCTTAGGTTGCATCGCCTTCCCATGCCTTCTGTGAGGCTCCCTGGATGTGGAACCTTGAGCTCTGTGGCATTAACTCTACTCCGGAAGCAGCAGCAGAGTTCTGTATTTGCTGGTCTTCACTAATTATCCCAAGCCATTCTGCCCCAAAATACCTGCCCAGAACTTAGCCCTGCCCCTCCTCAATAAATCGATGAATACACCAGCAGATATACCTGATTCTTAATGTTTACCTATGTACAGTTTTGTCAGCTTTTCAAATTTTCTGATGTTACATCAAAATCTCTCCTAACTGCATTTGGGACACACCAATACTTCTCTCAAATAAAGAAGTTTGAGTTCTTTAACCATTTCCTTAATGTTGGTGTCTTTCATTTAGTTGAAGTCCATATTACCCATAGCACCAGGCTGAAGAACCCATGGACCAGAACCGTGCACGCTTCCTGAGGCTTTCTGAGTATCAGGTTGCTCCTCTGTGTGGGTCTGATTATGCAGATTAAAGGACCATGTAGTACAAAACACTTAGCACTCGTAATTACTGTTATCTAAGAAACATTGGCTGGCTTTCTTTCTGGTGGCCCTCACCACTCTCAGAGTTCAGAACATTTCTGTTTAAAATGAGAGAAGCAGAGGGCACGGAGGAGGTGTGGGGAGAGGTAGTAAGAGCCGTGCCTCTCAATGGCGACAAAGTAAGGCAGCACACTCCTGGCGCCTGAGATGGCCATGGGATCCTGCCCCTGTGGAAATCTGCCCGTATGTTTGGTTGGATGCACACATCTAGTAATCCTAGATGGGAAATTCACACGGTCGCTAGGAAGCCGGAAGTGTGTTGTTCCCACTACATTTGATTACCTACGTGTCCCCAGTCCTGCAGGGACTCCATCTCCTCCAGAGCATGTCCCGGTGCCTCTGACATCCCCAGCAAAGTCTGCCCCTGGGGCTGGCCCTGAGCATTCTGTTCTTGCTGTTTTAAGAGGGACAAAGGCATCCTAAACACCCTATATATGACCCATTTCTTCTGTGTGCTGTCATCACTTATTCTAATATTTTCATTTTCTCTAAATACTAAACAACACAAGAAGGGCTGGTGTTAATATAATTACTGTCAAACTCGCCAGGCAGATACCCTTTAATCCAATATTTGGCCTGAGATGAGATAGAATGTCTTTTATTCTCATGAATAGGTTATAAACATATTAAAATTAAATGAATTCAAAAAATGTCCCCAGACGTCTCCACAACCAATACCATGAGCACTGCTGGACTTGGCCTAGATTCTAAAGGCTGTCTATTTGTCAGTGGACGCTACCTGTTAAATAAAGGGCAGTCAACTAAGAAGGTTGGGTGAGGAGGTGAAGGACTGCCTCTTCATCACTCAGATTTCAGTTCTGTTTCTATCCCTTCCTGCACCGCATCTCCATCTGCCTCCAGGACGCCACCATGAGGACAGCACGTTTGTCATCATATTATAAACCGAAAGCTGCTCATGAGGCTCTGATATTGTGAAATCGTTGACACTAAAGATAGCATCACATCACTAATACCAAATATTATTATAATTCCTAAGAAGTGGACTTCAGGGGCCTGTGCTGTGCTGCAGGGGGTTAAGCCACTGTCTGCAGTGCTGGCATTGCATATGGGCGCCAGTTCAGGTCCTGGCTGCTCTGCTTCCAATCCAGCTCCCTGTTAATGTGCTTGGGAAAGCAGCGGAGGATGGCCCTAGTCCTTGGGCCCCTGCACCCACATGGGAGACCTGGGGGAAGCTCCCGGCTTTAGCATGGCCCAGCCCTGCCCATTGCAGCCATTTGGGGATGAACCAGTGGATGGAAGATCTCTCTGTCTCTCCTCTCTCCCTGTAATTCTAACTTTAAAATGACTAGATAAATCTTTAAAGAAAAAAAAAGAAGTAGGCTTTACTCTCAAGCAATTTAGGATTAAAGAAAAGCTGGGCAGTAGTTTTCTCTATTATATACATCGAGCTCTCAATAGTGCATCTATTATAATTGCTGTCAATATTAACACAGCATTATTAACTGGAGTTAACAGTTTAATTAAGGTTGTAGATTACATAGGCTTTGTGAATGTATAATGATATGTATCTACCATTATAATATCACATAGAGTAGTTTTACTATTTTAGAAATCCCCTATATTCCAATGATTCATTTTCCCACCCTCTCCTTTATGAGCCATGGAATCCACTTAAGATGCTGATGTCTTTTGCCTTTTGCAGAATGAACGTGGTTGGGATAGCACAGCACCCGGCATCTTTCACTTAGCAGTGTTTTCAAGGTTCTTCCATGTCTTTTCTTAGCTTGATTTTTCATTCCTTCTTATTGCTGACAAGGAACTCATTGTATGCCAATACCACAGTTTTCATTTGCCTACTGGACCACACCTCTTTTTCCTCCAACTTCTGAGAATTGTGAGTAAAGCTGCTGTAACCTCCCACATGCCCGTCTCCATTTGGTGTGAGAAGGGACATGTCCCCTGGATCATGCGGCAAGGGTAAGCTCAGTGCTAAGAGCTTACACGCCACCTTACAGAGTGGCTGTGCCTCTGCAGGCCCACAGCAGTGAGCAGGCCCTGCCACTCCACCCAGAGCAGTGAGCAGGCCCTGCCACTCCACCCAGAGCAGTGAGCAGGCCCTGCCACCCCACCCACACTTAACCACTACAAGTGTTGGGGATGTTAGCTATGCTAATGCATGTACATAGTAACTCACTTTATTTTGAAATTCTTTGATGATATTTCATATTGTACACCTATTCATGTGCTCACTGCCATTTGTATATTCTTTGGTCAATCGTTCTTGAGATCTGTTGTACATTTTTTTTAACTTGAGTTCTTTGCTTATTGTTATTCTTCCTCCTCCTTTTCCTTATCCCCCCCCCCCCCTCCTCCTTCTTAAGGGTTCTCCATAAAATTTTGGTTACAAGTTCTTTACCAGGTGTATGTTTTACAAATAGCCTTCCCTCCAGCACATACTCTGTGACCTGTCCTTTTCTCTCAACAGTGTGTTGACAGAAGTAATTAACTTCAGTAAGGCCCAGCGTGCCAACTTTTTATTTCATGGAGTGTGTACACTTCTGGTGTTCCGAGAAGTCACTGTCCCAGCCAATGTGTCGACATTCTACAATCAGTTTGTTCGCAGCCACAGACCACCTTTATGGGACTTAACTAGGATTTCATTGACTCTGTAGAACAAGTTGTGAAGAACTAATGTCTTGGCAATACTGATTCTTCCTTTCCATTATGTGAATTATTTCTCCATGTATTTTGATTTTTTAAAATTCCATCAGTTTTATATTTTTTCATATAAATCATGTACATGTTTTGTTAGATTTATACACCAGTATTTCCATTTTTAGTGCTGAGGTAAATAGCATTTTTGGAAAATTTGAAATATCACTTATTCATTGCTGATATACAGGAAACTGATTGACTTTCTGTTTTAACTTTGTGTTAAGCAGCTTTTATATAATCATGTGTTAGTTCCACTATTTTTATCTTGAGTTTTTCTGCAAACCATTGGCAAGCAGAGAGCTTTATTCTTCTCTTCCCAATCTTTTTTCCCTTATCTTTTTCTTGTCTTATTGCAGTAGCTAGGACTTCCAGTATGATGCCGAGTAAGCCCAGATGGATCACAATTTTTGTCTTTTTATTGATCTTGGTGGGAAAGTGTCAAGTTTCTCCCTGCTAAGATGTTAACTGTAAGTTTTTGTCAATATTCTCCATAAAAATTCCCTGTTCCTAATTTGCTGAGCATTTTGCTAATGAGTTGGTGTTGGATATTGCAAAGGATTTTTTGTGTCTATCCATACGATCGTATTTCCTAAGACTGCTGATGTGATGGCTTTAGTTTTGTGTGGCATTTAATTGATTTCTGAGTGTTGAAATGGTCTTACACATCCAGAATAAATCCCGGTTGGCTATAACATACTCTTATTTTTATGGAGCAGTTTAGTCAAAATTATATTTGGATGACAATTCAGGATTTATTTTTAGTGAACTAGACTTCAAATCTCTCTCCCCCTTGCATTGTTATTCTTAATTTTGGTCTGTATATACCTATAAAATTAAATCAGATTGCTACAATAGTTTCTAACCTCTGTATGCCTTGCTCCAGGTATATCCCTGTGCTGGAATATTAATTATTCTTCTTAAACAACACATATCCCAATTCCTTCTCCTTCAGCCTCCACCTGTCCCTCTCTAATGTGCTGTCCTGATCGGCAGGCACCCCCTTCCCTTTGTATTCTTCAGCTTTTTGTCCCTATACTAATACCCAAAAGTGGCTATTTTTGAAGGAGGGAGTTTTATTTCAGGTCACGGATCTGGGGCTTCAAATCCAAGGTTGGTTAGCCATACTGGATGGCATCCAATGAGGGCAGCGGATTGCAGAATGCTTTCAGAAGGAGCCGAGCAACACCAGGAAGAAGGGGGGGCAGCCTGGCACACCTTGGCCTTACTAGCCTGCACTCTTGTGAGAACTACCTGCCAAGAGCGTGCCCCAGATCTAAACACCTCCCAGCGGGCCTGCTTGCTGGACACCATAATCGGGCCAAGCATCTTTCCTCAATCCATTACTCATTGGCATCCGTAAATCAACTGTCAATATAAGTCTTCAAGTGCCAATTTTTCAATCACTGGCCTTTGAGGGACACCTAAACTCATCTCCACACACAAAATTCCATCTCACACATTCATTCCTCTCCAAGAGTGCCAAACTCAGCCCAATATTAATTCAAAAATCTGAAGTCCAAAGTCTCACTGGAGACCCAAGACAAGCTCTAGATAAGCTTGTAAGAACCCTAGTTACATCATTCCAAGATGCGTGGCAGGACAGACACCCCCACTCTGAAAAGCGGAGACAGAGACATGGGAAGGATTGATAGGCTGAAGCGAATTTTAAAAAATGCCAGCAGGGTAAACATTAGGTCCTGATGCTCCATGTCCAGCACCCTGGACACTGGGGTGGGGGTGAGCTCCCTAGGCCAGGGGCAGCCCCAACCCTACAGCTTCGCTTCAGTTCTCAGAGCGGGAGTCTCTGTAGCTCCACTTGCTATTGTCTCGACAGGGACTCTCAGCCCTGAATCTGACTGTGTGTTTCCTCTTGGCATCACCCTGCTGGGATTTCTCCTCGGTGGCTCCAGATGTGGTACAAGTGTTGGCTTAATCCCAGGTTGTGTAAAACATTCTTCAAAACATATAGATGGGGCCGGGGCTGTGGTTCAACAGGCTAATCCTCCGCCTAGCGGTGCCGGCACATCGGGTTCTAGTCCCAGTTGGGGCGCCGGATTCTGTCCCGGTTGCCCCTCTTCCAGGCCAGCTCTCTGCTGTGGTCCCGGAAGGCAGTGGAGGATGGCCCAAGTGCTTGGGCCCTGTACCCCATGGGAGACCAGGAGGAAGCACCTGGCTCCTGGCGCCGTGCGCCAGCCACGGCGGCCATTGGAGGGTGAACCAACGGCAAAGGAAGACCTTTCCCTGTCTCTCTCTCTCACTGTCCACTCTGCCTGTCAAAAATTAAAAAACAAAAAAACATGTAGATGGGCACCTTGATTCCTTTGCGTGTCTCCTGGTCTCTGCCATGCAGCTCTTCCCGGAGGCTGAATGTGGGTGTCTGTGGCTCCCAGCTGTCCCTCAGTGGTGTCCCACATTGCTGATGGCAGTTTTCTTTCCAGCACTCCATGGGTGGCTTCCTTTCATGGCTTCACGGGGTATTGGCCCCAAAGAGGGCCAAGCAGAGGCCCAAACCTGCAGCACAACTCTGCTGCTCTCCGGGGCTTTTCTCTGAAACCTCGGTGGAAGCTGGCATGTCCCCCCTAACTGCTGCATTCCTCACACTCGCAAACCAGCATCGCCTGGATGCTGTTACCAAGGAGGCTGGGCCTGGGCTCACCTGGTCTAAGGCTGCAGACACGCAGCACTGCACTGGCAAACACAAGGGAATTACTCAGTGAAAGTGCCCTGGGGTTCTGTAAAATAACTGTTCTTCCTCCACACCTGCAAAGGGAGGCACAGCCTCTGGGGTCTCTCAAACATCTTATTCATTAACACATGGCTCCATTTTACTTGTGCCAATATTTTTAGCGAGAGTTTTCTCTCTCACTAGTCCCAAGCACGTCTCCTATTCCTTCCTTCCAAGACCGAGATTTCCCCATTTTCCAGCTCTACTCCTTTTTAGCTGCGAATGCTATTAACGGTGGCCAATAACACCCACGCTGCAGCTCGCATGCTTTGCTGTCCTGAAATCGCTTCTGTCAAACAAACAAATCTTTAGTTTGGCCTCCCAGAACATGTCAGGACAGGAACACAGTAGAGGCATGTTCTTTGCCGTGCAGTAATGAGTGGCCTTTAGTCCAGTTCCCAAGAGCGTCCACACTTCTATCTGAAATCTCAGCATGGCATTTGCCATCCATGGTCCTCTCGGCTTCCTGGTCTCCTGCGCCCTCTCTCGAATCCCTCAAGCGCTCTCTAAAGGTGTCCTAGGATTTCTCCAGTCTGTTCCACCAAAGGCTTCCAAGGTTTTCTAGGCTCACAACCCCACATCCCTTCCACATAATCAGGCTTTTATAAACAACGTCTACATAAGAATTACCTTCCAAGGGCACGTCGGAACTCTCACTGGGTCCACCTCCTGGACATCATGATTGGATCCAGTTCCCACCCTTACTCCATTAGCCATGAACTATCCACAACATAAGGCTTTGGGACCATGTCTTCCACCCGTGGACATTTGGGGGACCCCCAAACCGTGGCACCTACCTTTCCTAATGACTCTGGTGAACACTGCAACACCCTCTACCACCAGCATCCCCTTCCCTCTTCCACGCTTTATACTTATATGACTCCACAGGACTTGGACCATCAGAATTAGTTTTCCGTTGCTGACATAACAAATGTCCACAGGACTCATGGCTTTAAACACAGTAGTTTATCATCATTCACTTCTGGAAGTCAAAACTCCTAAATGTGTCTCACTGGACTGAAGTTAAGCTGCCTGCAATTCTGTGTCCCTTTCCGGAGGCTCTGGGGGAGGCCATCTCCCCTGCCTCCTCTGGGTTTTTGGGGCACCTACAATCTTTGGCTCATGGCCTCATTCTTCCAAGCCAAGAGTGTTATCAAGTCTCCACTAACTACAGCCGGAAAATGTTCCTGGCTCTTAGGAATTCACATGCTTAGCTTGGGTGCATCTAGATTACCCAGCATCCTCCTCCCTCATCTACAGGTGTTCCGTCTGAAGCACAGCTGCAAAGCTCCTTGTTCTTGTACCACAATCATTCACGGGTTCTAGGATGAGGGCAGGCTCACTCTTGTAGGTTGCAGCATGCTACCACCCCATGTAAAAATCTCAGGTATTATATAGCCTTGTCTTTTTTTTAAAGATTTATTTTACTTATTTGAAAGATGGAGTTACAGAGAGGTAGAGACAGAGAGATAAGTCTTCCATCCACTGGTTCACTCCACAGATGGCTGCAACAACCAGAGCTGTATTGATCCAAAGCCAGGAACCAGGTGCACCCACGTGGGTACGGGGGCCCAAGGACTTGGGTAATCTTCTACTGCTTTTCCAGGCCATAGCAGAGAGCTGGATCCAAAGAGGAGCAGCCGGGACTAGAACCGGCACCCATATGGGATGCCAGCACTCCAGGCCAGGGCTTTAACCTGCTGTGCCACAGTGCCGGCCCCATAGCCTTTTCTATTATATTTGTCCAACAACTGAGATATAAATTGTGTAACGGTAAGATCATGGTATTCTGTTTTTATTTTGCCTATTTTTTTATTCTGTTTTTATTTTGCCTATTTTTTTCTGTATCTCCAGATGGGGCCTGGCCCACATTCACTGTGCTTCACAAATGCATGACCATTGTAAGGCTATCCAATGGGTTATAGCATCCTGTGTACATGTCATAACTCACTGCTGACTTACATATGTATTGATGGCAAGGCTAGGTCGTGGCAGCATATCTTCTTAACATTCTGCTAAATAACCGTATCCATCAGTGTGTGCTGAGTAAACAAGTCGGAGTGTAGTGAGTGAAAACATCGTCCGAATTGAAAAAAAAGCCAAGCCTGACGTTTAAAAAATGATAATTGCAATATTATGTTGGCCATAAATGCAAATAAATGATAAAATTTCCATGAGAATAGTGCAGTGTCAAAACCTGTGCATAGTGTTGTGTAAGTCATTTGCAGGCTGGACTTTCTTATTCCTATTTATTCTTAAAAATTATCTGACTTTTTTGAGGCTTACAGAATTGATTATTTGTGAGCATATTCGTACTTAAGCAGTAACTTATAATTTCTTCCCAAGGCTCTGCCCTCACATTCTTCTTCCTAAAGGGATCTCTTTCAAAGGAGACAGCTCCCGCCTCGGGAAGTCCAGAAGCACCAGACACAGTTGTACTTCAATCTGTGAAGATGCACTTCTGCATTATGACTCGGCCTTAAGAGCTTGGCGTCCCCTCTGGAGCTCTAAAGTAGTTCTTTATCTGTTAAATACAGAGTGTGCACGATGGCACACCAGAGGTCTGCAGCTCTCCTCGTCCCACACCTGTACTGATCACCATCCCTTCTCCCTCTCAACACTCAGGTGAGGATCCGCTGAGCAGCTCTTGGGCCTTATTAGCTGAATTTAATGAAGACGAACACGGCTGGCGCCGTGGCTCACTTGGTTAATCCCCTGCCTGCAGCGCCGGCATCCCATATGGGTGCTGGGTTCTAGTCCCGGCTGCTCCACTTCTGACACAGCTCTCTGCTATGGCCTGGGAAAGCAGTGGGGGATGGCCCAAGTGCTTGGACCCCTGCACCTGGATGGGAGACAGGGAGAAGGCTCCTGGCTTTGGACTGGCGCAGCGCCCGCTAGCGGCCATTTTGGGGGTTAACAAACGGAAGGAAGACTTTTCTGTCAAATAAATTAAAAGAAAATTTAGAAAGACGAACACTGCTTTATTCCTCTCAGAGAGGAAAGCTCTCTCTGCTGCCATCTAGTCTACAATAAACGGACACAGTGCTTGCGGCAGAAGCACCCAGTGTGGCTTCGGCCGGAGCCGTCATCACCAGGATGTCGCCTTGCAGGCAGGCCCCACCTCCCCCCGGCTAAGGTCTCTGCAGCACAAGGCAGAGGGCAAATCCTGTGAAGGTACAGCAAGGTGCAGTTTATTGTTCTGCTGCTGGAGGACTTGTGTCGCTTACCAAGCCACTGTTCAAAACATCTCTCTGAAGCTTGCTTTACAGGAGGGGACTCTAACAGTTCACATAAAGTAGAATGAAAAGATAAAGTTAAACACATTTTCAGGAACGTTCTGAGGATCCCCCATATGCGACGTAAGCATAGGGCTCTACCATGCTTTTGTAAGCGTTGGTTTTCTCATCTGAACTAAAGGAAATGATGGAGCTAATTCAGTTACATGCGCTTTACTCACTAAATTGCATATTTATCACTATTGTGTTACTTCTTACAATTTTCACAATATATGAAACAAGCAGAGTTTAGCAAATTCATATCACTTGCCTGGAAGAAAAAAATCTATTAAAAGTTACCTACTAGGGTTTTGTACTCAACCTCCTTTTGTGCTCATGCCCTGAGGGGCCACCTTCACCCGTGTTTGAAAATGCCCTGAGTAATTCTAGGGATTCCACAACCGTCCAGCTCTTTTTATAATATTCGTGGGTGCTAGAAGCTAATGCATTCTCTCTCTCTCTCTCTCTCTCTCTCTCTCTCTTTTCTCTATCTTTCTCTCTCTCTCTCTCTCACACACACACACCCACACAATCTTGCTACCAGGTCAATTGTACAACAACATAAGTATAAATCCAACCATATAAAATCTACCAACTTGTTTTTCCCACATCAAGTCACAAAACTTTTAGCTTCCTCCAGCAAGGTTTTTGGAATCCTTCTTGTCCATCCCAAATAAGGTCTCTAAAAATACTCTGGATAAACGGTTCAGCCTAAAGTGAGTACACTGATATTCTGTTGCTTATCATCACACTTCTGGGTGCAGAAGTCCTGCTCTGGGCATTCAGGGCCAAACTGGCTCAAGATGTCTATCAATCATCCCCCAAACGCAAGAGGCATGGTGGGCACTGCACTCTTGTGTCCATTCCAGCAGTGCATGTAAGTAAATCCACCACATTTATAGACCACTATTTCCCCCAAAGCAGCACCTGGGAGATACTCAAGTTGGAGGCCTTCCGAGGGAGCTCTCCATCGCTGGTGTTCATGATGCTGAGGAGGGTGAACCAGATTTTAGTTCCTCAGGTTAGATTTGTAGTTTAAAGTAACTCATGTACAAACACACCATGCCATCTCCACTTAACGATTTTACATTGTACATATTTAAAGTGAATAACACATAACAAACAGCTTCCCAAACCTTTAACTATGTTTTGTTCTGTGGCAAAAGGAACTTTGCAGACGACCAAAGAGGCTGAGCCTGAGACGGTGATGTTTCCCGAGTGATATGGTCATGCCCAGTGTTAGCTCATGACTCCTTCAAAGCCGAGTCTTCAGCCACAGTGACGGAGAGAAAGAAGGGATGAAAATGGAGGTGCCGGCTTTGGAGATCTGGAGATGGAAACTTCTGATTCACACCAGGCTTTCAATATCATGAGGGTTTTGTGAAATCATTACAATGACTATGTGGGCGGCATGATTACATTGCAACACGTTTAAAATGTGTTGTTACAAATTTGAAATGTGAAGGGTGGTGAGATTGGCAATATCATTTTCACATCTCAGATGCATTGTTGAAACAGAATAGTTTACTTGGAGCAAGATGAGACAATTCTGGAAGAACTCCAAGATCTTTTTGCCGGCATGGGCTTGAACGTGGGATGGGATAAATTTTCAATCCAGCGGTGTAAGACCCAGGTGTGCCAGACAGTGTCAAGAAACCTTGAAATTGATAATCATTCCTTTTTTAAAAAGTTCCCAGTTGAAACTCATCACATTTTAAGTAACTTTGTATAGTTTTTAAGCTGACAAATAGTCATTGTATAATTATTGACTTCCTCTAAGGAGACCCAATGAAATATAGTAAGTTAAATGTGGAAAATATATTGTCTAAAGGACGTTCAACAACTCACTCCAACAATTTCAGGCCATGCTTATTGTGTGCAGCCAGGAAAATGGAATTGTTCTAGAATCTGCCAATCTGAGGCCTCATGGAAAGACTGCCATCGCTGTGTGTCGCACTGTTGTGAGTAGCTGGGTGGTACCTCCTTGTCCTCTACAAAACGTGAGTCCTGGAAGCCACCCCAACAGAACAACTATGCTCATGATCAGCCAATGGATCTATCTGGGACGTGGATTCCTCAGCCTGTGAGCAACGACACAAAACACAGACCAACTGCCAGGAGCTGTCCTGGTTTACTCGTGCAGTGAATTGATTAGGCTGAGCCAATCTCTCATCAGTTAGAGCTCCTAAACTTTTTAGCGCTTTTGCATCTCGTTAATTCTGCAATTGCACTGCATGTTTAGTCTTTTCTCACATCCCCTCCCACTAAGAGGAAACACTTCCAGGTGTGTGTGTGTGTGTGCGCACGCATTGGTGGACTCCCCTACCTTCTGTCCACTGTTTTATCTGTAACGAGAGATGCCCACTCTGATTATTTCTTTCTTCATTCTCCAAAGCCAGATGCTCAATGTCCCACCAAAAACATGAACTTTTGACTAGTGCCAAAATCTCTTGGGAGATTGGAGTTTACAGAGGAAAAGCCAAAGGAGGCAAAGCTACTGGAACAGGACGTGCCGAAAGTACTCTGTTTGGAGCTGAAAATGCAGCGTTGGACACGTATTGAAGAAGCCAGCTGTGAGGACATTACTGGAGTACTTGTGAAGATGCTACTTTAACGCAGCACAGCAATGCTATCCTTGCAGTACTCACCACAGAAAACCTGGCTCTCAGCTCAGGCGCAGCCTCCTGCACCCCACCCCGCGCCCCTCCCCCAACACAACCGATGTCATGTATGTAGCAGCCTGTCCACGTGTGGGATGAAACAATGCTCCCTCTTGCTCAGAGGCTTTCCTCTTATCTGTTATTCACTGATGTTGTCCGGATGTCTGTGACATTCACCCACATTTTACTGTTCGGCAGGAAATCCATCCCAGTTCTCAAGCCCAGTAAGCAGGGGGCGTGGTTTTGAAGAACTCACCATTTGGTGCAGGTTGAATTGGTTATATGCACCTGTGGCCCGCAGCACAGGGAACACGCTGTGTGTGCACACACTGAACATGCTTCTGGGTACACTATTATACCCCTGACAGTGGGCACTGTGTCTTAATCGGGCCTGACTTCCACTTTGATATAATTCTTAGCTCTAAATAAAAGCCAGCAAGAGCTGTTGAGTGCGTGAGAACTGAAGTGAACTGAATTGAGGCAAACTGGACAGCTTGAGGTCAGAGCTGCCTTGGATCCATCTGCCTCAGAGGACTTGTTTTTCTTTCATTTTTTAAAAAACAGCTGAATCCAGATTTAATTAGAAAAAGTAACTTCATTTTAATCACTATGGTGCCTCTAACTGAGTACTGACTTAGCTTTTATATTCAGTGTGACCATTCTCGCCGCAGTTGCCACGTTAGAGATAGTCCCGTTTCCCCGCAGAGGTAAATGTAAAGTGGTAAGAATGCAGGGAGGCATTGCCTGCTAGAGGCTACAGTCATCCTGCAGTGCTGAGCTCCGCTGTAGTGGCAGCTGCGTGTGGACGCGTGCACACTGCTCAGTGCCGTCCGGACGCGCAGGCTGGCTAGGGCCGGAGCGCGGCAGTATGAAGACGGAGCCTCACTGCCCACCCAAAGGTAGCGCGCCCAGGGCGTGCCCTGGAGGGGAGCAGACCGGGAGCTTGGCGGGACCTTCACTGTGAGCGCCCGCAGTCCCAGGTGCCAACCCAGCTTCTCTCTGAAGGCAGAGAGGCTTCCCTCGCCCCTGACCGCATTGCCAGCCAGACAGCCCCTGCTCCGCTGTGCTGCAGGACCTGAATGGCTCCCCCACACCCCAGCTCCCTGAACCCTCGTCCCGAAGGCTCTGTCTGTACAAGGCACAAGTCTTTGCTCAGCCTGCTCACCACGGCGCTAGGGGAAGCCTCCCTGGCCCTTCAGTGACGTTCCAAGCCTCTCTATCTGCAGGAACATTTCCCAGGAAGGGGCCGTCTCATGGCCTAGCATGATGCTTGCGCCAGTTTTGCATCCTCCTATGTGAAGATAAGTGTGTGCAGGAGTGAGGATGCAGCTTCCTCAGCTGACCGTCACACACGGGCACACGCACCCAGCAAGCGAATCACTCAACCGGGCAAACGTGCTGACGCAGGCACTGTGCACTCCGGCATCAGCCAGCAGAGAACCTGACAGGCGTGGGTTCACCGAAGGCCCAAGAGGAGCAGCTGGGGAACAGAGCCCAGGCCCCGGGCAGGCGCTGCTCCCATCCTCAGGGCTGCAGCCGTGTGGCTCGGGAAGGAGAACGTCGCACCCAGAGCAAAGTTTGCTCTCCTGCCCAGAGGTAGTTTTGCAGATTTAAGAAGAATGAGTTAGGAAGAAAACTCTTCTGAGATGCAAGGAAATACGGCCTGGCTTCAAGGGGGTAGTGACTGAAAGTGAAAGAGGCAAAAACCAGGAGCAGGAGGCGGCTCGTGTCCTGCACCCGTCACGGGGACAGACGCAGGCCAGCCAGAGGAGCAGCGCCCCAGGCCCCTGCGCGGAGCCCTCTCCCGGCTGCAGACCCTGAGCTTCCTTTGGTTCTGAAATGCCTGAGGCCGCTCTTGGGTCCCTGGAGAGAAACTGAAGGTGAGCCAACAGGTGTTCTAAATGAGACTGCTGGGTTAGACGGTCTGGCTGCACGGACTTAACTCAGGTTTGCAGTGGGCTCCGTAAACCCTGGCCATGCTCTGGTGGGGCTGTTGTCAGAGGGACCTGAAGCACTTGCAGTACCCATGCCTATGCCTGGGCTGTGAGGATGAAGGGCCACCTGGGGTAGCTGCTGCAGCTCTGGAGAGATGCCCAGGACATGAACACAAGACCCAACAGTGAGTCAGTGCCCAGTCAGCTCCCTCTCACTGCCACAATTGTCTTTCCTTCAAAGGGATTTAAATAGTCTGGATATATATATTCCTATTTGATTTTTTAAATGATAAGTCTTTGGTGAACCTGATTAAAATTATGGACATCAACAAAATAAGTATTGTCATAAACACAGTTTTACAATAAATTTCAAGGTGTTCACAGACCGATAAACCTACACAAGAATCACAAGAACCCTAATATGGAAGGAAAGTATGGACTGAGGGGAGAAATATGAGTAACTGTTCCAAGACAGAAATTCTAAGACCTGGCAGAATGAAAACTGGCATTGCTGATTCTGCGCATAGAAGGCAGGGTTTGTGAACCCGGGCCTGCTGTTGTACGGAAGTGCGTCTGTGAGGAGGAAGTGTGTGGACATCGTTTAATACAGATACAGCTGAATACAAAGGGAAATACTTATAGATGTGGGTTAGCCAATTGTTCAGGTGAGAGAGCTTAGAGGCAACTCACCCTGTTATCGATGAGCACACCTAGCACTTGGTTCTTAGTATCTAACACCATGTTCCAATAAGAGGAAACAATAAGAAGAAATGGCTGATTCTAGCACTGGAGTACTGGACATAAAAATATATAATATATATATTATATATATAATATATATAATTATATATATAATAAAAATTATAATGGCAGGGTTTAAGGAAATGTTCAAAAAATATCTACAGTCAAAGGAAGATATTAAAAGAGGGATCCCAATGGTGGAAGCTAGAACAATTTGAATTATAAAATAAATGAGGTAGCATTGCACTACAATGCAAAGTATAAAATAAGTGTATGTGACTGTACTAAAATAAGTCAGTAGAATTCTGAGAATTGTCAAACAGAATACTTAAAACTTCATGGTGATACTCTGCCCTTAAAGTGGACTTACTCCCCAGTCCTTTCTGTAGGCTGCACACAGTGACCTCCCGCAGAGATTACAGCTTGAGAAATGAGAAAATGGGACGTGTGACAGTGAAGAAACCCAACAGACACTCTCTCACCCTGTCATTAACATCGACGCTGATTCGTCATGTTGATAGCATCTGCCGCTGGTAAAATGTGATGATCCTAGAACTTCGCTCTGTTGCCTTCCCACACACCAGTAACCCAAGTCAAATCACGAGAGAAACGCCAGACAAGCGCTCCTGGAGACATTCTACAAAATACTTCTCAAAACTGCTATTGTCACCTAAATCAGGAAAGGCGGAGTAACTGTCACAGCCAAGAGGAGCCTGAATGTGCATGCACAATAAATGTAAGCTGAAGCCCTAGATGAGATCTTGGGACAGAAAAAGGTACCACCAGATAGAAACTAAGGAGGCCTGAGGAGAGTCACGGCTTCAGCCAATACTATTACTATTTGTTCATCAGTGGTGACAAATCTGCCAAGATCATGCTGATGGCAACAATCAGTGATGCTCGGTGTACGTGATGTGGAAGCCCTTCTGCTATTTTCTCAAGTTTTCTGAAATTCTAAAAATATTTCACAAGTATGTTTATCAAATATCAATGCAGCAAATCTCATAAGAAAATGTTGATAGATCTGACTGAAAAGTAGTGGAAGCACAGGTGCAGAGAGCACAAAATAAATGAAATTAAAAGTACACTGAATGGAGAAAGAATACCTTGATAAAACATGCTACCATCTTGACTTAAATTACCAAAGTTGATTTAAAATTACTATGACATCTTTTGCATTTTAAATTGTTGTGTAAAAACTGTATATATTTACAAGTGTCAGGTGAAATTTATATACCTGTATACACTGTGTAATGTTTAATCAGGTTGAACATATCTATCTCTTGAAACATTTAGCATTCCTTTATAGTAAACACATTTAAAATAATGTCTTCTAATTATGAGATTATGCAAGTTTCTATTTCAAACTCTGTAAAGTTTCTGAAAACAAATGTAAAAATATAAATTAAAATCTTTAATAATACATTTCCCTAAGAAGTTCGACTTTAAAATTTCTGATCAAATGTTCTAACATGTCAGTGGTTCATGGCAAAAGATGTCCATTGATGCTTTATTTATAATGATAAAATCTTGAGAGATAACTTTACAATAAGTACTTTTTTTAGGAAATGACACTAAATCTATATGACTCAGTATATACTCATTAAATTTCATGCTAATGTTTCTTTATGAGAAAGGAAAATACTTATGGTCCAAAATTATTATGATAAAATTATATATACCAAATGATCAAAAATATATAAAATTAAATAACAATGTAATTTTAAAATTTTAGCATGGGTACCCTTAGGTGTCTTGAATTATGACTAACGATTATTTAAAAAATTATTTATATAAGGGGAACAAAATTCATGTATTTCATACATACAGATTCAAGAACATAATTATACTTCCCACCCTAGTCTCTCTCCCTCCATCACTCTCAACCTCCAACTTCTTTTCTTATTTTTCTTTTAATTTTTATGACATACTTTTAATTTAATTTATAATCAAAAGGTTAACTCTCCACAAAATAAACAATTCAACAAGTAGTAAATATAAAAACCACTGTTAGTCACAAGTATAGGCATGGCTATAAACATTAAACAAATGTCAGTTTCACTCATATACATTACATTTTCTTTGTACTCTCTATATTCATCACCACACTTTGGGGAAAACATATATCTGTCTTTTTTAGAATAGCATATTACACTAAAACATAATGGTCTCCAGTTGCATCCATTTTGTTGTGAAAGTCAGGATTTCATACTTTTTTATGGCTGAGTAATATTCCATCATGTGTGTATACCAAAATTTATTTATCTAGTCATCAGTTGATATCTTAGCTATTATGAGTTGAGCTGCTATAAACAACGTTGAGCTGCTATGAATGCTGATTTCATTTATCTTGGTAAATTCCCAGGAGTGGGATGGCTGGGTTATTGGTAGATCTATTTTCAGTTTTCCGAGGAATCTCATACTGCCATCCATAATGGTTGTATAAGTTTCCACTCTCATCAGCAATATATTTGTGTTCTTTTTTCCCCACATTATTGCCAGTATTTGTTATTCTTTTGAGTTTTGCATGATAGTTATTCTAACGGGGGTGAGGTGAACTTAACTGTGGTTTATTTGCCTTTTTGATGGCTGGTGATCTGAGCATCTTTTCATGTTTTTGTTGGCCAAAAACATATTTTTGTTCGTCCTTTGCTAAATGTCTATTCAAGTCCTTTGCCCATTTCTTAACTGAATTGTATGTTTCATTGTTATTGAGTTTTTTGAGCTCCTTATCCTTGATATTAATCCTTTATCACATGTACAGTTTTAAAATATTTTTCCTATTGTCAGTTGCCTCTTTACTTTTTGAGTGTTTGCTTTGCTTTGCAGAAGCATCTTAGCTTGATGTAATCTTATTGGTCTATTTTTGCCTTTATTACCTGTGCTTAGGCATCTGATGAAACAAGTCTTTGCCTAGGCCAATGTCTTGCAGAGTCGTGTGTGGATTGCTGTATATGGTGTAAGATGGGGGTCTTGTTGCACAATTCTGCATGCAGAAATCCAATTTTCCCAATGCCATTTGTTGAAGAGAAGGTCCTTTCTCTAAGGAGTGATTTTAACTTGTTTGTCAAAGATTAATTGGATGTAGATGCATGCATTAATCTCTAATCTCTTCCTTTAGTCCACATGCTTATTCTTGGTCAGGACCAGGGAGAATAACTGCCCTGTCCATCAAAGAAGGAGATACCTTTCTCTGAAGGGAGAAGAGAATTTCCACTTTGACCATGGCCTTGTCTAAATAAGACCAGAGTTGGCGAACTCAAGAGGCTTCCATAGCCTTGGCAGTTCATGACAAGAGCCTCGGGTGATTACTGACGTCATAAATAAGAGTGCCAATTGTTAAATCAACAACAGGAGTCACTGTGCACTTACTCCCCATGTAGGATCTCTGTCCTTAAAGTGTTGTACTATGTGAATTAATGGCATAACTAGTACTCAAACAGTACTTTATACTTTGTGTTTATGTGTGTGGGTGCAAACTGCTGAAATCTTTACTTAGTGTATACTAAGTTGATCTTCTGTATATAAAGATAATTGAAAATGAATCTTGGTGTGAATGGGATGGGAGATGGAGTGGGAGATGGAATGGTTGTGGGTGGGAGGGAGGTTATGGGGGTGGAAGCCGCTATAATTCAAAGTTGTACTTTGGAAATTTTTATTTATCAAATAGATGTTAAAAAAAGAAAACAATGGCCCTGTAATATGTCTTCAATCTGGTGTTGTGATGCTCCAGCTTTATTTATATTGTTGAGAACTGTTTTAGCTTTTTGGGGTCTCTTGTAATCCCATGCAAATTTTAGTGGTTCTTCCATAGTGTTTGAGATTTATGGAATACTACCAAAAGAAACATACCTGTCTTAGGAGTTCCTGAAGATGTGGAAAGACAGAATCGATTACAAGACCTATTCAGTGAAATGATAGCAGCAACCTCCCCTAATTTGGAGAAATGTATGGACATCCAAGCACATAGAACATCTAAGACATGGTGGAACAAAGATCTTCACCATAACACATTATAGTCAAACTTTCACAAGTAAAACAAAGAAAAGATCCTAGAATGTGCAGGAGAGAAATACCAGATTACCTTCAAAGGATCTCCCTTTAGATCGACAGCTGTTTTCTTATCAGAAAACCTAAAGGCTAGAAGAGAATGGCGATATAACGTCCAAGTCCTGATAGAAAAATAAATTGTCGACCAAGAATACTGTACTCAGCATGAAGGTGAAAGACCTTCCAAAATAAGGAAGCGGAAATCTGCCACCATGCATCTACTCTAAAATGATGCTTAAAGATGTGCTGCACAGAAACAGAGAAAGATAGCATCATGACAGAATGTGAGGGCAGACCATCTCACAGTGAAAGTTCAAAAGAAATAGGAATATTTATGGAAAAATGGAAGAACCAAGTTGAATGTAAATGGCCAAAACTTTCCAAAATAAAAAAAAAAAAAAAGGCACAGACTGGCTGAATGGGTAAAATATAAGACCCATCTATTTGCTGCCTACAAGAAACACACTTCACCGACAAAGATACACACATACTAAAGCGAAAGAATGGAAAAAGATATAATAACCGAAAGCAAAAATGATCAGGAGTGGGCATCCTAATATCAGACAAAAGAGAATTTAACATGAAAATTGCTGAAAGAGACAACGAAGAGCAATATGCACTAATTCAGGGATCAACTCATGAGGAAGATGTGACTACAGTAAATGTGTGTGCACCTGATTCTAGGAACCTGGCTACTTAAAATAAATATGAATGAGTCTAAAGGGAGACACATGCTCCAATACAATAATAATGGGGACTTCCAACATCTCACTTTCATCAATGTACAGATCAGCTATACAAAAATCAACAAAGAAACTTCAGAGCTAATCTCTACCAAAAGGACCTGTATGATATCTGTAGTACATTTCATCCCACAACTGCAGAAGACACATCCTTTTCATCACATGAGGAACATTCTCTAGGGCAGACCATATGCTCAGCAGTAAAACAAGTCTCAACACATTTTTTAAAAAATGAAACGATACCATGTGTCTTTTCTTACCACAATGAAATGAAGCTGGAAATTAATAAATTAAGAAACTCTAGAAAATATGCAAATACATGGAGACTGAATAACGTGCTCTTGAATGAACACAGGGTCATAGAAAATACCAAAAGAAATAAAAAAGTCCTAGCAATGCATGAAGATGATAATACAACATATCAAAAACTGTGAGATACAGCGAAGCATCATTCAGACAAAAATTTATAGCTATTAGAGCCTATATAAAGAAGTCAGAAGGGCACAAATGAATCATCTAAATTCCTCTTAAGGACCTAGAAAAACAATAACCAACAAAACCCAAAAGTAGTAGGAGGAAAGAATAATAAAAATTTAAAATTTAAATCAAAACCTGATACAAAATTTCACTGAAATAAAAATATTTTTTGAAAAAATAAAGAAAATCGATACAACATCAGCTCAACTAACCACAAAAAGGGGGAGAAGATCAAAATTAATAAAATCAGAGATGATGAAAAAGTATGTTACAATGGATACCACAGAAACAAAAATAATCACCAGGAATTACTATTAACAGCTATATGCTAACAAATTGGAAAATCTAGAAGAAAAGGTTAGATTTCTGGTACCTATGATTTACCAAAATTGAGTCATGAAGATGCAGAAAACCTAAATAGACCAATAACCAAGGTAGAGATTGAATCAGTAATAAAGACTCTCCCACCAAAGAAAAACCCAGGACTGGATGGGTTCAATGTTGAATTCTACCCAACTTTTAAAGACGAGCTAATTCCAGTTCTCCTCAAACTATTCAAAACAAGTGAAAAGGTGGGAATCCACCCAAACTCCTTCCATGAGTCCAGCATCTCCTTAATTCCAGAGATCAGAAGAAGACACAACAAAGAAAGAAAAGTATAAACCAATATCCCTGATAAAGATGCAAAAATTCTCAACAAAATACTTAGTTAATTGAATCCAACAACACATCAAAAAGATCACTGATTCATAACAAGTAGAATTTATCCTTGGTATGCATGGATGGTTCACAACATATGCAAAGCAATAAATGTGATATATCATATTAACAAATTGAGAAATAAAAACCATGTGATTATCATGATAGATGCAGAGAAAGCATTTGATAAAATATGACATCCTTTCTTGATTAAAAACCTTAAGCAAATTGGGTATAGGAGGAACATATTTTGATGCAATATAGGCAATATTCAACAAAATCACACCTAGCATTATATTGAATGAGAAAAACTGGAAGCATTTATACCAAGATCCAGAACCAGATCAATACAGTTCTGGAAGTTTTGGCCAGTGCCATTAGACAAGCAAAAGAAATCAAAGGGACATAAATTGGAGAGGAGGAAGTCAAATTATCCCTGTTTACAGATGACATGATCCTGTACACAGAGGAACCAAAAGACTTGACTAAGAGATTATTGGAATTCATGACAGAGTTTGGCAAAACTGCAGGATAAAAAAGCAACACACAATGATCAATAGAATTCGTACACACAAACAATGCCATGGCTGAGAAAGAACTTGTAAGATCACTATTGTTTTAATAGCTCCAAAAAATATAAATACCTTGGGGGAAATTTAGTCAAAGACATGAAAGATCTCTACAATGAAAATTACAAAACATGAAGAAAAGAAATAAAAGACACAAAAAACTGAAAAAATCTTTCATGTTCATAGATTGGAAGAATTAATATCATCAAAATATCCATACTATCAAAAGCAATTTATAGATTCATTGTTTAATTATTTATAACATCTCTATTTACCAAGCATTCACTGTTCTGAAATGAGACAAAAATCTAACGAAGATAGATGTTCTAATCTGAGTTGAAACACAGCCACAGGCCATCCTTTATGAACAATCATGTTGGTAGAATTTTCATCAAAACCTTTTCTTTAGATGATTTATTCTTCTCATGAAAGATCAGATATCCTGCCAGAATGCAGAATTAATTTCGAATTGCAATGTCCTGACCTAGGGTCAGGTGCATCAGAGCTCAGAAGTAAGTGATAATTTCCCTGGCATCGCTAACACTCTTCCCATCATTATCTCATTATCGCTGTATCCACAATTTCCCTATGCCCCAAGGGCTGGGCAGCCTACTTCCAAAACCCACAAACTCTAGAGTCTGCCATGCCTGTGTCAGGGACAGGATTCTAAAATCAGTGTAAAAAAACAATGAAGACAATTTTAATGAATGATAATTCAAGTCCCTGGAGTTGAGAATGTATCCAAAGACTTCCAGGCAAAACACAATTGGAAGTAAGTTTGAAAGAAAGTGGTACGGAGGATGAGTCTGTTACATTTTGGGGGAAACACAAGTCTTGATTTCCATTTGTTCACGCAGGATACAAGGCTCTGCTGGGCACTGAGGGTTATAACAAGCAAGACATACATGTTCACTTTCCCTGTAGGGTTCATATTCAAGTGTACTACAGAAATACAATGAAATTCTGTTGGCAAATAAGTAGGAAAATATTGAGATTGAATAAGCATATGATTATAAAGTAAATTGAAAGTACATCATTGTGAAAATTAAAAGAAAAAGAAGGAAGAGGGTGGGAGTGAGTGAGGGAGAGTAGGATGGAAAGTATTACTATGCTCTAAAAACTGTATATGAAATACATGAAATTTGTTCCCTTTATATAAATCTTCACAAAGTAAAAAGAAAAATAATCAGGTTACCCCTCTGAAAAAAATTTAACTGCCTTCCATGTAAGCAATCGCTCTTTTTCCTCACAGTGTCCTAAGCCAGGCCTGAGCCAGGCCCCCCCACCAAGCCCAGCCTAGTGACCAATCCTTCTATTTCCTCGCATGCCCAGGTCCTGGGAACCCTGATCACTTGCAGCGGGCTCCTGCTGCCAGTAACATGCAGGCTTCCTGCCTCCCTCGGCAAAGACCGACTCTGGCGTGTTTGTGTCAGTTATCCTTGGGAAATAATCCAATTAAACATTAACTTGCATGAATTACGAGCGCCATATTTAAATAAAGTATTGCTTTGTGAAATCACTGGCATGGCACGAGCGTTTACAAATCTCCATCTTTTGTTGAACATAACTGCTTCCTTCTACTGAACTTGATTCTCCATGAGTCAGCGCAATGTAACTACTCTGTTTAAAATCTTTTGGTGACTTTTCAACAAATGTAATAAGAAAACTTTTTCATGGGCCTTAAAGTGCAGTATGGTAGGCCCCTGTCCAGGGTACAATAGAGGTGAGCCCATGCCTACTGAATGAATTGTTAGCTAAATTATCCAAAACATCTCCATGGAACCAGTGAGATGCAGCTGGTTTTGCTAAACTATTTAGAGTTTGGAAGGAGGGTTAGTAATAGCTGTAAGGAAATTTCAACACGAGGAAGTCTTCCCGCTCAGAGGACAATCAGGAGATGTGCTTGCTTGGAAAGGAGATGGAAATCAAAGCAAGCTAATTCTACAGAGTAGCAGAACATGTTTTTGAAATTTGGTCTTAGCTATTGAGGATTTTTTTGTTCTATGAAACAAATGAGTTTGAGTAAGAGAGTGGGCTCTATATGGGTGAAGAGTAATCAGGGAGTAGTAAGAAGGAGGAATTATGGATAAGCCTAATGAAAATTGAGCTATTTTGGGAGGTTTTTTTTTTTAAATATCTCAGAAGACATAGAATAACAGATAGAAATTATTATTTTTTAACAGATAGAGTGGACAGTGAGAGAGAGAGAGAGGAAGGTCTTCCTTTTCCGTTGGTTCACCTCCAAAATGGCCGCTGCAGCCGGCATACCACACCGGAGCCAGTTGCTTCTCCTGGTCTCCCATGGGGTGCAGGGCCCAAGCACTTGGGCCATCCTCCACTGCATTCCCGGGCCACAGCAGAAAGCTGGACTGGAAGAGGAGCAACTGGGACAGAATCCAGTGCCCCGACCAGGACTAGAACCTGGTGTGTTGGCGCCACAGGCAGAGGATTAGCCTATTGAGCCATGGAGCCCGCCAACAGATAGAAATTATTTGCATCCAGAAGAATTATGACTTGGTAAAAATGGAAACATTTTCTCCAGCCTTTTAAAAGTAATTGGCAAAGGATGCAGGCATGTTTTATTAATTGTCAAGAACTATAAACAAGAAAGTAATGACCTTTTTTCGTTCAGAGGACATACCAGCTTTCTAGCTTCCCTAACATTTCTTAGAAAGACAGAAGCCCTGTCTTTTGCTCTTGGACACTTCCCGTGAGCAAGGCACCTGGGTGTGCCTTCTTACTCCGTATTTGGTAGTCATCTGTTCTGATGCTGATAGGAAATATAGAAGCATTCTCCCTGAATGACAAACTTGTTTTTCACCTTGAAACACAATTATTATGTTGCTGCGTTAAGATGATTTCTTGTTAATAGAATATTTATTAAGGTATCCAAAGTATCTGAAAAAGTTCACATAAAAAGAATAACCTTCTTGTGGCTTAATAAAATTAATCCATCATGCTGTGTAGCCTGTTTCCCACTTCCATCAGGTTATCAACAAGAGTAATTCCCTTACAGATATTGCTGAGTGTTGACCTTGAATTCCCCGGGAGACTTCAGGAAAATGCCTCTATGGGATCCCCTGAAGCTAATGTATTCATTAAATTAAGGCAGGGCCATTCGGTCACCTTTCCAGGGACCACTCCCCCCTCACAATCTGGCGCAGACACCAGGCGAGCTGATGACCACTGAAGCTCTTGACTTTGGTGCGTGGACATGAATAATGCCCTCTCATCCACTTACCAGCATTGCGTAATCTCTTTCTTTAAAATCGCTCCTAAGCTTTCTTTTGCATTGACGCCAGCCTAGAGTTTCATGGGCATCTATCAGTTGATGGAAGAGGTTGATGGTCACCTGGAAACATCAGCACTGCCTCTGAGGGCTGATGGAGACCTGATGCTCGCTCCCCTCCACAGCCTGGAGGAGAACACGTGATCATTATCCCCACGTCACCCACAGGGGCAAGGAAATTGAGAACTTGCTGGCAACTCAGACATTCGGATGCCAAAGGAGGTGTGTTTCCATAAACCTCAAGAGCAAACGGACTCCCTGTCTTGAGTTTCCTCTACCTTTAGCTGGAGAACACAGGCTTGGGTTCTGTTAACCTCTGCACAGACCTTGTTTCTGAAGCGCCCAGACTCGCACAGTCACGGGCGGCAGACAGCAAGCAGCCCCGTCTCCCAGACGCTGTAAAACGCTGCATGCAGCCTGGAGAGGACTCCTCTCGCTTCTGTTGGAACAGCCCCAGTTTAGGGTTTCTCTCTCGCGCCTTACACTGTGGCTCATCCAGTACTGGACGGCTCTGATTCCCTGTGCTGTTACCCAGATGGGACTCAGAGAGCATGCACTTGCTCCTGTCTACGGTGGGTGGGCTTTGGAGTTGGGAGCCGTGGCTGCCTCCAGTGCAGATGTGCTGTTTCTAGACCAGATGACTCCCTGTAACCAGACGACGAGCTCAGCACTCACGAGCGATGCAGCGCATGACCTCCCGAGGGGGACGATGGGTACGGCTTGCCAGGATGCGAAGTCTCTTCAAAAGGAAGAAACGTATTCTGTGGCAGAAGGACACACCTGTGTAGGGAACCAGGATTTTCCTTATCGCCTGTGGTTGTTAGAGAACTGCACCACCTGAAGGAAGTGGGGCATCTTAGATCCAGTGATGGGTTTCCCACCCTCGGTTTTCTTTCTGCAACGTTTGCAGAACCACAGGACCCCATGGAGAGCAGCAGGGAGCTGGTGAGGAAGTGGCTCTGTGAGAGCCTGGCTATCACTCTGACACAGACCCAGAGCATGGGGCGAAGAGGCAGCTCACCCACAGTCACGCAGAATTGGATTCAGGGCTCTGCTGGCTTCAGTCCTCCCTGTGTCGTCTCCTGCTCGTCTAGAAAAATCCCCACTCCTGCTATTACTGGCACTGTTATTATTGTACCTGATGCCCTATATTATGCATAGATCAGGAGGCACAGAATCTGAGGCATTGTCAAGAAAACTACTTGAAAGAGCTCCAAGACAAGATTCAACCCAACAAAAAGATGTATGATAAACACAATCAAAGCCCCAAGCATGCCAGCAAAGGTGAATACAGCTGACCTCCAAGTTCTGTGGCCCGGTATCTCTCCAGGACAGTCCAGACCCAGGGTCCGAGAACAGTCTCCATATAATTTACTAGCTAAGGCACTGGATGAAACTCACTGTTCCATCCTTAAAATGAGAAATAAATTTTCTACCTCATTGCATATCATGTTACTCAGATCTGTTGAAAAATGAAAATTACAGCTACTGTTTACTTAGTAAATAACATGCCGGAGAGATTGTGCCAGGTGTACGAATACTGTTTTCTTTGTTTAGTAACCACATTAATCCTGTGTTATCCATATGCTTCTATATAGGGAGTGGATATAGACTTGAAATCACAAATTCTTTCACACAAACAAATGTTTCCTTCAACTTATCTGAAAACCAATTGTAAACTCCCATCTTGATAGTTTGGTGATAAACCCAATTTCAAACAGTGTTGAGATCCTCCCTATGCCTGAGAGTCACATATTAATCCCTGGGGCTTGGATGGAATTTGGAAAATGGGCAAAAGCAGAGCTAATCTCAGCACATCATCGTCACCTCACTGCATCCAGGACGATGAAGTATGAAGGCTCACTTCAGGAATACACGCAAGGATGAGAGGCAAATAAGAGGTGGGAGGCTCCGAGGCTGCCTGGGGTAGCACACACTGAGCGAGCACAGGGCCTCCTGCAGGAGGTAAAGGCTCAGAAAACCTCTCCAGGTGCAGAAACACCACCACCACTAAACACACAAACACATACACACATATACACGTACACACATAAACACACACACATTCACACATACACACATGCACACACATGCACACACATATACACACATGCACACACATACGCACACACCCCACATACACATATACACCCACACACACATATACACACACATGCACACACATTCACACATATACACACATGCACACATATACACACATGCGCACACACACATACACACCCCCACACATACATATATACACACACATACACACCCACCCACATACACACACATACACATGTACACACACATATATACACCCACACACATACACACACACACGCACACCCCTCCGAGTCCCAAGGCCCGCCTCCTTCCTGTCACTCAATGTACATGGACCCAGTCCTTCCTGGGGCTCAGTCCCTGAGGAAACAAGCAGCACCGTCTGCCTCTCCGAGTTCCCTTCGTAGTCCTGAACTTGCTGCCCAAATGCTCCCCAGCGTGGTGAGCAAGACAACCTCCCTCGAGGGCAACGAAACACGTGGAGAAGAAATACAGAAGAACGATCAGAATAGCAGTGGAGCGCTGCCTAAAACTCGAATAGTTTTAGGATGTTTGTGAAGAGGAAGTGCCTGCATGCCATTAGTTCCAGAGGCAATGAGTAGGGACCCATTGGGTGACTGATCCTTAACACGCATCTGAAATGTTATTTCAGTGATTCTAAGAGAGCCCCACAATGTGTATCTAAGTGTTCATGTCGATAGAGAAGGATTCTGAAATTCAGAGTTACTGATGGATTTTTCCAGGTTCAGACAATTAGACAATCTGACTCTTTACAGAAAGCAAAGTGTTTGGATATTCAGATAATTAAATTTCATCTGGTACTGAGAAGACGCTTTGGAAGAACCAGGAAAGGAGTAGAGAAATATATAGACATTGGCTATCCAATATCAGCTAGATTTTTTTGAGAGTGAGCAAAAATGGTTCACAAGGGAATATAAAAATTACTTTAACTTCAACATACCACACCATCACAAAACAAGAGCCCATCTAGAGTCAACCTGAAAAGTTCTTCTAAAGGTAACTGTTGTGACTATACCAAGGAGGCAGCAGGGGAGGGGAGTGAGGGACCTGAAGGACCACGTGGAGCATCCTCATGTGTCTGAATCCAGGATCTGTCCAGTCATTCAGCTGTCACAAACCCAAACATCACAGAGAGTTATTGAGCATCTATTATGGGATGTTGTGCCACAATGACGTCCTCAGGGCCTCATCTTTAATTGGTTGCATGGCCGTGGCAAACGGCAGAAGACTTAGATAAGATAAGGCAGGGCGGGCACTGTGGCATACCAGGTTAAGCTGCCGCTTGTGGTGCCTAATCTCTTATCAGAGTGCCAGTCTGAGTCCTGGCTACACAGCTTCTGGTTTGATTTCTTGCTCTTGTGCACCTGGGAGGCAGCAGGTTCAGGGACCTGGGCCCCTACCATCCATTAGGGACACCTTTCTAGGCTCTAGGCCTTGGCTTGGCCAAGTCCTGGCTATTGTGGGCATCTGGGAAGTCAACCAGTGGCTGGACGACATCCCCTCTCTCTTTCAAGTAGGAAAAAATTTTAAAAAAATAATAAAAGTAAATAAGTCAAGGCCTGTAAGAGAAAGGTCTTCCTTTTTCTGTTGGTTCACCCCCCAAGTAGCCACCACAGCCGGCGTGCTGTGGCTGGCGTGCTGCGCCGATCCAAAGCCAGGAGCCAGGTGCTTCTCCTGGTCTCCCATGCGGGTGCAGGGCCCAAGGACCTGGGCCATCCTTCACTGCACTCCCAGGCCACAGCAGAGAGCTGGACAGGAAGAGGAGCAACCAGGACAGAATCCGGTGCCCCGACTGGGACTAGAACCCGGTGTGCCGGAGCCGCAGGCGGAGGATTAGCCTAGTGAGCCGCGGCGCCAGCCAGGCCTGCAAGTTTTAATGGTGAGAATTAATGTAAAATATCAGTAAGGGGCTCATGCTGCCAATCACTTTTGTCACGGCTCTGCTGTGGCATAGCTTCTTTCGATTGACCCGAGCTCATGTGTCAAGAGGCAAGGCCGTGGGTGCAGCCGCTGGTCCCCTCCATACAGCACGTGCAGGGAAAGGAGTGGCTCACCTGCACAAACTACAAGGATTTCATTTGCATGCCTCGCAGGCCGGGAAGCAGCTGTTCACTACCAGGGCTGCCAAGGCTCATGCAAAAGCTGCGCTGCCCTCCTGTGCCCGATGTCCCTCTGGTTTACTGCTGTGTTTCCCCCCTTGAGTCCACCTTTCCCTATGGCTTCAGGAGGAGACCCCCCTGAAATGCTACGACGATCACTCCCAACACCTAGACATCACGTGAGGTCATCATTCCTGCGTTCCTGTCTCCACCAGTCCAAAACCGAGGGAGAAGAGGAGCAGTTTATCTCCACCCCCAACTGTGTTACAGAGATGTTATTGTGGGACATACTGTGCTGTTATTAATATTTTCACTATCATGTTACATTTTATGATGTTAATTTTGAATGTCATGCTTCTATATTATGTAGCTTTCCTTTGTGTCTTTTGTTATTTAAATATATTTCTGAATTGAAAAAGCATACATTTATATGAATTATTATTGCATTTTTATGATAATATTTAATGTATAGTTTAATAATGGGAGACAAAAAATGAGTAAGGATTTCATAAATATTCAAGAGCTCTGTATTATTCAAACTCTTTGTTCCAAAATTAGCCTATAAATTTCTATGAAAACCCATGTTTTTCCTCCTCATTAAATTTGCAAATATTATGAGTCTAACGTCTTTATTTGTGTCAATTTGAATTTCTATACAACATTTCCTTACCTTTTGTAGCCAAAAGACACCACACACTCTAACAATCAAAAGATGCCAAAGAAAAAATTTAAGGATGGGCTTCTTACAGATCTTTTCTGACATCTGTGGCTTGGACACACGGAAGAGCACCTGCTATCTGCCCCCACACAGAACACAAAGTGTAAAATACTGTTTGAGCACTAGTCATAGCATTAATTCACATTGAACTACACATTAAGGACAGAGATCCTACATGAGGAATAAGTACACAGTGACTCCTGTTGTTGACTTAACAAATTGACACACTTGTTTAAGGTGTCAGCAATCTCCCCAGGCTCTAGTCATGAGCTGCCAAGGCCAGAAGCCCCCTGAGCATGCCAACTCCGATTTTATTCAGACAAGGTCATAGTCAAAGTGGAAGTTCTCTCCTCCCTTCAGAGAAAGGTACCTCCTTCTTTGATGGCCCCTTTCTTTCCACTGAGATCTCACTCGCAGAGATCTTTCATTTAGTTTTTTTCTTTTTTAATTTTTTTTTTTTTTTTTTTGCCAGAGAGTCTTGGCTTTCCATGCCTGAAATACTCTCATGGGCTCTTCAGCCAGATCCAAATGCCTTAAGGGCTGATTCTGAGGCCAGAGTGCTGTTTAGGACATCTGCCATTCTTTGAGTCTGCTGTGTATCCCGCTTCCCATGTTGGATCATTCTCTCCCTTTTTTATTCTATCAGTTAGTATTAGCAGACACTAGTCTTGTTTATGTGACCCTTTGACTCTTAGACCTATCAATGTGATCAATTGGGAACTGAAATTGATCACTTAGACTAGTGAGATGGCATTGGTACATGCCACCTTGATGGGATTGAATTGGAATCCCCTGGTATGTTTCTAACTCCACCACTTGGGGCAAGTCAGCTTGAGCATGTCCTAAATTGTACACCTCCTCCCTCTCTTATTCCCACTCTTATATTTAACAGAGATCACTTTTTCAGTTAACTTTAAACACCTAAGAATAATTGTGTGTTAATTAAAGAGTTCAACCAATAGTATTAAGTAGAACAAAAAAATATTAAAAGGGATAAAGTATTAAATTGTGCATCAACAGTCAGGACAAGGGCTGATCAAGTCACTGTTTCTCATAGTGTCCATTTCACTTCAACAGGTTTCCCCTTTGGTGCTCAGTTAGTTGTCGCCGATCAGGGAGGACATATGATATTTGTCCCTCTGGGACTGGCTTAATTCACTCAGCATGATGTTTTCCAGATTCCTCCATTTTGTTGCAAATGACCGGATTTCATTGTTTTTTATTGTTATATGGTATTCTATAGAGTACATGTTCCATAATTTCTTTATCCAGTCTACTGTTGATGGGCATTTGGGTTGACTCCAGGTCTTAGCTATTGTGAATTGAGCTGCAATAAACATTAAGGTGCAGACAGCTTTTTTGTTTGCCAATGGCCGACCCTCTCTAAAGGAATGTTCTGCCGGGAGGCACAGCAGCTCCTACTATCTTCAAAATTCCATGGTATCAAGAATGCAGCCATTTTTGAGATAACATGTAAAGGATCTTCGATCTGGATGCTCCAAATTGTATCAGATTATTTTAAACTCTACAACTGTTTAGTTTTTTACACTCCTTATGTAATGTGAATGGTAATCCTTTGTGACATGAGTAGTCTGCTAAAATCCAGCGCCATTCATAGGTTGTCTCTTTCCTCTGTTTTTCTCTCACCGTACAGAAGCTTCGGAGCTCAATATAATCACATTTGTCTAGGTTTGTGTTGTTGCATTATGCTTTGGGGTTTTCTTCAAAAAGCATTGGCAGTTATAAGGCCTTAATGTGCGTCCCTACGCTTTCTTCTAGTAATTTCATCATTTGAGGTCTTACATGTAGGGTAACAAGGAAGGATAAACTTTCAAAATTTATGCTTATGAATAGCTAGTTCTCCAGCATTGTTTATGGAAGAGACTATCCTCTCTCCAGAATATGTATTGGAGTCTTTGTCAAGAATCAGCTGACTGTTGATAAATGGATTCATTTCTGGAATCTCTAGTCTGCTCCATTGGCCTATAAATAAAAATGGGCAAGTAATATGAACAGACCATTATCCAAAGAAGAAATTTAGATGGCCAAAAATTTTATGGAAAAAAAAAAAGCTCCAATCATTACTCACCAGGGAAATGCAAGCCAAAACCACAGCGAGGTTCCTCTCAGTCCAGGCAGAGTGGCCCTCATCAAGAAGACAACAGCAAATGCTGGCAACCATGTGGAGAAAGGGCCAGGCCTCCCACTGGAGGTGATGATGTCCACTCAGCATAACCAGCATGGGGAGAGTATGGAGTTTCTCAAGAAAACTAAACAGCGATCTTCCATATGATCCAGACTGTGTATATATATCCAAAGGAAAGGAATAAGCATTTCCAAGAGATACTTGTAATCCCATGTTTGTTGCTGCACTGCTCATGATACTACAGACATGGAATCAGTCCAGATGTCCATCAAACAGATAAATGGATAAAGAATCTGGTTTATATTCACATGGAATATTTATCAACCACAGAAAGAATGCTGTCCTATAACTTGCAGCAGAATGGATGGACCTGGAGAATGTCATGTTACGTGGTATAAATCAAACTCAGAAAGAAAAACAGCACATTTGTGTTCTATTTTATATGTGGAAGCTAAAATAAGATGATCTAAGTGTAGAACAGCATCGTGGCACAGGTTAAGCTGCTGCCTGGGACATCCCACATGGGCATCAGTTCCTGTCCTGTCCTGGCTGCTTCACTTCCCATGCACCTGGGAAAGCAGCAAAGATGACTCAAAGGCTTGGGCCCTGAATGCATGTGGGAGACTTAGAAGAAGCTCCTAGATCCTAGCATGGGCTTGGCCCTGTTGTAGCCACCGCAGCCACTCGGGGACTGAACCAGTGGATGGAAGATTGATCTCTTCTCCAACCTTGCCCCCACTGTAACTCCATCTTTAAAAATCAATAAATCTTTAAAAAAAATTCTAGAACAGGAGCTGGCACTGTGGTGTAGTGGGTAAAGCCACCTCCTGCAGTGCCGGCATCCCATACGGGTGCCAGTTCAAGTCCCAGCTGCTCCACTTCCAATCTAGCTCTCTGCTATGGCCTGGGAAAGCAGTGAAGATGGTCCAAGTTCTTGGGCCCCTGCACCCACATGGAAGATCTGGAAGAAGCTCCTGGCTCCTGGCTTCAGCTTGGCCCAGATCTGGCCATTGCAGCCACTGGGGAGTAAACCAGCAGATGGAAGACTTATCTCTCTGCCTCTGCCTCTCTGTAACTACTCTGCCTTTCAAATAAATACCTAAATCTTTTTAAAAAATATACAGAACAGTACAGCAGGAGGTTAAGAAAGGTTATTAAGGGGGATAGAAGGAGTTTGAACTATAGTTAACAACACCTTGTTGCAAAGAAGCAATAATTCTTCCATCACAGTGGAGTGACCATTTCCCAAGACCCTATGACATGTTATAAACAGGTGGAGGAAAGGAGCTCAGATCCTCCAAGCACATGTGTTGAGGGCTGAGGGAGGCACTGACTCTGTTGATTTGATCAGCCTACATTGTGTGCTGTGCACCTGTTGTACATCAGATACATGCAATTGTAAGCATTAAGCAAAAACTGAAAACCAATGCTTGAGGAGACAAAAATGCTAACTAAGCTGGTTTCATTGCTACCACTGCAAATATGTATTGAGTTATCCGACTGTACCTAATAAATAAATTTAATTAAAACAACTTTCAAAAGACACTTTAAATTTTGTGAGCCAGAAAAAATAGGTACTTTTAAATAAATCTTAAAAAGAAAGTGAGCATAAGTAGAAGTCCTTATATTTTGTGTTCAATGGATTCCCCTGCACAGTGCCCCCTAGAGCCCACTGTGTGACGTGCCACTCTGACTAGCTCCTCTTGATGACTACCAGTCCCAAGAAGACTGTGGATCCTGATCCTCCACTTCCCCAGTCTGGGAAGACAGCTGCTCCCTGAGTGACGTCATGCACCCAGATGCTTAGATTTCCTCCATTTTATCCCTTCCACCACCTGTCTTGAGTCACCTTGTGCTTCGCAGCACATTTGAGTTGCCACAGACTTCTCCTGACCTTTGTATATTTGCTCTGTGGCATGAGGCTTGTTAAGTGACCACCAGGCCCTAGACTGCTATCTGGCCATGCAGTCTGTTCTTTCCCACATGCCCTTATAATTGATCCATGGCAGGGGAAAAAAGGGAAAGTCGAAAGTTATGACAGGTCTATAGGAAACAGCAGTTATCACACGAACATTATCACTTAAGATATGGATTTATAACATCCAGTTGTCTACTAGTTACAAATTTTAATTAAATAAACCACTTACAAAACATTACAGAGGCCACCTTATCAACTGTATCCCTTTTTTAAAGGATTTATTTGTTTATTTGAAAGGCAGAGTTACAGAGAGGCAGATGGAGAGAGAGAGAGAGAGAGAGAGAGAGAGAGAGAGGTCTTCCATCTGCTGGTTCACTCCATACGTGGTAGCAATGGCCAGAGCTGGGCTGATCTGAAACCAGGAACCAGGAGCTTTTGGGTCTCCCACACAAGTGTAGCGACCCAAGGACCTGGGTCATCTTCTACTGCTTTTCCAGGCCATGGTGGAGAGCTGGATAGGAAGTGGAGCAGCCAGGGCTCGAACCAGCACCCATATGGAATGCCAGCACTGCAGGCGGTGGCTTTACCTGTTAGGCCACAGTGCCGGCCCCTCAACTATAACTTATAGAAGGCTTCTGCTCTTTCAAATGTTTCCATGGAGATACACAAACCCAGCAAAGGTGATGCCAGACCCTTTAATATAACTTCCCACCACTGTTGATTCAAGAGATTGAGAGTTCATTTTTTGCTGATTAAGACCATTATCTGATGTTTGAAGTTAACTGGTGCCCTCACTTTCACAAAAGTCAACATGCAACTCATTGAAATGCAGGGTGTGTGCAAAAAACATTGCTTCAGAACAATGTGTCTTCATTCCCTGGTTTCAATGACATATGACCTGTAATTTTAACAGACTCTCCTAGGTTGTTAATAAGATATCTATGTAGAAATAGAAACAAAAATATCCTAGCACTATTGAAAATTAAGAATTAATGTTCAAGACACATGAGAAGAATTTTTATTGAGAACAAGGCCAAAATATTTGACTTGAGAACCTGAGTCAAATTTTCTCATCCAAGTCCTAGGAAAAGCAAAGTCAGGCTGCTCCCCCTTTTGCCTTTATTCACTGTCTTTATTTCAGAAATGCAAGATTTCTCTTTGTCACAAGTCACCTAGACTGCTGTGTTCTGAGATTCCCAGAGATGTCTCCACCCCTTCCTCCAGATAGGCAGACATTATGGCTCCACACACGGGAGGCGGTGGACATCGCCTTATGTGTTCTGGCTGTGCTCATTGATGTGTGGTTGTGGAATGGAGAACTGAAAATTCCTCACTAAGCTGTGGCCCCTCTCCTGAAGCTGCTAGCCTAATCCTCAGAGGTCAGCACGTGGACGCTCTGCAGGGGAGATAGCCCACATACTCTTGAGTTTCTCATGGTACTATCACTGCATAGTGTGCAAATGTCAGCAGATCACAGTCGGTCCTGAAACTTCAGATTTGCAGTCCATCTGCTGTCACCTGGGGGCTTGGAGTTGACGATTTCCCACTATTCTCTTCCCCAGCCTTTGTACCCAATTTTCCGCAGGGACAACTGGTTGAAAATCTCTGCCGGGTAGATTCACACTCTTACGCTCTTTACTTACACACCGTCTACTCTGTCCTTTGGAACTTTATCCTCCTAGCCTGTTGATAAGATGTGTTGTACTCCCCTATTCTTCCCAGCATAGACTGGAGAAGGCGCTCACCTGGAAGCATTTAACATACAGACGATTCACTCATATTTTCCAAGGGAAACACAGAGCAGTCAGCCAAAATGAAAGGAATAGACAATATGAGTCTAATGCTTAAGAAGCAAAATTCTTAGGACCCCTGACCAATCACCCATATCTTTGTTTTGCTTGGAATATTTGATCTATTTGAGTCTTATTATTAGGTTAAAAACTAAACCCTGAAGAAAGGATTTCCTGTCATGACCTCCCCAACCCTCTCCACCCAGCACACAGTAAACCAATCTCAGACTAATACAAAAATCCTACATCTCCAGGTGCCCACCCAGCTCAAGTCGATTAGGCACACCATGAAGTCTCCACACTAAGGACTCAACGTCTCTGGCTCAGGAGTGCCACACTTGCTTTCACAAGGCTCTTGTTCATGTCCACCTAAACCCGTTCTGATACCAGTAATTACTACTATATTTTGGAGCAATGTTTAGAAAATACTGTGTTCTACATAGTTTGTTTTTTCTTCATCTCCAGAAGGAAAGTTACCAAAATCTGAGTTTTTTGATCTGAAACTCAAACATACTGATTAATAATGAATCCAGGGAAATCCATGAGTCTGACCGGGGTGGGATATAATCGTCTATGACATGACTGTTTCTAAAGCTTCTGCCCCATATATTATAGAAACTACCAGCCACCTGACAGATCATTTCATGGCAATTAAGGAATTAAAAATAGAGTTGAAAGGAAGGTAGTGCACACAAGAGGAACTTGGAGAACTGGTACTTTCAAAAATACAACTTGCTTTATCATCATAAGCTAACTCACCACTAAGTAAAGAATTCAACAATAGGACAAGGAAAAAAAACCACCGTTTCTCAACAGACAAGGAGTATAAACCATAATCAAATCTCAAAATGTATGTCATTGTAAAAATTAAAAGAAGAAAGAAAAGGAAGGAGGAGGGAGAGTGAGATGGTGGGGTGGGAAGTATCACTAAGCTCCTAAGTCCAAGTATATGAAATAAATGAAATGTGTTCACCTTGTATAAATAAAAATACCAACAATCTCCTCAGATCTAGAAAAAATGATGCTAAAGTTCATATGGAAACAAAAGAGACCCTGAATCGCTAAAGCAATATCAAACAACAAAAACAAAGCTGGAGACATCAAAACACCAGACTTAAAGATTTGCTGGCACTGCGGCTCACTAGGCTAATCCTCTGCCTGTGGCACAGGCACCCCAGGTTCTAGTCACAGTCGGGGCGCCAGATTCTGTCCCAATTGCTCCTCTTCCAGTCCAGCTCTCTGCAGTGGCCCAGGAATGCAGTGGAGGATGGCCCAAGTGCTTGGGCCCTGCACCCGCATGGGAGATCAGGAGGCAACACCTGGCTCCTGGCTTCGGATCAGCACAGCGCTGGCTGTATCAGCCATTTGTGGGGGGTGAACCAACAGAAGGAAGACCATTCTCTCTCTATGTCTCTAACTCTGCCAGTCAAAAAATTTTTTTAAAAAGCCAGCCAATGAATCTGCTTACCTGTTGTGTTTCTGCAGAAATCTAGAAAAAGCTGGCAATAGTAATGCCATGTTACGAGCCTTAAAGTCATTGAAGCCTTTCAGGTCCCTGAAAATGGCTACAACAACAACAACAAAATATATTGCAGGGAAGTTACAGTCTGGTATTGGCATGAAAATAGACATATAGACCAATGGAACAGAATAGAAACTCCAGAAATCAATCCACACATCTACAACCAACTCATCTTTGCCTAAAGAGTTAAGTCAATCCTTGGAGAACGGACAATCTCTTCAACAAATGATTGTTGGGGAAATTGGATCTCTTCACGTAGGAGTATGAAACAAGACCCTCTACCTTATACCTTATACAAAAATCAACTCAAAATGGATCAAGGATCTAAATATACAACCTAATACAATCAAATTGCAAAGGAGAACATTGTATGAAACTGCAAGAGGGGCCTACGCCGCGGCTCACTTGGTTAATCCTCTGCCTGCGACGCCAGCATCCCATATGGGGACCGGGTTCTAGTCCCGGTTGCTCCTCTTCCAGTCCAGCTCTGTACTGTGGCCCCAGAGGGCAGTAGAGGATGGTCCAAGTGCTTGGGCCCCTGCACCCGCATGGGAGACCAGGAGGAAGCACCTGGCTCCTGGCTTCGGATAGGCATAGATTTGGCGGTAGTGGCCATTTGGGGGGTGAACCAATGGAAGGAAGACCTTTCTCTCTGTCTCTCTCTCTCATTGTCTAATTCTATCTGTCAAAAGAAAGAGAGAGAGAGAGAGAGAGAGAGAAACAAACAAATAGAAAAGAAGCTGCAAGAAATTGCATAGGCAAAGAGTTCTTGGAAGACCCAAGAAGCACAGGCAATTAAAGCAAAAATAGACAGATAGGATTATATCAAGTTAAGAAACTTGTGCACGTCAAAGGTAAACACTGGGCAAAGTAAAGACTCAACAGACAGAGTGGGAAAAAATATGTGCAAACAATGCACCTGATAAAGCATTAATATCCAGAATCTATAAACAGCTCAGCAACAACAAAACAAACAATCCAGTTAAGAAATGGGTAAAGGACTTAAACAGGCATTTTTCAAGAGGAAACCCAAATGGCCAACAGACACTTGAAAAAAAATGCTCAGGATCACTAGCCAACAGGGAAATGCAAATCAAAACTACAATGAGGTTCTACCTTACTCCAGTTAGAATGGCTTTCATACAGAAATCAATAAACAATAAATGCTGGAGAGGATGTGGGGGGAAAAGTACCCTAATCTACTTGTTGGTGGGAATGTAAACTAGTACAGTCATTGTGGAAGACCGATACCTCAGAAATCTGAATGTTGACCTACCATATGACCCAGCCATCCCACTCCTGGGAATTTACCCAAGGGAAGTGAAATCAAAATATGAAAGAGTTATCTGTACCCCATATTTATTACAGTTCAATTCACAATATGATTGCAATCAAACCAGGTGTCCATCGACTGATGACTGGATAAAGAAATTGTGGTATAAGTACACCATAGACTACTACTCAGTTGTAAACAGAATGAAATTTTGTCTTTTGTGACAAAATGGATGCAACTGGAGACCAACGCTTAGGAAACCACTATTCTTACTGAAATAAGCCAGTCCCCAAAAGGCAAATATATGATGTTTCCCCTGAATGTGATAACTGATAGAGTACCAAAAATGTAATGTATTTGAGTGAAATTTACATTTTGAGATTTGATAATTGTTTATAGTGCTTGTCTACTGTTTAGGAACTGTGTTTTGCTTTGTTTTGTTTTTTTTTTCTTCTTACTGTTTGTTGAATTCTTTGCTTAGTATTGGGTTAATCTTATGAGTATAAAACAGAATAGATCATTGTAAAAATTAAGGGAAAGAGTGAGAAAGGAAGGAAGAGGGAGGGTGGGAGAGTGGGCAGGAGGGAGGGTCTGGTGGGAAGTATTACCATGCTTCCAAATCTGTATGTAAGAAATACATGAAATTTGTTGACATTGATTTTTTTTAAAGAGATACAATCTATCACTTCTCAGCCTTTTGGCTAAAATCAAGTGTAAAACGATACAACTTACTGTGTAACTCCAATACTAATAGAACTCCAGTGATCAGGTCTTAAAATGAACCATTTAGTTAATCAATGTTATCTTTGGAAAAAAATAGATAGGTTTATATATTTCCCTGCTGTACCTGTGAAATGATTAAAACCCCAAAGCTGAAAACAATGAAGAAGTGAAAGTCCCTCACAGCCAACTTTGGCACTCATGTCCCTGGGTTCAGCTCTGACCATATACATGTAGAACCCCTAAGTGACTTGGATCACAAAGAAGCACCACAATTTCAGTGAAACTGCATTATTTATTGCAGATGTTTCCAAAAGCAGTGTTTCCAAGGCTAGCTTTCAGACAGAGGGAAAAACAGAGATTAGGACCCTTGGTAGGCTGAATTCATCAGACTGACAGCAAACTTGCAGCTCTCCTCTCACTTCCTCCTGAGACTTATAACTCTCTTCTAAGAGCAACAGAAATTATCTGAAAGGGACTTAGGGATTGCAGTCCTCAAATCCCAGAGCTAAATGTAAGTTACTGAAATCTGACAATTTAAAACTGTCTTTCAAAACCCAATGAGTATCTCCTATTGTGTGTATGTGTGCAAACAATTTCACTGAAATTCATGAATCATAAAATTCACCACCTTAACATAATTTAATTTTGGTGTATACAGTTATCCAATTAATACTTCAATTTGTGTTCAGAACATATTTCTCAACATAAGATAGGGAAACCTTTTAGTAATCATTTCCTATCACTCCCAACTCCAAACGAAATAAGCCCTTATCTGCTTTCTGTCTCGAAGATTTACCTAATATAAGCACTTCATATAAATGGAATTACAATGCGTACTTTTGTGTCCAGGTCTTTCATAACAGTTACTGTTTTCAAAGCTCATGCTACAGCATGTTTCAGTACAATATTATGCTGTGTGGGTTTACTGTTCTTGTTATCCCCACTCATCGGTTGATGGATATATGGCTGTTTTCTCTTTTTTGCTATTATGAATAATGCTGCTATAAATATTTATTTTCATGTTTTTATTTGGATGTATTTTCATTTATCTTGAACAGATATGTAGTGGTAGACTGTTAGGTTATATGGTAAATCTGTTTAGTACCTCATTTTTAAGAAATGGAAAAATAGTTTCCTCAATTGGTTGCACCAAATTACATGCCCAGAGCAGTATATGAGGGTTCCAGTTTCTCTACGTTCTTTTTTCTTTGTTTGTTTGTTTTAGTCTTTGGAAAGCAAACAGTCTCAAGGGTTTTTGGTTCATGTCACAATGTCCGCTTACACCCAATTTTTTTTTTTTTTTAAACAGGCAGAGTTAGACAGTGAGAGAGAGAGAGAGACAGAGAGAAAGGTCTTCCTTCCATTGGTTCACTCTCCAAATGGCCAGGAGCCAGGTGCTTCCTCCTGGTCTCCCATGTGGGTGCAGGGCCCAAGGACTTGGGCCATCCTCCACTGTACTCCCGGGACACAGCAAAGAACTGCACTGGAAGAGGAGCAACCAGGACAGAACCGGCACCCCAACCGGGACTAGAACCCTGTGTGCCAGCGCCACAGGCAGAGGATTAGCCTAGTGAGCCATGGCGCTGGCCTCTCTACATTCTTATAGACACTTGTGATTATTTGTCTCTCTGATTATAATCACCCTAATACACGTGAGGAGGTTTTCACTGTGGTTTTTTTTTTCTTTTCAACTTTTATTTAATAAATATAAATTTCCAAAGTACAACTTTTGAATTATAGCAGCTTTCCCCTCCCACCCGCAACCATCCCATCTCCCAGTCCCTCTCCCATCCCATTCTTCATTAAGATTCATTTTCAATTATCTTTATATACAGAAGATCAACTTGGTATATACTCAGTAAAGGTTTCAACAGACTGCACCCACACAGCCATACAAAGTATAGAGTACTGTTTGAGTAGTAGTTTTACCATTAATTCTCATAGTACAACACATTAAGGGTGTTTCCCTAATATATTATGATGATGAGCATCTTTTCATATGCTATTGGCTATTTGTATATCTTTTATAATCAAGTAGTTATTCATTCTTGCCTGTTTTTTTTACATTGGGCTGTTTATCTTTTTATTAGTTAAATATTCCAGGTGTACATTCTTTGTAATATGTAACATAGTCTCCTATTATGTGGATTTTCGTTTAGTTTTCTTATTGGTTTTATTTCTAGAATGTTTTTTAATTTTGATGAAGTCCAACTTATATATATATTTTTTGGCTACTTTTGCTTTTGATGTCACATCCAAGGAACTACTGCCAGATCTGAAGTCAGGAGTATTTGCCCACAGGCTGGCTTCTCAGATTTTTCTAATTTTAGCTCATACATTTAGGTCTTTCATCCATAAAAAAATATATTATATTTTATTGTATATTATATATGATATATTATTTAAATACCATTATGAATAATATAATAAATAACATATTATTGCTTTATATTGTATACTTTATATTGTTATCTTCATTATATTTTTGTATACTGTGAGATATGAGTTTTATCTCATTCTCTTGCATGCTTCTATGTAGTTGTCTTAGTGCCATTTGTTGAAAAAACAATTGTTTCACCCACAAATGACATTGATATTCTTGCTGAAAATCAATTGAACAGAATGCACACATTTGTTTAAAGATTCTTCATTATATTCCACTGATCTATGACCTGATTCCAGTACTTCACTGTCTCACGTACTGTGACTTTAGAGTAAGTTTTGAAATTGAGAAGCATGCATTCTCTCTCTTGTTTCTTTCGAGAATGCTTTGGTTAGCGGGAAAACCAGCAAGGTGCCAACTAAGAAGCTCTGGAACCTGCTTACCCCAACCAACACATGGAGCCAGGGACCTACTACGCTTATGAGAAAGCCAGGTACTAATTAAAAAGCGCTTACGCCCCAGAAGCGGGTGAGAGTATTCAGACCAAACTGACAGGAACATTTAGGGGATCCCTCTTGTCAGAATCCCTACCCCTGGCAGTGATGTCCCCTCAGCAAGAGACGCCTCCCTTCAAAGCTTCTGCCACAGAGCGGAAAGCTCCGTCCAGGTCTCCAGCTTTTCCAAGGGGTTCGCAGGAAGAAGAGCCACTGTCACGCCAGCCTCGAAGCTCTGATTCACGACAGCACTGACTTGCAGTCCTCTGAGTCTTCGCAGCAAATGCGTGAAGCCTGGGCTCTGTGGTCTGCGTTATAATTGGCAGTGCATGTGTGAGCAGACAAAGATGGAGGCGAGGCCACAGTGAGCAGAAGGGGCCGTGTTTGAATTCAGGGTGGTGAGTGCCTGTCCCTCACAGGACGGACACAGAGGGCCTGGCTCTAGGCTGCCTCTCGCAGCCACTCAGAGGGAGCAACCAAGTGTGCATGGACATGACCTGCCTTGTCCCCAGGGAGCTGCTTATCCACCCTCCCACAAGAGACACTGCTGCTTCCCACCCAGCTTCTCAGGTTTAAGTCAATCCCTAAAAACACGTGAGTTTGTTTCTGAGCCTTAGGATTTGTATGGAATATTTTCATGCAAATCCATTACTACATCGTTTCAAATAAAATAAGCTATTTTTCATGCATATGTGCTTAGGCTAAAAATTCTTAATGAACTGTGATGGACAAAGCTTACATGTGATTTACATTTCTGTGACAATGAAGATCAATGTATGGTTTTAAAAACTCTCAGATCCTCAAACACAGCAGATTAACATAAGATGTCCCAGACTGTTTTCTTCTTTTACTTTACTCAAAATAAAGAGTACAAGAAAAAAAATCATTCCTTAAATACCCATGAATATTTAATCTGTCTTAAAATGTTATTTGTAGGTTAAGGAAACATGGACAAAAACATTTGGAAAAAGGAGATTAATTTTACTTTAGTAACGTGGGTGGTTCAAACCAAGTGTGATTCAATGTACACCTTACATTTTAGAGAAAATATTTTGTGCAAAGTACACTTAGTATAGGCTTGATCATAGAAAACTATTTCTGATAGACAAAACTACTTGTAAAAGGCAGCAAACATTTACAAGTGTAATTTGCTTATGAAAACCAATTTCCCAGTAATATTTGTGGAAAACATTATACTTTGCTCATGAATTGGCTTTTTGTCTCTGTGAAAATGAAGCTGGGTATATGATGCATATATTATATTTATATGCAGTTCTGTTTCTGGACCCTCTGCTCTGTTCTACTGATATACTTATCTCTCTTTACATAAATGTCATGCTGTTTGTTGTAAATTTACAATGTCTGGACAAACTATGTAAAGCAATGGTTTTCCAGAGGATGGACAGCAAAGGGCTAGAATCCCTAAGACATAAGAAACAAACGAGCTGAGTCCTACAATTGCCTTGACTGGTGCTTTCCAGCTTATTATGCTCACAGTCCCAGGAAAGCCAGAGGTTTTCCCGAGTTGAGAAGACAGAGAGAGGGGCCAGAGAGATAAAATGGCTGCCATTCCCAGAGCAGAGCCCCAGGGAGGAGAGAACCATGCAGACAGAGACGGTAGGGCTGCCTGGAGTTTCCCACAAGTGCTCATCTGAGTAGGGATCGGTGTGCACCTGTGAAGAAATCCCACCAGGCCAGTGAAACAAGGATGGGAAAAGCTGCAAGGTGACTGTGTCTGCTGACTTCTGAGGCCTTGGAAGACTGCCATGTAATGAGTCTGACAAGAATCAAAGACAAATGGTATTAATATCAAGAAAGAGAAAAGTGGGATCACCGCAGATTCTGGGTATATCAGAGGGCTGCCGGAGTGTTTAAACACTTTCATGCTAATAAACCCACAGCTGCAGGATGTGGCTACTTGTCACTTAAAAGGAGGAGGAAGGGTGGGAGTGTGGGTGGGAGGGAGTCAGGGTGCGAAGAACCACTATGTTCCTAAATTTGTACATATAAAATGCATGAAGTTTGTATATCTTAAATAAAAGATTTCTAGGTTAAAAAAGGAAGTTAACAGATCTACAAATATTTTAGTTCTTATAAACTATTTAGAATAAAAAATTAATGTTCTGAAAGTACAACTGAAAAAACTAAAACTAAAAAAAGAAAACAAAGACAATAAATGAGAGAAAATTTAACAGCAGGTGTCACTGAATTTAAGATGATTGACAGACGAGTTCCCTACAAACACAAAACCCGACTCTGTACAAAGTCACATAAGCACATCAGTCTTTGGCAAGATCATGACAACAAACAAGGCCAACGCAGGAGTAAGTCACAGAAAATTAATACAAGGATATAAGGCCAGCTAAACAGGTATTCAAACTCTTGAGGTAACCTTATAAAAAAACTCATACCCTTACATACTTTAAGTTAAAATTTATAAATTCCTAAAATATAAAACTTCCCAAACCTAACTCTGAAGGGGAAAAAGTAGAAACATAAATAATTTTCAAGGTCAATAGATTAATTAAATCAGATGGATAAAAACCTGCTCACTCAAAACTCTGGAAGTGTTTGACAGATGGTTTTCACCGTAATAGCCAAGAAATAGTAACCGCCATTGTATGCAAACTTTTCTAAATAAACGAAAAAAGATACATTTCTGCAAGTATCCAAGCAACTGGATGAGAGTCGTATCATTGACTCAAGAATTATACAGCAAAGGGGCCGGCACTGTGGTGCAGTGGGTAAAGCTGCCGCCTGCAGTGCTGGCATCCCTTATGGGCCCTGGTTCGAGTCCCAGCTGCTTCACTTCTGACCCAGTTCTCTGCTATGGCCTGGGATAGCAGTAGAAGATGGCCCAAGTCCTTGGGCCCCTGCACCCGCATGGGAGACCTGGAAGAAGCTCCTGGCTCCTGACTTCGGATCGGGACAGCTCCAGCTATTGTGGCCATTTGGGGAATGAACCCACAGATGGAAGATTCTCTCTCTCTCTCTCTCTGTCTTTCTCTCTCTTCTTCTGCCTCTCTGTAACTCTGACTTTCAAATAAACAAATAAATCTTTTTTAAAAAAAAGAATTATACACTAAAGAGAAGTAAAACTATAAAAAAATTTTCAAATGGGAAATTTGCCAAAGATTACTTTTTAAAAAATAGGGAATGAAATAGTAAAAAAAAAAAGGGGGGGGGGGAGATGAAAAGAGAGAGGGAGAGTGAGAAAAAGAGAAGAAGGAAAGGAAAATGAAGATAAAACTAGAAAGAATAAGAAAACTACCCAGAATGGCGAGGCAAATTCGAAAAATAATCAAATAGATGCCCCGAAATTAAAGGTGTTCCTATGAAAAGGAAACCAGAAACTCAGTGCTGCCTGGACACAAATAAAGAGAAAATCACTGAAGGACCCACACAGAATGCAGGAGAGACAAAAATACAGGATGAGCATGGCGGTCAAGAACAGCAAACCTGGAGTGAGAGGGCGCCCTCCCTCCATGACGTCCCAGGAGAAGCAAGCTTAGAGAACATGGAGGAGCTCATTTCATATGCTGCTCTTGGGGTTTTGCCGTCTTTACGATTTTTTTTTTTTTTTACAGTATCAGCCAGCAATGTTCAGATTGAACAAGAATAAGCCACCTACTAAGGCCTCAGTGAAGCACAAGGCACCCACGCTGATGGGATTGTCTTCAAACAGCCAGAAAGGGCCTGCTCTGCCTGGGGTGCCGGAGGTGGCAGTGTGGAACGCAGAGCGTACACTCACGACCCAGGCTGCCGGACGTACAGGATGAGAGCCCTGGAAGGGGACACGGCAGCCTGAACTTAGCAGAAGACTTTTCTGAAACTTAAGGCAGAAAAATGATGAATAAGGGAAATATTTTTAGTGGAGTTAAATAAGAATAAATCAACCCAAGAGAAAGTGAATTAGAGGGAGTCCAGGAGAACATGAGAAAAAGAAAACATAATCATAGGCAAAATAGGAATTCTATAAACATAGCTCTTCACCCCTGATTGGGATTAGGAGAGAATAGGTTACAATGTAGCAAGACGCTTCTACCATCCTCAACCCTCACTGACAAAAACTAAGACCACCACAAAGCCATCCCAGGAGGTTCTGTGAGGCCAGGAACTCCTATGCACCCTTTCTGGGAATTTGTTGCAATTACACCTCAGATAACAACTTGCAATATATTTTTAACTTGAAAATGTGTACATTCAAGAATTCAGAGATGCTAATTTTACATCAATCCTTGAAATTTTCCAGGGCAAGTATGTGATTATGTTCATTTCTAAATAGCTTTCCAATACTTAAAAAAAAAAAAAAAAACCAAAACTGAAACGAGCAGAGCATCCACCTAGAGGCGAATGACTGAGTCATCATGCAACAACATACTCTAGAACACCAAAAATATCCAGTGGATTCCCAGTCTGTGTCTGACGATAGGTGGGTCACATGGACCCCGAGGTTTGAGCATAAAAACATAGTGGCAAACTAATTAATGAAACAAGCTTTCATTTCTATGAATTTAAACTAAACTATATTTTAGGGCAAATTCATATGTGATCAAATATAAGTAATTTAAGGGATTTTTTTTTTTGACAGGCAGAGTTAGACAGTGAGAGAGAGTGACAGAGAGAAAGGTCTTCCTTCCGTTGGTTCACTTCCCAAATGGCCACCACGGCTGGCGCGCTGCGCTGATCCGAAGCTAGGAGCCAGGTACTTCATCCTGGTCTCCCATGCAGATGCAGGGCCCAAGCACTAGGGCCATCCTCCACTGCACTCCTGGGCCACAGCAGAGAGCTGGACTGGAAGAGGAGCAACCGGGACTAGAACCCGGAGCCCATATGGGATGCCGGCACCACAGGCGGAGGATTAACCAAGTGAGCCATGGCGCTGGCCCCAGGAAATGCTTTAAAAATCACATTATTGGTTATTTTTAAGGATAGAAATAGCAATGGAAGTACAGCAATGTTCAATTTGTTGTAATTATGTTTAGGTACTCAAGTTTTCACATCATTATTTCCAAGCAGTAACATGTATTATATATCCCATTTTGAATACAAAACATGTTTCAGAATTATATTTCAGAAGATAAAAGAAAAACTCAATTTTATGACTCAATTAATAAAAGGAGAAAGACTATCATAGTTTAAATGGATTCTAATAAGGCGCTAGATAAAATTCAACCCTTACTCATGATTTTTTAAAAGAACTTATAGAGACTAGTAATAGAAGTAAACATTTCAATTCTGAGAAAGAAAAAAAAGGTGATCGTGTATTCAACACTTCTAGCCCAAGAGCATAGTTAGGAGAATTTATTAATAATCTGGAAATACGCAAAGACTCAGCATTTTATGGGCACTGATACAGTAAGCCAAAGAGAAGAATCATGATGAGGAAAATTGGCCAGCAACATGAAAAAGTGCATTAAATCTTACCTCCCACTATTCAGGCAAATTTACATCCCAGCTGCATTATAGCCGCTTAATCAAAATAATGATTAAATGAAATTCTAGACTGACAGAAGTTCATATGCACAGACCCATTGTGTGTGTGTATGTGCAGTGGTAATACTTGGTGGACATTTTATTCTTCTGTAATTTTATGAGAAACAAGAGCAGCAAGGAAACCAATGCCATTTATTTATCCACTTTAGGTTCCTTGAGTCAGGAGTGTATTCAATGAGGGTTCACCTGGTTTTATTTTTTAGAAGTTAAAAACTTGAAACTTTAAAGGAAAGAAATATGGAAAAATAATCATGTTCTTAATAGAAAAGGCAAAACTTGAAAATGTTAGGAAAATAAAATTGGAAATTTTTATAACTTTGGGTTAAGAGGAAAATTTAGTGACACAGAACATAAATCACAAAGAAAAATATTAATAAAGTTGACCGTATTATGTGTTAAAAATCTATGACAAATGATGAAAAACACAGGCTACAAAATAATGCTTACAACTGTGTATCCTAATAGGATTAGTATCCAGGATCTAGAGAACAGCTATGAATCAACTTTTAAAAGTACAGATCACTCAGCAGACAAGTGGACAAAGAATCAGGACAAACCTCTTACAGAAAACAAATATGTGGATGCCCTAAAACCATGCAAATGTACCCAATTTTACTCGCAATCAAGGAAATGATAATTCAAAGGAGTATAGAGATTCTCCATATGAACAGAAAGTAATGCATCTGAAACCCTCCAAATATCAGTGATCTATGTGGGAATCCATAAACATATGTAACACCTGCTGATGAGAACATTCAAGAATAACCACACTGAGTAAGTCAGCAACGTTTACTGGCAATCAAGACAACTTCACCCTGCATTTTACTCTCCATTTGACTTACGTAGACACAGAGAACAGATGCACACACACACAACACACAACACACAGACATGCACACACACACACGCATACATAAAATTGCATTACTTTAAATTTTGAAAAATAGCCATACAACAAACCATTAATAATTGGAAAATCAGGAAGAAGTCCTAGGCTCTCTTGATTTACATTTAATCAGTGCTAATACTTGTATATGACCTCCCCAATGCTTTTGTTCTATATATTTTTTCTTTATATTTGTGATCCAACCATGTAAGTGTAGCTTATAACATGAGAGTTACTAACGTGATTTCATTTTAAGTATCTTTTTAATGACTAACATTTTGTTGCTTGGAATCACAAGAACTTAATCAATGGTGAGTACTTGGTAGAGCAGAAACCCAAGTCCCAAAGCAGAGTGTGTGGGTTTGGATACCAGCTACATTTCTGAATACGCTTAGTAGACAACAATGATGGTTCAAGTACTTGGGTCCCTGCCTCCCAGGCATGAGACCCAGATGGAGTTCCTGGGTCCTGGTTTATGCCTGGCTCAGCTGGTGCTGTTGCGGGTTATTTGGAGATAGGAAGATATCTATCTCATCTCTCAGTCCATCTGCCTTTAAAATGGATACAGGAGCCTGTGTTGTGGCACAGTGAGTTAAGCCTCCATCTGCAGCACTGGCATACCATATGGATTCTGGTTCGAGTCCCAGCTGCTCTGCTTCTGATCCAGCTCTCTGCTAATGTGCTTGTGAAAGCAGTGCAGTATGGCCCAAGTGCTTGGACGGCTACACCCACATGGGAGACCCGGAGGAAGCTCCTGGCTCCTGGCTTCAGCCTGGCCCACCCCCAGTTGTTGCAGCCATTTGGGGAGTGAACCAGTGAATGGAAGATCTCTCTCCTCTCTGCCTCTCCCTCTCTCACCATAACTGTTTCAAATTAAATAAATAAATCTAATAGAATAAGATAAAATGGATATAAATAAATAAACTTAAAAAATAAAGCATTTAGCATTTCCCCAGCAGTCGCTGCTAACTAGACATCTAGAGATTAGCTTAGTCAAGCGGTCAAATAAGGACAAGATTGGGGCCCCGATTTTCTCCTTTTGCCTCAGGCTCCCAAGTGGCTTGACACAGCACTTCTTACTTGTGATATTCCGCCCATCATTGGCTTCTGTCATTGTCCTTTGATTTTCTAAATACCGCATGGAAATATTTCTACCTTGAGCACTGGCTCTGTGTTTGGCACCCTCCTTACACCTGCACCTGGGGTCTCTCACTAACAGCCCCCTGAGTGACAGCTCTTCTCACAGTACTTCAGGTTTTCCTATTGCTTGCCTTTGGCTCTGCAGGTCCTGGTCCCTTTCTAGCTAGCAGCCTTTACTTTGGCGTATCTTTCTCTTGCATTCTGCTATGAGCTGTGAGGGAAGCCAGTGACAACTTGCACACTTCTGAACACGCCCTTTTTGATGGTGCTGCCCATGGACGTGTGCTGTGTCTGTTTCTCATCTCCCAAGGCGGGCAGCAGGGACACTTAGCATCCTGCCACTGTCAGAGTCCCTTCCTCCAACTTCTGATGACGTCCTCTGCTTCTCTCTACCCCCGTGCCCCATCAAGTGGGTCAAGGATGCCTACCATCTGAACTGCAGCACCTCATGTGGATTGTAGGTTGGCCCAAGGCTGAGTCACCCTGCGGGAGAAGCCCGGCTCCAAGTCCCTGATCTCTGCTGAGAGCGTGTATGGCACTCTTTCTGCTCAGAAGCCTGAGCAGGTGAGCGTGGCTTCGTCGCAGGCACGAACACGGAGGACTCCTTTGTACCTTAACGTGTGTGCTGCTCGGAGACCTGGCTGGCTGCATCACAGGGCGAGTGCTCAGACAACAGACATGGGGAGTCCTCCCATCTGCTCAGTGACATGGAAACAGGCTCCAGGAGCCTGACGTGACCATGGTGCTAACACAGCCTGTGGAAGAGAGATCCAAATCTGGGTCTTTTAATGCCAAATCATGTTTTTGGTTTTTTTAAACCTTTGAGCTATGATATTATATAAAAAGGCAAACAGCTCTCCTGTAGGTTTGTTATGTGAATGCTCACTATAATAAGTGTAAAGATAAATGTCCTGGTTAAGTCACTTAATGAAAGTAACTATGAAAAGATGACTGGGCTGTCAGGAGTTTGTGGTTCCTGTCCTCACAGGTGGGTGTGCTCACTACAGTACTTGGGTGGCTTCTGATTCTTCTGATGAGGAACAAAAACAACGAGGAAATAAATCTCATTTATCCAGTACAGGTATGCAGGGTCGGCAGTGTGTATAAACACTTTCATTTATTTGTCACTTTTTAGAGGATCCAAACCTGAAGTTTTAAAGAAAAGGAATACTGAAAGTAATAAAGTTCTTAATTTATCATTTCCTTAACAACAGAGCAATTTAAAAGCTATTACATTAACCATGAAATTGAAGCATGACTTTGAAATAGTTCCTGGGTTCACATTATTCCTGGGTCGATGCTAACATTAGGCAATACGCATTCACGGACTTCAGTGGATTTCCACAGATCCTGTCGAGGCGGGGTAGGGGGGAGGGGATCCAACATCATGAAAAGAATAAATCAGTGGGCCAAGTGGCTGAGACGTGGCTATGGCCAGGAAGAGCATCCAGTGCACTGTCCTCTTCCAACAGCTTGTTGTGAAATACAGAGAAAGGCGATGCTAGGGGAAAGAGAGTCAAACCCTAGGGGGCCGTTCTTTGCTAAAACTTCTTTGTAAATGTTCTAGAATGACTAGGAGTTCCAATAATATTGTGAAAAGAAGGAATAACAGCTCTAATATATTGAAGTATGCTCATGGGTGCATAATACTTTTATTTCCTCTTCCTTCCTTCCCCCGTCCCCACAGGTGTATGTATGTGAGTTTGTGCCTCTGTTTTGTCTCTTTGTTTTCTTTTTTAAAGGATTTTTTCCCTTATTCTTGACCAAACTGCCAAGAGGGGCCGAAGTCCCAAATTACACCTGGACCATTGTTCTGTAGAGAGTACCCAGTCAGCAGGAGCCCCTAGATGATGTGGGAATTATAACGACCTAGAGAAGAGGGGAAGAGGGCACAGGAACAGAGCCCCCTCTCTGAGGCAGGTACTCGGGTTTTATCTGGTTACGGTGTTTCCGAATGGCGAGAATACCCAGAGCTGCTTCTCAGCGCCCGTGCAGCAGACCCTTCCCTGCCACGCCTGCTCCCTGAGAAAATGCAGCACTGAGTGCCAGGTTCAGCCTCCTGAGCCTTCTGCCTCCCGCACAGAGCTGTGCCTGTTCCAGCTGCCAGTCCGGGGGGAGAAGGCAATACAGAGATGGTTGGGCAGGAAGGGCGCGCCCAGAGAGGCAGGGGCCACTAATGAGGGGGCAACAAACCCACTCCGGTAGGTCAGAGAGCACCTGGCGGAAGTGTGAGATTTCAGTGAGCTCTGGATAATGAATCACGCCACGAGCAGTCAGCAGATCCTGTTCAGTGCGGTGCACAGTCATGGGGCTCACGGCAACGCAGGCAGGAGGGGGGTGCTGGGAGCACAGGAGAGCATTGGGCAGCAGCATGTGGTCACTTCCTGCACCGAAACACACAGTCTGACAGCAGAGGCCTGCACAAAAGCCACAGGAGGCAGGAGAGCAAGGATGCGGCTAGAAAGGCACTCCAGCCAGGTCTTACACAGACGCCTCCTGCAGATGTCACTGGGGCTGAAGTAGAAGGAAAGGCGGTCCACGGGCGGCATGTGGAGAGCTGCAGAGAGGGAGAGGAGCCAGACCAGGGGAGGATGAAGAAGGGACAGGATCTGAGTATTGTTCGGAGCTCCTGGCAAAGGCTGAGAGCCAGAACGCAGTCCAGTGGACGGACTCGCAGAGGTTAGGGAATCCCTGGCCTGTGGGTGGGAGCTCCCACTTCACGATCGGTGGGGCTATAGCTCAACAGTGCCATCAGGGTGACTCCTGCGTGTCAGCACTGTGGTTAGATGCCTTCCATGTAGCGAACACAGAGCAAGGGTTCCCAGCTGTACACGTCCCGAGTTCATTCTAAGTGGCAGGGCGAGGACCTTCCCCGTCTACCCAGCTTCCAAAGAGCCCGCTGCCCCTTGGGGACAGATGATCACTTCGGAGCTGGGGCAATGGTTTCCACACTGATTTGGCCAGGACCCTCTCCCTCTGGTTGATCCTGGAGTGCCTGTAAATGGGGTCTTGTGTTCCAGATAGCACTCCTTTCTGAGATGAGCCACAAGGACCATGGTAAGCTTACTTTGACTTAAGTAACCCCACCAGCATCACCTCTGTAATCCAATGTCCTTACCCTATTTCTGACTGTGTGAACACCCAGTGTGCTGCATTTACTCTCGGTACCAGGATGAGCTCAGTTTCCATACACCTCGATGTCTCCACCCTATCCTGACTGGGAGGAACACTCTGTGTGTGTAACATTCTGGTTATCAACACCGCGATAGATCAGTGGAAATGTCAGTCCCCAGGGTGAATAAAAGCAGTTAGGGACTCAGAATTCAGTGCACAAGGCCCGCAGCTCCATGGATTTGCTGTCATCACACACGGCTCAGCATACTGAGCTCAGCAGCTATGCAGGTCAAGGGGCTTACGTCACATCTCCCTGGTGACCCTGCCCTCTCACCAAGAGGGCAGCTCCCTGCCGGGCTGTCCCTTCCTCCAAGTTATATTAAAAAACCTCCAAGACTCTAAACAAACACTGAAGATAAAAGGGATGCTTAAAACACTGGACAGGTCATCTTTCATTTCTTTGACAGGTTAAAAATCCGTGTTTATCATTTTAGAGTGTATATACCTAGACTCAGAGGAAGAAAAGGAAGAACAGTTGTAAATGACTTCTGCAGACAGAAAGCATGCGTGTGGCCGGAGGTGGCTGTGCTGTAGCATTTTCTGCAAGTTTCTTAAGAGTATATCCATGGGCGGTGCAATGCGAGGGAAGGGAAGAGCCTACACAAGGAAGCCGACAGGATCCTGCACATCACTTCAGGTTGTTTCTGGGTTTGGCTTCTTATTTTTCTTCATGTTCCAACAGTCCTTTGAAACAGGTGGCATGATAATTGCTACTCTTAAAGTTATTTATTCTAATAGCTTTTCCTAACCATGTGTTTTCAAGACTAGAGTCACTTTGAATTTTTCTTGCTTTATTATTTTATATGGATCCTTGTTCTTCTTTTCCATGTAAGGAGGGTGGGCTCTTACCTCTGTAACAGTAACTGAGCATTGACTCTGTAACAAGATCACAACAGCAAGAGTAGCAGCCATCACTTACAGATTTGAGAGAAGACATGGAATAAAACCACGGTTCAGCAAAATATTTAGTAGTCTTTTTTATCTGACAAACATATCTATCATCTAAAAAAATTATAGATGTGAGCATTTGAGTAGGGGTCTGGACACCAGTCGGGAGGCACAGGCACACATTCCATAGCAGAACGCTTGGGTTGGCGTCCCCACGAAACTCCTGATTCCACTGCCTGCTAATGTACAACCTGGAAGGCACTGAATCCTTGCCACCACTTGGGAGACCCAGGGTGAGCTCCTTGCTCCCAGTTTCAGCTTGTCCCAGCTCTGGCTGCTGTAAGCACTGGTGAGCTCTCTCTCTCTCTCATTCTTGCTCTCGCCCCCACCCCATCTTGCTCTGATTTTCAAATGAATAAAATGCAAAAATAAATGCATAGATAAAAGCTATATGATGAGTAGTTATAAAGACAGCAGGTGTTACAAAAAGTGTGAATGAAACTTCCCTTTTAACATTTAAGAAAGAACTGATATGCTGTAGAAGAGGCAATAATACCTAATAGGCTGTCATAAATATGTCATTTTTGAGTTAGCAATTCAACCCAATGACAAGATTGTTGCTTTATTGCAGTAGTGGTGGTAAAAGTACCCATTCCATACCATTTACCATTTCAGCCAATTTTAAGTGGCATTAAACATATTCAGATTGTTATACAACCATCACCATCAAGTGCAAAACTCTCATCCTCCCCTACGGAAACCCTGCACCTTCTAAACACAGGACTCTCCATATCCTCCCAGGCAGCCCTGGTAACTGCCATCTACTTACTGTTTCTGTGAGTTTCACTGCTTTAGACAAGTGGGACCACGTGGCTACTCATCCTTTACGGACTGGCTAATTTCACTTAGAATAATACCCTCAAGATCATGGCAGGGGTCACTCTTCCCAGCTGTCAATAGCCTTCCATTTCTAAGTCACCTCCTTCACATCCAGAGGAAACACACAGATCTCTTTTAGGAAATCATTTTAGCCATGTCCTGGAAAATGAATTCTGTCAAACATCACCAATAAATGCCTTTGTTCTGTCACCAAGTTAATGCTAGCAACTGACACTCCAAATACTTATTTAGTCCCCACTCATATATTTAGATATGTTTGTGATACTAGCATTAAATAAGGCTTATTCTTTGGGAGAGAAATTATATTGTGCAGATGTTTTGGTTCTAATAATACTGTAAGGTTCACTCATTGCACTATGCACCTATTAAATATCAAGTGACTATTTATATAATATACCAAATATACTTGATCCTATACAAAAACTTAGGAGGCTTAGTACCTGGCAGTTTCGAGTCACAATCACCTATGTGGACCCTTCCCTTCCAGTCTCCCTAGGTGATCCCTGGAGAGTGAGTTCTGGAACTGCCATTGGAGAGTGTTATCCAGGATGGCAGGAAATCCTGCACCCCACCCTGTGGCGGTGAAATCGAAAACACTTCCCAGTCTTGTCTACTGAGATCACAGCTCCCATGACAGCGGAGTCCTTGTCCAGAAAGGAGACGATTTGTTGACCTTCTGTTTGCCCTTAAAAGCTTCACTCCTCCATTGGGCCGTTTATGTGGAAAGCTAATGTGTTGTGAGGAGACACCATCTCTTAGTCGCTCATCTTCACCATGCACTGGATATCTTCCTTGTTTAAGTGCAGTTGGCATTGCCAGTGTTTTATTTAACTTTCCCTTCAACCTCCTATCCACATCCAACCTAGCCAGCTCTCTAGTGGGAATAACACCAGGAACAAATGGCGTTTGTTCTCACGTACCTAAATGTGCTTATCAAGATGACAGACTAGGGACCAGAGCAGTGGCGCAGTGGTTTAATCCTCCGCCTGTGGTGCTGGCATCCCATATAGGCGCCGGTTCTAGTCCCGGCTGCCCCTCTTCCAGTCCAGCTCTCTGCTGTGGCCTGGGGAAGCAGTGGAGGATGGCCCAAGTCCTTGGGCCCCTACACCCACATGGGAGACCCAGAAGAAGCTTCTGGCTCCTTCTGATCGGCCATTGTGGCGATTTGGGGAATGAACCAACGGACAGAAGACCTTTCTCTCTGCCTCTCCCTCTCACTGTCTGTAACTCTATCTCTCAAATAAATAAATACAATCTTAAAAAAGAAAAGATGACAGACTGGCTGAAGGTCTTTTGGGAGTCTTTGTGCCATCATGTTCTCTCACCACAGGGACTCACGTGTGCCTGTTGGGTTTCTCTGTGAGGAAGAGGCTGTTCAGACGCTGGGAACCTCATCAGGGTTGATGTCCTCTTTCAACTCCTTGTCATGGAATCTTTGGCCACAGAAATTCCCAAATTATGTAGCTATATTTAGAGCCTACAGTAGGACATAGTCACGCTGTGAAACTTGTCTAGCGTGGTATAATATGAAAGTCTATTGGGTCCAATTAAGGGATATGATTCATACCATGGAAGACATCAAAACACCATTTTTTAAAATGTGGGAAATTGACAAAAGTTGTGATAATAGCATTTAAAATAAGAAATTAGCACTTCCTGGCATATGGTTTCAAACCTCGTTGTAATTTCCTAAACTTTATGGGTGCTAAGAGCATCTTTGGTTCTGGCCAGTGCCATGGCTCAATAGGCTAATCCTCCGCCTGTCGCTCCTCTTCCTGTCCAGCTCTCTGCTGTGGCCAGGGAGTGCAGTGGAAGATGGCCCAGGTCCCTGGGCCCTGCACCCGCATGGGAGACCAGGAGAAGCACCTGACTTTGGATCAGCGTGGTATGCCGGCTGCAGCGCACCGGCCACAGTAGCCATTGGAGGGTGAACCAACAGTAAAGGAAGACCTTTCGCTCTCTCTCTCTCTCTCACTATCCACTCTGTCAAAAAAAAAAAAAAAAAAAAAAAGAGCATCTTTGGTTCTAAATTTGTTCTTTGTCCCCAGCTGGTGCAACTCCAAAATCCAGTAGAATTTTCTGAGTGTTAGGAGCATCTCTGGATCAGATGAGGCGACTCCATAGGCTCCCTCTTGGGTGGGGCTGTTACCAGGAAAATCAAATCACACTTAGAGGCTGGTATTTTCAGGCCCACCCCTTGTTCTGCAGGGAGGAGAGGGAGTGAGTTAATAAATAGCCACGTGTATGTGATGAAACCCCCATAAAAGTCCCTAAAATACAGAATTCAGAAAGCGTCCAGGTTGGCAAACACAGCCCAGTGCCAGGGCAGAGGTGCACCCAATTCCACAAGGAGACACTTCTGTGCTAGGTACCCTTCCATATCTAGCCCTATGTATGTCTTCCTCTACCTGCTCACCTCTTCTATCATAAGCTTTATAATGTAGCAGCAAGTGTGAGTGGACCTCTAAATTCTGCAAGCCCTTTGGACAAGTGCTGGGACAAACCTGAGGGGCTGATAGTAGGGACTTCTGGTCTGTAGCCAGCTCAGACAGATGTTGTGGGCGGCCTGGTGAACCACCACCGGCAATCGGCTGCTGAGGTGGGGAACACCCTTGTGGAGCTCCCCTTTTCCTGTGAGGTCTGTGCCAACTCTGAGCAGAGAGCTAGGACTGTATTGAACTGAATGATGGGACACCCGACAGCTGTCTACAGAGATTGGGTAATGTGGGGATTTGGGCTTCCTCCTCCCCGACACGCTGGCCACCAGAAGTGAGGTAGTCTGAGTACAGGGGAAAACAGCGAGATTTTCCTGTACTGTCATGCGGATATTAATCTTTGAGAATCAATTTCAATTCTAGACTGAGTACTGGGAGAGAGTGTACTTGCCTGTTCCAAACATGATGGAACACTTTTGTTCTTACTAAAATTCTTCTTACAGTTGGGCTTGAAATTGGTTGTCTCAGCCTTCCTGCCTAGCAGGGTGTTTCTTTATCTCCACTCAGTGACCTGGGTGGTCCAGCTACACACGTGACCTCCAGAATTCAATGTTCCACAGCTACAAGTCATTCAGCTAAAGTGCCAACTCCAAGATCTAGCTGCACCCTTTCTCCCCATTCAAAATCTCCTGTGTGGACTGTAAACCATGACAATCACTTCCACTTTCACAACCTGGAAGTCTCTCATTCAGGGACAGGTGGTGATAAGATCAATGCTGACATTGATCAAGGTCAATGGAGCGCACTTTGGCTCTGTCTCCTGGCAGCGGTTTGACCTGGAGGAAGTTGCTTGTCCCTGTGAACCCCTTCCTCTGTAAGATGGAAATAACAGCAAATAATTTGCAATTTTTTGTGAGGAATAAAATGGGGCTTTCATTTAGAAAGTTAAAGTATCTTTCAATTTTAACCTTTGTCAAACAAGTTGTCAAGAACAATACACTAGTATAGCTTTAATGAGCTGTGACTATTTTAAAATTTACTGAATATGAGTGAAACAGACATATTTCTATATTCTTTTTTTTTTTTTGATAGGCAGAGTGGACAGTGAGAGAGAGAGAGAGAGAGAGAGAGAGAGAGAGAAAGGTCTTCCTTTTTCCATTGGTTCACCCCCCAATGGCCGCTGCAGCTGGTGCTGCGCTGATCCAAAGCCAGGAGCCAGGTGCTTCTCCTGGTCTCCCATGCGGGTACAGGGCCCAAGCACTTGGGCCATCCTCCACTGCACTCCCAGGCCACAGCAGAGAGCTGGACTGGAAGAGGGGCAGCCAGGACAGAATCCGGCGCCCCGACTAGGACTAGAACCTGGTGTGCCGGCGCCACAGGCTGAGGATTAGCATAGTGAGCCACGGCGCAGGCCAGCATATTTCTATACTCTTGTGATCTATGGTCTTTTTAAGTCCTATGTGTTGAACTCTTTATTTAGTGGAATATTAAGACTTTGACTTTAATGTAAACTAAAAATATGTTATCTCAAAAATTAAAAAGTAAAAAATAGAAAACAAGCACCATGTATTTGTAGTCATGTTGTTTAAATAAGGAGCACTCTTGAGAATGCAGTCAGTATTCTGCTCCTAAATTCTGCTCCTAAATGACTAAAATAAAACAATTCCTTTAACTTACTCACTTCATACAGGATTTTCTGAAAAAAAATTGTTTTATTTTATTGATTTCAACTATTGTAAGAAATTCTTCTTCTAAGATTATCGTTTTTGGTACCTTTGTTCTTTAGTATATTATCTGATTAATGGATGACACATGACACAATAAAACAAAATTTTATATTACATGATGTATATTTAAACTTCAGACATACAATTACTATAACTGTATTATTATACATTTTTTACGATTTTATTTATTTATTTGAGAAGTAGAGTTAGAGACAGAGAGACAGGGGCAGAGAGAAAGGTGTTCAATTGAAGACTGGTTCACTACTCAAATGGCAGCAACAGCCAGAGCTGGGCTGATACGAAGCCAGGAGCCAAAAGCTTCTTCTGGATCTCCCACACAGGTACAGAGGCCCAAGTGCTTGGGCCATCTTCTATTGCTTTCCCAGACCATAGCAGAGAGCTGAATCAGAAGAGAAGCAGCTGGGACATGAACCAGCACCCATATGGGATGCTGGTACTACAGGTGGAGGCTTAGTCTACTATTGTATGCTGTATTATATGTTATATATTACATGCCATGTACTACATTTTGTATTTAATATATTATTCTATTATCAAGATTATAAAAAGACAAATATGACGTCAATTTTTAACCTTGCAAATTTTTCAATTTTTCAAACATCTTCTTAAAGTTATCCATGAGAAAATGCTGTCGTTAAGGTATAACTTTAGTGGGGCCAATGCTGTGGTATATTGGGTTAAGCCATCACCTGTGACACCAGCATCCCACAAGACCACCAGTTCGAGTCCCAGCTGCTCCAATTCTGATCCAGCTCCCTGTTAATGTGCCTAGGAAGCAGCAGAAGATGATCCAAGTGCTTGGGCTTCTGTACTCACATGGAAAATGTGGATGAAGCTCCAAGCTCCTGACTTTGGCTTTGCCCAGCCCCGGCCATTGTGACTATTTGGGGGAGTGAAACAGGATGAATAAAACCTCTCTCTTCCTTTCTCTATAACTCTGCATTTCAAATAAATAGTTCTTTTTAAAAAGGTAACTTTAGTAAAATCATCACTTAGTAGACAATGTTGGAGTGTTTAGATAATTTAAACTACCTGTTTGTGTTTTCTCTAGAAGTATGCTTATGTCTTCCGGAAATTAATGTGTATGCATCCACATCAAATTATGGATTAACAATTGTGTGTAAATTGGTCTTTCATTTCAATAGTCAGGCCATAATTTAGTCAAGGAAGATGTTTCCTCTTTAATTGATGAGTGGACTGATTCAATTTCAAGGATCGACTACTCAGGCCTTAGGTAGTACATTGCAGACAACAGATAAAGCAGAATAACTCAACTACAAAAACCCTACTTAGAATTCTTGATTTTTCCCCATAGTTTTGACAAACAAATGCCATTCTAAAATTGAAAATATAACATATTTAATAACACATTTAGCATGAATATTGTCATTGTTATCTATGTAATAAATTGTGTTCAATATGCTTTTAACCTCACAGGCCTGGTTGATCAGTTTTCCCCATGGATGTAGCCTTACGCTGTAGGCAAGCGTCCACATCAGTGTTGGCTATGGTGACAGTCTGTGCACACACAGTGATCTCCAGGCTACTCGGGATATAAGCCCAACATTGTACAAGGGGCACCACATGACAACAGCTGACAATGGTGTTAACCGTGACTTGTTATGCTGAGGGAATGAAGAGAATGTTAAACCTCCACTTTTGTAAACAGTTTTTAGTAACTGTATACAGCACTGGACAAAAGTCTCATTGTTTATTGGAGTATTTGTACTTTTTTTGACTGACATAACTTGCCCAAATCATTCCACCTCCAGGGTTAGCACCAAGACAAAACCATCAGCAGAAAATTAAGTTTTCACACTCCCCTCTCTATCTATACCTGAGAAGCCTCTGATCGCAAACCAGATTTTGCTGCCTCAAACCCAGGAATCTTTTTCTACGTTGTTCTCAGTCTATTTCACTAAGGACACACTGCTTCAAAGATGATGACTTGGTGAGACTGAAATCTACCTATAATGATGGAAATTACATATAGTGGAGGAGGGGGGTGTCACCAAAAGTGGTCTCATGCTGTAGCATGCAGGTGGTTGGCAGTCTAGAAATGCAGAGTGACATAGACACAGGATATGTGGCTGGTGAAATGTTAGTCTGAGTACTTGTTTGGGGATGTTTTCAGAGGTCTTGGCCATTACATGAGACAAGCTATATGTTCTCCATGCTGCAGGCTTTTTGATGGTTCCAAACCCAGAGGTGGCGGAGGACTCAGACTTCACCTATGGGTAGAGGGTTATAGGGCATAAGTGGATTGCTTTAGAGCCACATAAACTTGATTTGTTCCAGGGCAAGTCGCTGAACCTTCCTACTAGGTATAATAGGAGCACTGCTCTTGTAGACCATCTGGTCAGCTTCAGTCCAATCAGGAAACAGAGATTTTAAGAGGAAGATTAATATATGTTACAAAGCATACGCACATTTCACATAGAAATTACTAAACCATGAGACAAGCAACCACAAAGATGCAAACAGACCTCAAAGGATGCTCTTGACCTGAGGGAGAAGACCCAAGGGAGGAAAACCTGGGAAGCATTCTGTCTTCAAGGCTAGATTTTAGCAGAGGTTTAGCTGCAGACCTGCAGTCCAGTGGACAGCAGCGCTAGGCTGCCATTATCAAAGTCGATCCAAGATCACTGTGTAAGCAGAGACAACCCTGGGGCAGACAAGCTAAGGATGGTAGGCACCAATGCAAAGGATGGCGGGTGTTGCTGTGGGCACTAGATCTTAAGGGCGCCCATGGCATTGAGAGAAAACTGGGGCATTGTGGTCCCCAAGAGAGTGCACATATAAGCCAAAGAGACTGCATGCCTGACCACACAAGACCCTGCAATGCAGCAGAAGCAAAAATACAAGCACAGCACCCTGGGCTTCCTGCAGTGTCCCTCCAGAGCCCCCTCCTGCTAAACCCATCATCACTGCCCCACAGGAGGCTCCTCTCGTTGAAATCCTGGAATCAGTCACGGATCTGCCACTCTTGTGTAGTGCACCATGTCCTCTCTCTTTGGGATTTGTCTTCTATATTTATAACCTGGGTTCAATCTTTTATGGGATCTACCAAGAAATTCGTTTCAAATTTCTCTGTTGATTAAATCCTATTTACTATATTTTGATTAAGTAGTAATGCAACATTGTAAATAAAATCAATGGAAGCCTTATGACAACGGTGATAAAAATATTGAGTAACAGCATTTAGGAATAGTAAGGAAATTGTACTTTTAAGCAGTACAGGTGCTCTGAATTTAATCAGTGGAAACTCTGAATGCCCCAGCGCTGCTTCCCATGTGTTGTCATATGACTAAGTATGTCCTCATGATCCCATACCAAAAGGCATGTTTGCTTTTCTCTTATTCATTTCCTACTCTTGTTATAACACATGCAACACAAATTGATGAGTGTGAGGCTAGACCACAGTGGCAAAGTGAATGTGTCTTTTTTTTAATTGTGCAAACAGTTACTGAGAGTGGTGTTAAAAGCTATGAGGTAGTTCTGACACTTATTGCTTTATGTATTTTGAAGCTATGTTATTTGATGGAAACAACTGAAAATCACTTTCTCTTTTGTGTTATTCTGAAGAGCCACATCTCTAGAGATAATAAAATCTTGTCCTTAAGAGGTCAATGAGTAGGCAATCCTACAAGAATTGCACACAACACCACTTGGCTTTCACAAACTCTACTGATTTCTTTCAACAAGTTAAGCGTTAACTGTGTGTAAGAGAGGAAAGAGGTGGAAGCAGGTGCTTCGCCAGGACGTGCAGTGTCACTTCTGGCCAGCACCAGCAGTCACAGGGCTCCACTCAGCCAGAGTTCTCCTGCCACATGTCTGATGATCTGCAAAGTAAGGATGTGCCAGGAGAGGCAGAGCACGGATGCTTGGCTGGGAGAACACAGAGGCTACTTGCTCACGCCCCCAGTCCTATCAGCCATTGTAACACTGGTTACATAAGTTGTTTGTAGCATATTCCATTCTTTGTTAATGTGGTCTAGGCTATTCAGTACTTTACAAAACACATTTACAACTTTCGGGTTACAGAATGTCTTATCTCTTTTGGATGAGATGGTTGTATGCACAAATAAAAGAGTATGTCAACACTGATATGCCTATCAGTACTGGTAAAACTTGTTATTATGGAAATAAAAGTTATTGATTGAATTTAGAACTTTATGTTAAAGTTGCATCTACTCAACTGCTTTGGGGAAAACACTTTGAGAAAGTCACGTTTTCAAGTAAAGTTCTGGAGGGCAAGCTTAGTTGCCACGTTAAATCACAATTTCATGTTTTTAGCATGTAGGGTGAGGAACCCTAACAGACACTCAGACACTCATCTTGCACTTTACAATCTACCTGCAAATGCCTCCTTCTTGTATTTTCCTGGGTTGAGAGTTAATTTATTCTTCTATGTATATAATAATACAAATGTATATAATATATATACATACATATACTATATACATATTATGTATAATATGCACATATGATTTATTCTTCTATGTATATAATAACAATGTCTATTATTTTAATATCTTTGATTAACTCGCTGGTATCAAAATGAGTCTAATTAAACTGTTGTATCCAACAATTGCAAGAGTGTCCAAAACATTATTTCCCCAAATTAAGTTGTTCCCCAATACAAGTTAAAATGTTACACTTTTTAAGAATCTCTGCTGCATTTTTTAGCGTTCTTCCATGTCTCGCATGAATTGCTACTTCTGATAGTCCTCACCTGATCAGCAGGGATGCTAATCTTACACATCTTACTGCCACATGATGCTGAGTAGGTTGGGACGTTATTTGTTTTATTTCCTACGTAGACAGAAATATCTGGGGGAAAATCCTGAGTCCTCCTGATGTTCCCGGGTTCACTGTGTCTGAGCCATGTCGTTCTTCCCTTCCTTGCCCACGGCAGTTCCTCAATGGGCTGTTGTAACACTGAACCTGACATTCTTTTCTTTCTAAACTGGAGGGCCTCAATTCCCTTGGAGACCACATCTTGCCATTTGGTTATTGTTTACAGACCTTGCGTATTACCCTGCTCAATCATGGTCTTTTTCACTTTTTCTTTGTTGAACACATTATTTAGTAGAGTGTTAAGCCTTTAACTATAATGTAAATTAAAACATGTTGTCTAGGGCCGGCGCCGCGGCTCAATAGGCTAATCCTCCCCCTTGCGGCGCCGGCACACCGGGTTCTAGTCCCGGTCAGGGCACCGGATTCTGTCCTGGTTGCCCCTCTTCCAGGCCAGCTCTCTGCTATGGCCCGGGAAGGCAGTGGAGGATGGCCCAAGTGCTTGGGCCCTGCACCCCATGGGAGACCAGGAGAAGCACCTGGCTCCTGCCATTGGATCAGCGTGATGCGCCGGCCGTGGCGGCCATTGGAGGGTGAACCAACGGCAAAGGGAGACCTTTCTCTCTCTCTCTCTCACTGTCCACTCTGCCTGTCCAAAAAAAAAAAAAAGTTGTCTAAAAGATAGTAAACAAAATATTAGGTTTGAAAAACAAACGGCAAAAAAGGGAGACCTCCAAATGTGGAGTTCCTGTCACTTGAGTATGGGTGAAACTTCTTGCCCGAATTTACCATATCACTATTAGAATAGATTTTACTTTCTATCATCCAAATATTAGACTTCCTATTCTGTTCTAATATTTGCATGATTTATGTGAATCATAGGCTCAGTATACCATGTTTTCTTCATTAATTACTATATTTAATTGTATTTCTGATTTCTTAGCTAAATATTATAATATGCAACTTTAACATAAAATTCTAAATTGAATCAATAACTTTTATTTCCATAATTATGATTCAGAAATATAATGAGTGTAGGAGAAAGCTATTTCCAATTATTCACATCTCTAAGTGGAGATTATGTTAGCAAACATGTTCTTTTTGCTAAAAAAGACATAGAAGATATTTTTGTGTATTTCATGTTTTCTTTCCTTATTTTTTGGAATTTATTTTGGAGACATCTTCAAGCTTTTTATTTCCTTTTCCTGGTCTTATACATTTTTTTTCTTACGTTCTGTCTCTCCATCTCTCTTTAGGTTACATTCTGATAATTTTTCCTAACTCATCATCCAGTTCATGGATGCACCCTGTGCTGTGTTAGATCTGTTAGTATACGTAGATGCTAACTTTTAAATTCCAATCATTGCATCCTTCATTTTTTAAAAAGTATCTTACGTCATTAAAATGGAGTAGATAATCTATTTAGTCATTTTAAAAATCTGTCAGATGATCTTTATTGTCTACATTTCCTATTGACACATTAGAATTCTCTTTCGCTTACTCAGTGTTAACATAGGTGTTTTGTCATTTCTAAGTATTCAACTGGGTGACATATTTTCTGGTCTAGGCAGCGAGCTCTTATTCCTGCCTTCTCACAGTGCCTGAATGCTCTCTGTGGTTTGTTGCTAGCGCTATGACGTCCTGCAGATCTACCCTACAATAAACCATTACACTTGCAATGTCCTCCATGTAACTGACGCAGCTGGAACATCACAATTTCTTCCTTAATTTATAACGTAGCTTCATGCCATCATGTCTCCTGCTCCAATTTGTGAATCACACCAAGGAGATTCTTTTAATAATTTTCGGAAACCGGATCATTTCTTTACCTTTCTAAAACTCTTCCATGTTCTTCACCAGGTCTACCCTGGAGATGATCAAGACGTCCTATGCGCTGCACACATCATTCCTGGTTTGTGCCTACCTCTCTCCTTCATGAACACAAAGTCACAGCGTTTTCATGCTCCTCGAGGCTCCCCGGACACACCAAGATACCATCTCATTACCTCTTGCCATTGCTTGAGCTTTCCCACTGCCTTATACACCTGAAAAACTCTTACACATCCCTCAGAATTCCTCGTATACTAATTGTTGCTGACCTTGCATTATAAGAAAATTAGTTACTCTGTCTCCACCTCAACAAGACAGTATGCATGTGCACACACACACACACTCACACGGAGTTATCACACTGTGCTGCAATACAAATTTCTTTTTTTTGATAGGCAGAGTGGATAGTGAGAGAGAGAGAAAGAGAGAAAGGTCTTCCTTTTTGCTGTTGGTTCACCCTCCAATGGCCGCCACGGCCGGCGCATCACGCTGATCTGAAGCCAGGAGCCAGGTGCTTCTCCTGGTCTCCCATGGGGTGCAGGGCCCAAGCACTTGGGCCATCCTCCACTGCCTTCCCGGGCCATAGCAGAGAGCTGGCCTGGAAGAGGGGCAACCGGGACAGAATCCGGTGCCCCAACCGGGACTAGAACCCGGTGTGCCAGTGCCGCAAGGCGGAGGATTAGCCTGTTGAGCCACGGCGCCGGCCTGCAATACAAATTTCATTGAGCATCCTCTCCAATGGACTGTGGGAGCAAAGGCTGCCCCTTCTTCTCTGTGTCTCCAGTAACCAGCAGGGGATTCTGAACTATAATATAGCCATTGACTAATTCTTGAAAGAATGTACTTAGAATATATAGTACAAGACAAGATAAATTTCAGGATTTTCTGATGCTGGTCTTCAAATGTACAAATGAGTTATTTGTAAATAGAGAAGAGAAATCATTCTATAATAAGTACTAATGCTGGTAACTACAATTAAGTGATTTGGTTCTAATGTAAGTAAAATATTTCAAATAACAGTTTTTGCCTAGGATTGCACTGAGCCAGATCCTAAAATTCTGTGCTCCTTATTTCCAGTGTAGAAATGAACAGTATTTGGCAACACTTGATGAGTGTTCTAAAGAATTCTACTTCGGTGATTCTCAGTGACCTCTGGGGTCCCATTTAATTCTTAAAAGCATGTGATTTTCTGCACATGAAAGCAATAAAAATGGTTTAATGTTAAAATAAATGTTTTTAAAGCAGTATCACTTTCGCCTTTCTCAAAAGGTTTTTTCATTATTTTCAGAAAGAAAACCTGGATATCCCTCTGGTAGATCAAAAGGCATTACATTAAAATCATCTTCTCTCTGCATGTGGTTAGAGATTGCTATGATTCACCACTCCTCATTTGCTTTTGCTGTAAAATACAATGTATTCTAAAGGGCAAACCTTTTGTGACTAATCTACAGACACGGCAAATCGAAAATGCCAAGCTGAGGTCCATGGGAGCAACTTCTTATTAATAAATTTCAGGGGCAGGGAAAGATAACCATTGGCAACGTGGAGCACACTCTAGCTTGAATAGGCACTGTGTTGGCAGGACAGAGGTTAGCGGTCCTGACCGACGCATCCAGAAGCAAGGAGCCTACCTTGCTGCCTAGCTCAGGATGACTGGCTTCCTTAAACGCAAGGGTACATATGCATGGAAGAGGAAACATAATGAACTAAGAATTTTAGCTCACTGTCTCTAGCTCTGAGATATTTTACAAAGGAAAGTGTTGATCTTTGAAATGCTCTCATTTCTATCAGCAAAAGTTATATATAAATCTTGTCAGCTGCCATTTACCTTATGTATAAATGAATACAGGACTCATATTAGGCGTTGGCTCCAGGGACACAGGTGCCACGCCTTGGTGTGACAGCCCCATTCTTACAAAGCTGCCCATCTGTGTGACTCGTCCCCACACACGGCAACATCTCCGCCATTAAGAAAAAAAAAAAAAAACACAAATTTCTCTCTGGAGACTCTCAGTTTACCTTCCTCCTCTCCTACACACACACACACACACACACACACCAGGGACACCTGGGGCCTGCTTCTCATCCACTGGCCACAGACGGCCAGCATCAGCAGGGGTCAGGCCAGAATCCATTCTGACCTGTGGATTTCTGAATCTTGCCTTCTAGGCACTATAAACTCCGGACCCCCTCTATTTCCCGAGTGCTCTTCCACACCCCTCACTTCAGAGCATGTTTAGGCCTGGCCAGCCCCACTTCTAAACCCCTTAGATGCAGCGTGGGACCCCCACAGCTGTCAGCTCACGTGTTGCCGTGGGGTGAACCTGGGGCTCAGATCGTCCCTCCTCCATGCCCCCGGGGGAGGCTGTCAGACTGGGGCCCCAGCCTAATCACTGTGACAGCGGGGGAGGGGGTATTTGCTGTTCTGGTGAGCCCAATCTAGAGGCTCTCTCTGCGATGACGCTATGGAATTTCTGTTCCCTTCCTTAGGCGAAGTATCGCTGCACCCCTGCCAAATGGAACACGGAGTGAAGACAGGTGTCCGAGCGCCCCACTGCCTGCAGGGATGCCCCGGCTTCCTGTGCACAGGCAGTGCTACTGTGCTTTGTTTCCATAGAGAGAAGGGGTGCAAGGTACCGCACCATGTCAGGTCATTCCAAGACCCAGCTGACGGGATTTACGCGGATTTTCTAATACCACCGGAAGCTTTTATTTAACTCTCTGCACAATGAAAACCACACCAGTCACTATTTAATTCCCCTGCACCTGGAGGAAGGCCCAGGTTCTATGAATGGACAAATGGGAGATGAGAACTCAGTTTCAAGGAAAAATGCGCTATGAGAGGACTCTCCCTGCCCTAATTTCACAGCCACCCGATTTCAAAGCCTCCCTCCACACACCTTCGCCCTTCCCAGTGTCGCTTTGCGTACTGTGGCACCCTCTGATCTGCAAGAACCCGTGAAGTCTGCATGTCTCAAGCAGAAATTCCCAGTGGCCGATTTAACTGCATCCGCGCTCTGTCCTGTCTCACAGGGAAAATTACAGCCGACAGCAAGGAGTGTGTGGCAAACTCCAGCAGCAGCGGACATCAAGCCTCTTTGTTGCAATTCCAGGAACTCGTGGGTGGAAATTAGGAAAGATACTAACGCGCTTCCTCACTCTCGTGGTGGATCTGATTCTCTAAGAAATGCTTTCAGAAGTGCCTAATGCAGGCCGCAGTCATGTTCCTGAAGGTCCCAGGATGCCTCCTGCTCTTTGATCTCACCTCTGTGTTCTGGACCCCAGGCTTCCAGGCTCCAGTCTACAGCGCCAAGGCTCAGCCAGTGAACACCAGGCCTGCAGGACCCCCTGTGTGTGCTGCGCAAGCCCTCACCCCCAGCCTCTCCCTGACGCACATAGGTGTTTGTCCCTGGATTGCACACTTGTGCCTAAGCTTAAGAGACATTCTGTCTTCTGGCTGGGGTGTCTCAGGACTCCTCCTGAGGAGTCCCCACCTGGAAGCAGTGCAGATTGTAAGGAAGGAACCCAGAACAAGCCACCTGAAGGTCACCTGTGGGAACACTGTGCTGCTCTCAGCGATGGGCGTGTGACAGGCACAGGAGGAGGGAGAGCCTGGTCCTCCTGCTGACCGTGGTGGGAGCCTCCGCAGGCGTCATCAGAAGGGCTGACCTGGGCTTTGCTGAGCAGCTGAACGAGGCCGTGCGTAGGACTGGAGTTTGCAACTTGACTCTACCTCCCATCGTCTGTGTGTTTCTGGAAAACTTATTTAACCTCTCTCAGCATTTTCTTGACATCTCCAATATGGGAATCATAATAATATCTACTCCTAATAAGGGTGTTGTGCAGCTTTGAATACATAAATACATGCATGCCCTTAACCCAGTGCTTAGCGCTTAATTACTACATATTACTAATTCTGATAACTTTTTAAGTATCTTTGCCCAAACATTTATGCCCTGATTTCTATTTAACTAGAACATTTTTAATGGTGAACATTTATGACTCTGCTCTTAAATTTTGGGAAAGATAAATTTCTGATTTTGGATCATTAGCCCCTTACGTGTTAGTAGGTGAAATTATTTTTACACACAAAAATGTCTAATCAGGGGTTTATTTCTGCTTTAAATAATTAGTATTCCAGTTATTAAAGCTATAAACCATAGATCTTTATTAATATTTAACATTCAAATTAAAATACTATTCTATTTATAAATCTCGCACATTTTAGAAATCACTTCAAATAAGCATCTGAATAATATTTGGTCTTACTTTAAAAGTTCGTTAAATAGTTACCTTTAATAGCCACTTTCACGTAATGATACATTTAATTTCCAGCTTAAATATTTGAATTTTGTAACCAAGAAATATGTTTTTTTGAAAAGCATAGAGACAGGCAGAGAGAGACAGGGAACTCATTCTCTGGTTCCCTCCACAACCGCTAATAACAGCCACAGTTGGGCCAGGCCAAAGCCAGGAAGTCAGCCTAGGCCTCCCACAGGGTGGCGGGGATTCAATCGCATGAGACATGGCCTGCAGCCTCCCAGAGTCTGCCTTAACGGGAAGCTGGGACTGCGGGCAGGAGGCGGGACATAACCCTGGCACGCCGACATGGGATGCAGACATCTTAGCCAGCGCCTTAAGTGCTAGGCCAAAGCCTTTCTCTTTTTAAGAACCTAAATACATTTTCTGCTTTAATACATTTGATATGCTTTATACTTTATATCTATTTAAACATATCATATACTTAAATTTTACTTAGATAACCTAAAAAGTATGCACAGCTAAATAATTAATCCACGGATCTAGTTAATACACATTTTAAAATTGTAGTTATTAGACTGTCCAAACTCTTTCAAACAGCACAGTTATACAAAACACCAACTCTATGGGGCCAGTGCGAGCAGGTTAAGCGACCATCTGCAATGTCGGCACTCCACATGGGGCCAGCTGGAGTCTCAGCTGTCCCACTTCCAACCCAGCTCCCTGGTAATGCGCGTAGGAAAGCAGCACAAGATGACCTAAGTGCTTGGACCACTTCCACCCACATAACTTGTCAAATCTACTCATGTAGCCTGTAAATCTTGCTGACTGTATTCCAAAGTAATTTTGAAAACCACATACTGTCTTACATTTTTGTCAAAATCCATTGCTTATAGAAAAACCATTCATTTAAACACGAACAAAAATATATTGTCCATAATACTATTAATTACAATATTGAAAGCAGCCATCATAAATACCATTTAAATATAACAAATGGACATTCAGTCTCATATTATGCACAAAACCACTCATTCATCAACCATTTAAAATTATAAGCTATAGGCAATGAATTTAGGTATTTTGTCTTTATTTTTAAAATAACTTTCTTATTTCATCCTACCATAAGACAATATTTTAATGTTGAAAGTTTTGACTTTAAAGTGTTTTTCAAACATTTTATGACATTATATAATTACTTGAAAAATATGTATATAACTAGAAATTTCAACTTTTAAAGAAAATGAGACTCTAGATTATCAATGACTCCTCTGGATTGAGTTAAATTTTCAATTTCAAAGAAAATAAAAGGTGAAGAAGTAACCAAGAGAAAGGGAGAGTATGTGCAAACTCCGCAACTGGTAGAGAAGCAACATCCAGAATATCTGAGGAGCTCAGGAAACTCAACAACAAAACCAATCATCCGTCAACACATGCGCACAGGACGAGATACAAATGGCCAGAAGACCCATGACAAAATGCCCGGGATCACCCGCCATCAGGGAAGTGCAAACCAAAGCAGCTCTGAGGTATCATCCAACTCCAGTTAGAACGGCCGTTATCCAACAACAAACAAAAATAACGAGTGCTGGTGAGGTTGTGGGAAAAAGAGTACCCTATTGCGTTGTTGGTAGGTATGCAAATCAGCACACTCCTTATGGAAAGCAGTATGAAAATTTCTCAAGAAACATAAAAACAGGTCTGTCATATGATCCAGCGATCCCACTTCTGGAAATACATCCAAAGGAAGTGAAATCAGCCTGGGAAAGAGACATTTGCATCCCCATGTTTATAGCATCCGATCACAACAGCGAAGATGAGGGATCAACCTAGATGTCCACCACCTGATGATGGATACAGAAATGTACGCATACACAACGGAATACGATTTGACCATAAAAAGTGAAATCCTGACTTGCAATAAAATGGATGGAATTGCCATCATTATGGTAAGTAAAATAAACCAGGCACAGAACGGCAAATATTACATTTTCTCATATGTAGAAGTTAATAGAGTATAAAAATCATATGGACGTCATGATTTGGTTAGCAGTTATAAATATTGTCCTCACTGACTTTAATCGTGTACATGAGGATACACCCGCCTTTCTTCACTTTATGATCATTGTTATGAATCCCACATTTTGTGATATTAATATTTCCTGTTTTCAAGAAAAAATAACACAGGGCCGGTACTGTGGGTAAGGCTACCACCTGCAGTGCTGGAATCTCTTCTGGGTGCCAGTTGTACCACTTCTGATCCAGCTCTCTCTCATGACCTGGAAAAGCAGTGGAAGATGGCCTAAGTGCTTGGGTCCCTGTACCCACATGGGAAACCCAGACAAGGCTCCAGGCTCATGGCTTCAGGTCAGCCCAGCCCCAGCCATTGCAGCTGTCTGGGGAGTGAACCAGCAGATGTCTCTCTGCCTCAGCCCCTCTGTAACTATGCCTTTCAAATAAATAAATAAATCTTTAAAAATACACTTGTTTATATATAATATCTACATATGAAATGAATGTGGCAAAATGTTAAAATTGTTGCAGCTTAAATTTTTCAAAAATAAATATAATTTTAAAAAGCTGTAAGAAAAGAAAATTGCTATGGAAATATGGATGAAGGCACTTTAAATTTAATTAATTCATATTAATTAAGAACAAAGGCAGAGAAGTATGGTTATCTTCGAACTGTATGAAATACATATTCTTTTTATATTAATAAAAATTGAACATATGGGAACAGAAAAGGACTTTATGTAAAAAACTCAGTTATTTGGTAGTTCTCAGTTATTTGGTTATTTTGTTATTCTCTTTAAGATATCACATGGTGAAATATTATCAAAGCATTTTACTTATGAGATGTCAGTTTAATAAGAAAATCATTTAGCTTTGTTGAAAATAAATAAATGGATATCAAGTATCTTGTAAAAGGCTAGGTGCCTACATGTATCATCATTCAGTTTCTCAATTTTAGTGGCAATATCAAACAGACTTTCTTATGAATTAATAAATGATTCAATATTTCTGTTATTCTCTCACATGCAGGCATTTTGAATAACATGATATACTCAGAATATCAAAACAGCACTAATTTCAACCCAAATTTACCTAGAAATTTAACACAGTAAAAGCACACTTATGTGTTATTTTTCCATTGTCAGTGATCTGCAACCAAAGACAATCAGAAAACAGATATCGTTGCACAGGATGCACTTTCCACTCACTGCAGCCAAGAGCCCTCACAATGTGGGAGAACCACAGATGCCAAATTTATCCAGAAATACATATATATATATATATATGTTGAATACATACACAGTTTAAAAATGAATTATAGTTCTACGTACCATTAACATTCAAAATTAAAACTATGTTATCACTATAGCACCAAAAAGATTTAGGCATAAATGTATAAAATTCAGCATATATATATAAATATATATATATATAAATACTCTCTCTCTCTCTCTCTCTCTCTCTCTCTCTGAAAGATTCAAAACACTGAAGAAAGAATTCAAAGAAAATCGATAGAATGATAGACAATGTTCATGGATAGTCAATATTTTTAAGATGCCAATCTCCACTCACCCTCCAATTCTTCTACACGTTTGAATAAATTCTTATCAACATCCAAGGCTTTTATTGACTGATTCTGAAATTTGGAAAAGCCAAGTGACTAGAATGATCAAAACAATTTTAGAATATAAAATTTGGAGAACTCATATTACCTGATTTCTGAACTTACTATTAATGTATAACATCCAAGACCTGCAATTTGAAATTTTCCCTGGTGAAATCAAAGAGCCATTACATTGAGGAAGTGTGGGGGCCAGTGCTGTGGTGTAGCAGGTAAAGCTGCTGCCTGCAGTGCTGGCAACCCATATGGGCACCAGTTTGAGTCCTGGCTGCTCCACCTATGATCCAGCTCTCCACTATGGCCTGGGAAAGCAGTAGAAGATGGCCCAAGTCCTTGGGCCCCTGCACCTGCATGGGAGATCCAGAAGAAGCTCCTAGCTCCTGGCTCCTGGATTCGGATTGGTGCAGCTCTGGCCATTGTAGCCATCTGGGGATTGAACTAGCAGATGGAAGACCTCTTTTTCTTTCTTTCTCTCTGCCTCTGCTTCTCTGTTACTCTGCCTTTCAAATGAATAAATAAATCTTTAAAGGAAGGAAGGAAGGAAGGAAGGAAGGAAGGAAGGAATAAAGGAAGGAAGGAAGGAAGAGAAAGAATGGTGGATGTAGGTGTTGGCTTGGGGAAGACACAGTCTTGAATGGAGAAGACCCGTAAGAACTGAACAGTGTAGGAGTAGAGCTGGTGTAGCTGTCTGTAAGCACAACTCAGAACAAGTCCATTCATTAGACAAAAGGGGTTAGCATAGACCTATGAGTATACGTGGATGGAGCTACAACCATAAATTCTCAGAAAGACAAGGCTGGGAAAACATCTTTACAAGGACAGAGTCCCAAGACCAAGTTTGCCCAACAGACACAACCCAAACCCCTCAGGCTTGATGACATATTTAGCAGGTCTGTGGCCACTCTCTCCCAACCTTTTCCTCCAATAGACAGACACCTTCAGCACAATGACCAACAAAACAGATCTTGAAAACTCTCCAATGTGGGGACACGGGAGTGACTCCTGGGTAAAGGTGTGATTGGTTAGCAAACTCATGTTAAATTAATATCAGGCAGGAAAGGGAAGCATGGGCCTCTTGGCACTTGGCCAATGTTTGTGTTTCTGTGTGTTCTGATGTGATTGCACTGTTCTTGTTTAGGTCTTTTTTTTTTAAAGATATATTTATTTATTTGAAAGGCAGAGACAGAGAGTGAGGTCTCCCATCCACTGGTTCATTCCCCAAATGGCTGCCACAGCCAGAGCTGAGCCAAGCTAAAACCCGGAACCAGGAGTTTCTTCCGGTTCTCCCATGTGGGTGCAGGGGTCCAAACATCTGGGCCATCTTGTACTGCTTTCCCAGGCCATAGCAGAGAGCTGGATTGCAAGTGGAGCAGCTGGATCTCGAACCAGCACCCACATGGGATGCCGGCACTTCAGGTAGAGGCTTTACCCGCTACACCACAGCCCCAGCCCCTTGTTTAGATCTTGACCCATCACACTCACATGGGGCTTTGTGTGTGAAATAAGTCTGTGTCCCAGGACCTAGGAGCCATGGAGTTAGCTCATTTCATGTATGTGAACTATGATTCTCAAAATACAATTGCCAAAGTTTGGCCGCCTAGACAACAATTAGCTCAGATCAGAGTTACCCATTTCAGAAAACGTCTGGCTGTGGTTTCCCAGTTGTGGAACAGGAGTCCCCATGGCAACCATGTCAAACCACCGCGTGAAGGTAACATTAACCCCACGCCCTCAGGCAGCACCTTTTTCAAAAGGCACAGGTTTAAGGTCTTTGGCTCAGTACTTTTAGGTTAATATCCAGAGCTGCATATAAATCAGAATGTAACACAGGCAACCAATAATTATTCATGAATAATCATAAATAGAATTTAAATCATGGATAAAAGCAAGAAAGCTGCTCTTGTTTCTGGAAGTTGTAGCTACTTAATGGGGAAAAATTCTTTATCAAAATTACCAGTAAAAGCAAAAATAATTTCCAATAGATCTATCTAAAATTTTGGACATTTCCCATCACTTCCCCAGATAAATTTCTATCTATAGCACGTACTACTGTCTCATCAATCACGCCTCACTGATGTAAGGAGTTTAGTTTGGGAACCATGGGAATTGACCGTGAGCCATCCCCACACACCTCCCAACTCCTACACATACTCTGGGAAGGTTCTAACCTCACGCCCTTTGCAATGGATGGACCTGTTATTGTCCCACTAAGTGTCACTGTTGAATTTTAAGTTAGTGATAATAAGTATGTTGCCATAACCTCTTAGGAGGTCTTTGGGTCTCTCAGTAAGTTAAATTTTAGCTAGTGTCCAGAAGTACTGAGTTTGTTTGTTCAGGCAGCCAAAATTACTAAAAGTTTTGTTCAATGAATTTACTTTTTCTTCCCTCCCACAGTTGTACAAACAATGTAGCTCTGAGGGCTATTCACACAAGTTTACCATTACACAGTAACACACAGTCATTGCCATTGCTGTATCATTTATTCCCAAGTCATTCAAATCCTAAGGTTAAAGATATGAGGATTTGGGGCGGCACCGTGGCTTAATAGGCTAATCCTCTGTCTTGTGGCGCTGGCACACCGGGTTCTAGTCCCGGTTGGGGAGCCGGATTCTGTCCCAGTTGCCCCTCTTCCAGGCCAGCTCTCTGCTATGGCCCGGGAAGGCAGTGGAGGATGGCCCAAGTCCTTGGGCCCTGCACCCACATGGGAGACCAGGAGAAGCACCTGGCTCCTGGCTTCAGATCAGCGCGATGCGCCAGCCACAGTGGCCATTGGAGGGTGAACCAAAGGCAAAAAGGAGGACCTTTCTCTCTTTCTCTCTCTCTCACTGTCCACTCTGCCTGTCAAAAAAAAAATTAATTAATTAAATTAAAAAAAAAGATATGAGGATTTGGGTAAAAACTACAATATGCATGACATTCACAGGTTAGCTGTGAAAATCTCACTCCAACTGCATGAATCACAGTGAAATTCTGGGAAGTCTTAGCCAACTCTAAGTGACCACAGTGTCCAGTGCACAAGAAAGCCAGCATAGCCCTGGACCATGGAAGGCTGGGGGTCAGAAATGGATGCCCTTATTATCCCATGCCACATGCTCCCCCTGGAGCACCGTGGTTACTGGAGGGAGAACAACATGGCAGATGGAACTGAGGCCCAGTCCTTCCAAGTTGAAATTCAGCTTACTGTGCTTTTACTGATACTGTAGTGATATGTCACTGCCTAAGTTTCATGGCGATGCTCTGTAAAACTGTTGTGAATGCCGTTCCTCCCGGAGCCGCTGAAGCTTGCACACCGATTTTCCAACTTAGAAACAGTGACAATCATGTGTTGCCAGGACATGGGAGACGGGGGAAGGGGGGCCCCGGGCCTTCTGCACACCTCCTGTGCAAGCCTTCTGGGAAAGAGAGAAAGACCCTCAGGAGGCAGAAGCTCCCCAGAAGGTGGTAGTTTTATTAAGTAAAGGATTATTAATTTTATGTGTAAAAAGGGAAGATGCTATGCTCAAATTTCTATGATGGTTTTAGAAGAGGATTGTTCCTATTGTAGATTATCATTCAGAACCATGTCTTCCGGAGCTGTAAGAGCTTTGGGTGCTTCTCAGATGTGCTGGCTCGCTGAGCTGTGTCTCCTCTGCCTTTTCGCCATCTGACCACACTGCCATTCTTTGTCCTCTCCCTGAGACTGACCACCACACGTGGTCTTCTGGACGCCACAAGTGTCCTTGGACAGTGACCCTGGTAGCAGTGACCCACTAGGATCTTCCATTTCCAGTGAGCTCATCATGACCGTGTCACTGTCAATAGCCTTGGGTGACTACTGGGTCAAACAGCAAGTTAGCCAGGTCACAGAGACCATTATTCATTATGCAGTGGTTTGTATAACTAGGAGAAGGAAAGGATATCAATATCCATACTTCTCAATTAGTGTTTCTAAATGAACACTTAAAACCTGAAAATGTTACTACTAGTGGAATAGCAGTCTACCCCGACATGCAACGTCAGGGCTGTGGAAGTATGTTGTCATAACAAATCACGCAGGAAACCTCAGTGACACCATTGTCAGGGCTCACCACTTGCTCATGACATACGTCCAACACAGTTGGTATCAGAACTCCTTCTGCTTCATTATTCTGGAGCCAAGGTGAATGGGGCAACCTTCCATCCTTTCAAGTCATTGCCTCTAAAGCAGTTCTGTATCTGCTGCACCAAGGGAGAAGGAATCGTATTCTTAGACTCTCTCCTTTGTTTTCAGTTTTCTTTGACTATAAATGGAGCATATCTTTTTATAAAAAGACTCATTTATTTATTTATTTGAGAGGCAGAGTTACAGACGGAGAGAGGGAGAGACAGAGAGGGGTATTTTTGGCAGAATTAGAAACTTGGCCCTCAACATCTCTCAAGGGTGCTGAGAGTCTCGCTGAGTCCCCAGATGATTGGATTTGCTGAGTACATGTTACCCTGGCTGCACAGGAGAATCCTAAGTAGCAGGGAAATACGTAGAAACGTAGAGAACCCCCCTCATTAGTTCTTGAATATTCTGTGAGACATTTTGTTCACGCTATAACCTGAAGGGTCAGTACGATTCCTTCCAGGAATTCTTAGATTTCTCCTGTCCTGAAAAGTGTAGCTCCATAACATAATCTTCATAGCTGCTTCCAGCCGTCTGGGCATCTCTGTAGTCCAGGGTCCTCAACTTGGCCTCAACATCATACTTCAATATTTCTGCTGTTTTTTAAATGTAAATTCTGCTGCTTGCACGTGCCCACTGGTTTCAATCCACTTCATTGTAACACGAGCTTTGTGGGAACAACTGTTCAGGGTTCCACTCCCAGAGATTTCAACTCAGTCGGAGAATCTGAGTCCTGAGAACACGAGGAAGTCTGCCACAAGGGCACAGAAAATGGATATCATGAAAAACCTGCACGTAGATTTCAAAAACTATTTGCACCAAAATAAACTGATCTTTTAATTCTATTTTCCTTGAATGTTAAAGAAATTGTATTTATGTATTTATTTATTTATGTATTTAATTTGAGAGGCAGAAATAAAGAGGGACAGAGAGATGTCCCATCTACTAGTTCATTCCCCATATTCCCCAAACAACTAGACTAACATGTCTAGGCTAAACCCAGGAGCAAAGGATTTGATCCAGGTCTCTCACATGGATAGCAGGGACCCACTACTTAAGCCATAACTGCTGCCTCCCATGGTCTTCATTAACAGGATACTGGAGCCAGGAGTCAGAGGCAGGCATTGAACACAGGCATCCCATGTGGGATGTGGGAATCTCAGCCGACATTCTAATTGCTAAGCCAAATGCCCCTCCAATTCCAATGGACTTTTGGAGATACCCACACACTTGCAGGATGATTAAGAACCATGTTGACTTCTAGAAAACATTAGTACCACATGGACTCTGTGTGTCTGAATCTCTTGAAATTGACATTGTCACATCAAGTGTAATTTCTGTATATAATTGGCGGTTCTCAACTGGATGGATAAGAGAATTTAATATTGTTCTGTTTATTTCTTTTTTAAGACTTTACTTGAAAGATAGAGTGACAGAGATAGAGACAGAAAGACAGAGAGAGAGAGAGAGAAAGAGAGAGGGAGAAAGAGAGAGAGAGAGAGAGAGAGAGAGAGGTCTTCCATCCATTGGTTCACACCCCAAATGGCTGCAATGGCCAGAGATGAGCTGAGCTGAAGTCTGGAGCCAGGGGTCTCTTCCAGGTCTTCCACGAGGGTGGAGGGGCTCACACACTTGGGCCATCTTCCACTGATTTACCGTGCCACAAGCATAGAGCTGGGTTGCAAGAGGAGCAACCAGGACATGAACCGGCACCCTTATGGGATGCCAGCACCACAGGTGGAGGCTTAACCTACTACACCACAGCGCCTACCTGTTGTATAATTTAATTTGATAAGGTCAATGCAAGCTCATGGCAGAAAAGACAACTACAACAAAACCCATCCACAACCCCAGCCAAGGGCTGAACCCTGGATGATCCTGATGTACTTCCCTCCAGCGTTTAATCAAGCAGCTCAGAAAATGCTGTATCTATAACTCGTGTTTGCTTCCACCTGCCATTACAGCTTTCATTCTTCCATGTCATTTACTCTTCTTTTTCAAATATCTTTTCCTCTAGATTTATAATACTCAATCATTGGTTATTAATCTAATTTGCTATGGAATATGAGGATTCATTTACTATATATCATAA